>NC_026004.2:21143595-21743595 GCF_000442705.2 Elaeis guineensis | reverse complement strand
GTGCCACACTCACGTCAATTCTCAGCTAGGCTTCCACCCATTTCATTCTGAAGAGAAAAAAAGAAGGCAAGAGAGATTGCACTTGGAGTATGTCACAGGCACAAATTCCTTTTAGTATGATATCACACCAACTTGTCTTTCTCTTAGTAAAATTTCTAAGTCCTTCTGAGTTCTGATAAAAAGATATTATACTAACTTGACATGTTACTCCAGAATAAAACTAAGACCTTGATAATCATCTGAAGCATATTCTAGATGTTTTGCTGCAAATACAGAAAAAGGTCAAATGGGATTTATCTAATATACATCCTAATGCTTAACAAAATATGTAGCGAATCACTTACCCTCTGCTATCTGTACTTCAGTATAACAATTTCCTGGGTCCTTATATTTCTGATAAGTCCTGATATGGTTCGAATAGAGCTCTATCCCTTTGTGCTGTGAGAAAAGATGGGCACTTCTCACCACCTGTTTCGTTGAAAGACAAACTGACCAATAATAATTGTTAGACATATAGAAAAACTCTCTTGCCAACTAGAAAGACAAAGCAGTCAACACGACCATATCAAAACCAAAAAGCCTTACCAAATAACAACCAGTACACGACATCTAACTACATAGTTCCCAGCAGTTTACAAAATTAACATAGCTTTGTTTTTTTCCTCTCTGCCTAGACTCCCAATCTGGGCAATTCTTGAAGGGCTGCTACTTTGCTATGTTACTTGCATTGCATAATCAATCAGGTTGCTTTCCTTCTTGCCAATGGCATTCTAGGCCCCTTATCCAGTGTTGTTTTGGTCATGAATTCAGCATAGGTGCATGACCAGTTGGTGTTAGCCTGAGAGTCAACATGGCTATAAAACTTCAATGGATATAATTTGAATAATGAAATTTCTGAAAATAAAGGGAATAATGAAGCAGACCCTGAAGATGGAATGAGTCTGCAAGTTAAATTATAGCTTGATATGATTTTAAATATAACTTGGTCAACCCTTTGACCTGATCATTATATTGCCTCTACACCTTATCGCACATGAAAAAAACCACATGCTTCACGTAGCCACATTCACAACCTTAGGCTCAATTTGTTGTTTCATGGCCTCTAGATCCTGATAAGATTCTGTTAGTGATGATCATTACATCTTAACCATATATTAGCTCCTATTTAATGTTACACATAACATTAGCTTTGAATATGGAATTTTAGTGCTTAATATTTTTTTATTTTATCTTACACAATCATGCAATTTTATCTGATAAACTGTAGTTAGCAGTGAAAAAGTGATGGGATGTTCACTTACAGTTGCTCTTGTTCTTGGGTTAAGTACTTCTCATTTTTCGGTTCTTCATTTAACAAATTCTACGTGGTTTCTCTCAAACATTAAATTCTTCATGGTACCTAGAGATCTGAAGAATTTCTGAAAAGAATCTACATGATATAAGAGATGACTACACTTGTTCTAGCTGACATTAGTTTTAATCACTACAAGACTCCATTACCAACACTCTCTTTTTCTCTCACCATATTTGTTGGTCAAGTCTATAAGTTTATTAATAGTAGGTATTATAGGATTTATTCCCTTTGTGTAACAATAAAAATAACATGGTATGGTGGCAGTCAATACCTGGTAGCTTTGCAAAAGAATA
The DNA here is from genome assembly GCF_000442705.2 of Elaeis guineensis. Classification (NCBI taxonomy): domain Eukaryota; kingdom Viridiplantae; phylum Streptophyta; class Magnoliopsida; order Arecales; family Arecaceae; genus Elaeis; species Elaeis guineensis. The sequence goes on along the minus strand of NC_026004.2, from coordinate 21,741,948 downwards.
CCTTCCCCTCAGAAATGCAAAGGTCATCCTCCGCCTTCCAAGAGGGAAAAAGAAGTGGGAGATTAGCTATGTATACCGTGACAATGCATCACGCTTCGTGGGAAAATGGTGGAAATTTTCCATTGAGAATAACTTGGAAGTAGGAGATGTCTGTGTGTTTGAGCTGACAAAAGATGAAGGCTTTGCAATGACTGTGCACATTTTCCGGGTCATAGACGAGGTGGTGCCACTGATCCTTGCATAGTGCCTCTTCATAAAATGGGAATGCCGAATTATCCTGTCATTTGGGTTGTATTGAGAGTTTATTGAGGCTGCATGAGCTACTTTGTCAATTACTGCAGTAAGTAGTTTTGAGACAAGAAATTTGTGACATAAGAATACAAATCAGCGTCTTTGGGTTGTTTGGACTTGTTGCTTGTTCTATGGAAAAGTCACTTAGAAATCATAGGACTTGTTGGTTTAATATTTAGTTTCCATACAAATATTGAAAAAAATTATAATACTTCCAAGAGTTATCATTCAAAGTAACCTGGATGACTAACAGCTATTACAGCCAATAGTTGCACATGCATAACTTTTTGCCTTGAAACCTCTTGTGGGGAAAAATATGCAGATGGACTACTTCCCAAGAAGGAAGATCTTTTTCTCCTTATTTATGTTGTGAACCTATTATTCTTGTGCTTCTTGTCATTCTAGTTTTGTTGGTGAATATTTTAAGCCTTCTTCCCATAGCAAAATATTCTGAACATTCTGTATCCAACAATAATCAATGCTGCCTATAAAATTATCTTTTGTTCCTCCAAGAATGGAGTAAGAATGCCCCATTAGTGTGAACCAAGTTTTGCTGTACCGGATCAAACCGGACAGTATGGGGCGTACCATGCTATACCCATTCAATACTGGAATGTGAGGGGCATACCGACATTCAGTATGCTGACCGACTCCATACAGATAAAATAATAGGTCGGCACTGGTGATGGGCCCAGTACCAAGACGGTGAACCTTGATGTGAACTAATTTCATAAAGCTTAGTTACTTAAGATAAATATGTATCATGTGCATATTCATATTCATATCCACAAGAACAATTCAAAAATATCATAATTCAACTCAAAAGTCTTTCCAACTATAACCTATACTTGTACCCGCTGGTTGGGTTAGAATAGTCATAAGATAGTCAAGTGCCAATGCATAACCTCTACATTGGCAAGATATCAAAGTGCTAATATAATGCTTATCAGTAGGGCATCAAAGTACCAACGTATAACTTCCACTGACAGGATTTCAAAATCCAACATATAACCTTCACTGATAGGATATTAAAATGCCAACGTATAATCTTCACTAGCAGGATATCGAAGTACCAATATATATCTTCTACTAATACAATATCAAAATATAGTTTGGCTGTGAGTCCAAATCCAAAACATATCAAAAATTTTTTTTTACAAAGTAACATTATATATATATATATATATATATATATATATATATATATATATCATATTCTAATTAAAGTATGCATATTCCATATAAGATCAATAAAAATAATGATATTTCATAAAATATTACTTATAAGTTGCACATTTATTTTCCATTTTAAACATAATTTCATAACGTTCATAAATCATATATAAATTGATTTACAATTTATTTGATATCAGAAATAATATTATTTAAATGAAAATCTAGAGAAGGTGGCTTATTAATTACCTTGAAAATATATAGATTAATCCAAACAATTTCTAAAAATTTTCTTTCAAAATCTTGATCGATTTAAGAACTACAATATTGTATCTCTTGGCCGGACTACTTGTCCAGATGATCGCACCTATATACAGAATCAAGTCTAGTAATTAAAAAATATTTGAGAAATTGTACAAAAATAGATGGAGAATTGAAGGTAATGGGGTGGGCTAGGGGGCATCCGACAACCCAGCTCAATTCGATCTAGATAATCTAATTGGTCAAATCACTAAACAATAATCAAACCAAAGTACAAATAATACAATAGGGGTTGATGATGATGGAGTTTAATGGTGCCTGATGAGGGCCGCGGTAAGAGCCAATACATTGTGTGGCAACCAGGATAGTTAAAGATCTCTTTTTACCAAGGTTGACCAAGATGGAGAAAGAAAATGGGAGGGACCCGCTGCTAGGGCCCACTATTCACAAGATAGAGAATGAGAGAGAAAGGAGAAGAATAGAGTGGGTGGGAAGGGACAGCCCCATTGGGTCTCTTTTAGGAAGGTAGTTTTGGTGGTGATGGGTTGCTGGTGTATGGGGTTGTTCATCACCGAAGGGTCGGTAGTCAACAATGATGGCAGGAATCCGCAGCCAATAAAAGAAGGAAATTCAAAGAAAAATTGGAGAAGGCAGAATCTATTCAAACCACATCTATTCAAGGCTCCAAATATTCTCCGTTGGTTGAGTGTCCACTGGACAACCATACAGAGTCAAAAAGACCTAAGCCAGAGATTTACTCCTCCCCCTTTTGACTCCTCTAGGAGCTTTACCCTTCTTTTTATTTTAATGAAAAGGGAAGGAGGACCCACCCTATACTTTATTATGATAAAGAAATGTGTAAAAGAAGAAAGAGTACAAAAAAGCTGAAAAATCCTCCAACTTCCATCCAACACATATAGATTATGAAATTCAAAATTAAAAATTAAAAAAACCCCTCCATACAAACCTTAAACATCATTTGAATTTTAAAATTTAAATTTCAAAATTTAAAATAGTAATCCACCTTGCTGCTAGAAGTCTTGCTAGAGAACGCTCCATTGGTTTCCCTTCTACACCGTTGGAGCAGATCACAGGCAAGTCTCTACCTTGCCTTTGCTTTGAACTAGGCAAGAACAACTTGCCCGATAAAAATAAATGCTTCGTAACATAGGCGCAGTTTGGTTTCTATAGGACCATCTCTTCGCCAGTCCTATGAGGTGGACACCATGGCCAATTTTGGCAAGAAAACAGGGCCATGGCTTTTGAGGTGGACCACAATAAGCATACAAAGCTTGCTATCATGTAGCAAGGCACAGCTCTTTTATGCAACATAGTAGAAAAAAATGTCTCTTATACTCAAGAAAAGAGAGGAAAGGAGAGAGATCATGCCATCATGGTTTTGAAAACCAAATCAAACCATCCAATTCAGAGCATACCGAACCAGATCGACGCTGAACCGGATCGGTTCAGCCCTAATTTTTGGCACCCGACCAAAAAAAATAAAAAAATTGAGAACCGCCTGGTTCGTGCCCGAACCGGGCTGTTTCGGTGCAAACTGGGCCGTACGCAGGCTTACCGAGCCGATCTGCTTGATTCGGCCTCTTGTCTTTTATATTAGGAGACAAAGAAGAAGTCTTTCGACTTTTTCTCTATTTCTAAGCATCTCTCAGACTCTCTCTCTCTCCATTTCTTACTCTCTAACACCGAAGACTGAAGAAAGACTCAAGTGGATTAAAGCTTTTAAGGTATGTTTCTCAAAACCATGCTATATTTCCTCTCTTCCTCTCTTTTTTTTAAAAAAATTCATGAAAAATGGAAAAATAAAGGAAAACTATGTCAAAATTTTTTTTTTGACATGATTTTAATATATGTAATAGATCTATGGATGATCTATACGATGACACTAACATCATTAATTTCATTAAGTATATATTTTTTAAATTAAAAATATATTTTTGAAATAAAAAATTAAAAAAATAAATTTTAAAAAATAACTGTAAAATCATATTATTGTTTAGAAATTTGTAAGCTACTTTTGATAAAAATTTGATACCCATTTATCAACGTTTTAATGCATCATGCGCATAGTGGCCTGGGCCTAAATTTGAAAAAAAATCAGTATTTCATGCATGTCCACCATCTAAGAAAATTATATGTAGTATCCATAGTAAAATTCTATATGAATTTGAGGTCAAATTATTTTTTCATAATTTTTAAAATTTTTATTATATTTTATTTTTTAAAATTTTAAAAAATAAATAAATAATTTTAAAAATATAAAAAAATTAGGTAAATAAAATATATCATTTTTATGTAATTATTGAAGTAATGTGCTTATCAATTTTCAGGAATGGATCCATCAAAGAAGAAAAAGGATCCAGAATGTAACATTGATTGGGAGCATAGGGAGATGCTTTTAGGTCGGCATCATTGGAGATGTAAATAGTGTAGCGTAGAATTCAAGAGAGAAGTTATATGATTGAAGCAACATTTGGCTGACGGCTATCCGGATGTAGCTATATGCTGTAAGTATCCACAAGAGGTCCGTCAGTTAATAAAAAAATACTTCGCTGATTTTAAAATAGCAAAGAAAAAAAATTGATGAAGAAGGCAGATATGCATCGTGGAGCAGCAGAACTATCACTTTATCATTGTAAAGAGTCGGAGGAAGGATCTATTCCAGATGATGAGCAGGCACATATCGATGCTGCCATTCGGACGAGCTTGGATGATAGTGGCAGCTAGAGGAGATAGCCAGGCATAGAGCTTGATTTGGACCGTCAGCTTGTAAGGGTGGGTCAGGCTCAGGGACCACTGCAACAGAGTCTAAGTCACGATTTAGAAGGATATCCTCAGTTAGAGAGCCTGCTAGTAGAGGCACTAGCCATCTTGCACCCATGTTGGGAGCATTTGGCAGTAGAAAAAAGTTCTCTAGAAAGATTCCAACAGAAGCCACTATCCACGACTTGGATCCATACGTATTTTCTAGTAGAAATTCTAAGCAACAGAGGATTGATACTATGTTAAAGAAAGATAAAAAGAAGGATATGTGGTAAGCAATTGGATCTTGATTTCACTTCAGTCACATCCCAACGCATGCAGCGGACAACCTATATTATTGCTCTGCCATATCGTCTATATAGGATGCCAGTCCAGGTGTAGATCCTCCAGGACCAAGGGATATCCATGGTGAGCTTTTTGATCAGAATAAGAATAATCTTGAAAAATAGATTACCTCATATCAGAGCAAGCGACCGGCAAATGGATTGACTATGCTGTGTGATGGCTGGACTAGTTCTATCAGACGAAGCATCATCAACTTCTTGACATTTTGTGATGGAAGAATATTTTTTCACAAGTCTATTGATGCTTCCATTGAGGTGCACAACACCAACTACATCCTCAGATTGATGGAGGAGGTGATTGATCAGGTAGAAGAGCGGAATGTCGTACAGGTTATTATAGATAACGGACCACAGTATAAGACTAAAGGGGTGATATTGAGGGAGCAACGACCATATATTTTTTGGACCTCATGTACTGCACATTGTATCGATCTGATGTTGATAGATATTAAAAAGATTCATAGGATGCAGAAGGTAGTGAAGTCAGCACAGAGCATCACTAGATTTATCTACAACCACACATGGATCCTATCATTGATGCGGCAGTTTGCTGGAGGTGATATACTAAGATCAGATGTCCCACAATTTGCTACTAATTATATAGCACTTGATAGCCTAATTGAAAAAAAAGTATATCTGCATCAGATGTTTGTCAGTCTTGAATGGCAATAGAGCAGATATACCCGGACAGACACTAAGGAGAGCAGTGTAGAGAGCTTAGTGATAAGACAGTCATTTTGGTAGCGGGCCAAAAAGATAACAGCGGCTATCAAGCCTCTATATGAAGTGCTTCGGGCCGTGATGGTGAGCAATACCCCCAAATGTGCTTCTCATATTATATGATGGAGAGGGCAAAGGAACAAATCAAGATGGTAGATCCACAGTATGCCAATGAGTACATCAGGATTATTGACCATCGACGGGGCTATCAAATGGGTCGGGAGTTACATTTAGCAGATAATTAGTAAATCAAAAACTCTTTCAAAATTTGTATAAATAAACTTAATCAATTATGAAAATCTATGTATAGCTTATTATCTGAATCCGAAGTTTTAGTATTCCATACTTGGTATTGGCATGGATGAAGAGCTTTTGTTCATCCTACGAAATGTAATAGACAAGATGGAGTCCAATTCAGACATTGCAGCTATGTGTCTTGAATAAATAAGTTAAGTTCAATAATTTTATAACAACTTAGTTGTATCTTCAACAATTAAGATTTTATAACAAATAATTTTTTTTTATAGATGAAAATATTTAAGGAGGGCACTGAATCATTTGGAAGTAATGTAGCAATCAGAAGCAAATCAAAGATGAATCCAAGTATACATTAATAAATCTATTATCATATTGACATATTCAATCTTCTTTTTGATTTTGCTAAATTTTAATAATTTTACAGCTGAATGGTGGATGCATTTTGATGGATCTGCACAAAATTTGAAAGATATTGCCATTAAGATCCTCTCCCAGATGATTTCATTGAGTGGATGTGAGCATAACTGATCGATCTTTGCCCTTATCCACAGCAAGCAAAGGAACCGTCTAAAACAGAACACCTCAATGATCTTGTGTATGTGCATTATAATTTAAAATTAAGGCTCAAATACATTGAAGAAGTTCAGCTGAGTACTCAGATCTGACTACGAGTGATTTTGTTGATGAAGATGAAGATCCAATGATCGGCTAGGTTATGAGTCAATAGCAGAAGCCAGAGCTTGATGAGTCGGAATCCCCTCCATGACCTGTCAGTTTTGTTGCTAGTGAGGCTGGGGTAAACACCTCTCAGGAGGCATTTGGTGCATGACATAGGTAATGTTTCTATGGTAATGTGATTGCAGAAGAAATATGATTACCTGATAAAATTACAGGAAATCCTATATTACAGTGTTTGGTATGTGCAGTAATATTATTATAAAATTACAGAAAATCTTACATTACAATGTTTAATATACAATTTAGATTACATGGAATATAAACTAATTTTTTCAAAGTACCCCCATCCTTGCTTATTAATTATTATCTATTTTCTAGAGGAATGACTTAATTTTGAGACCAACTATTTTTTGTGATATCATCCATCATGTTTTTCTTTCTATTTTCACCAACTGGGACTAACCATAATTTATCTTGATTTATTATGATTTATTTTGATGGGGGTATTTTGGTCCTGAAGTTATTTTGTTGCAAAATTGCAGGACTACAAGATACATGTAATCATATAGCCACTTCCCCTTAGGCAATCAGATTATCTCTTTTTGAGATAATGCTGTATTACATGTAACGCAGCATTACCTATAAAAGTGATGAAACAAACAATGTAATCTGATTACCTATTGCAAAATTATATGTAATCCTATCCAGATTACATGCTACCAAACGCTCCCTCAATGGGCAAGTAGCAACATTCCACATAAGCCTCCAGCCGATATGCCACAACATCCATCCTCATCGCCTAGGCAGCCAGAGCAAGGCATGATGAGAGGACAAGCAATCAGAGATAAAAAAAAAAAAAAGAAAAGACAATTGCAGCTCCAGTAGAGAGTGAGCATTCGGTTCACTCAGATTCAGACACAAGACAGAGCAGTGATGATAGTTCTTCACCTATTCATAGATCTGGTGCTCATGGAGGGATCGGAGGATAGGAGATGCAGCCGGTTGGTAGTCTTCCATTTACTGATGAGTCTCAGTTTACGCATGCCACGCAGGATAGGGACCACGGTGTACGATCTGATAGAGCCCGTGGCGATACGATTTCATACAGACGACAGATTCTGCGAGGTAATTCAGGATATGATGCAGCTACAGATGACCTCGCACGTGGAGTAGGATCCATAGATGTATCAGATTCGTCCATCTATTCTGGATCCTCTTACCCACAGTCACAGACAGTCTATGATCCTTACGGATATGTATATGGATATGCATATGGTGCATCGGAGACATCGTCTTCTAATGGCTACTATCCTGTGCAATCCGAAGCACAGTATGGATCGAAATTTGCTGTTGGTATATTTGAATAAGCCTCTTACAACCAGCCTATCAACCCAATGATAGCTGTCAGAGCTAGGATCTCAGTGAGGGATCGAGGATGAGTTATGATCCAACGCACCTATCTTATGGAATGAGCACAGAGGATTATCATGCTACATGGCTAGAGAGATGGATCGATATTCCTCTTGAATATATAGGTGATCCTGATATTTATGGACATCGACGATCGATCAGATTCTGATGATCGATATGTATTGAGTATTTTTAAATTTTTTAATTGATTTTATGCACTTTAGAATCCAATGATATCTAGTTCATATATTGATTATTTAGGATGCCAAATATTGTGTCATAATATCATGCTTAGATTCATGTCACATGCAATTAAAGGTGTATCGGAGTAATATGGATATTAATAAATATCACTTAATATCATTTTGGACTTTAAATTACTTAATAATGCATAAAAACTTGATTGGACACCTCCCACCTCAAAAGAAAAAGCCAAAAAAAAATTGATGTGCAGGTTGGACACCGCCCACCCTCCCCCCAAAAAAAGTAAAAAAAAATTGGTATGCCGGTTGGTCGGTACAGTACCGAATTGATACCGTACCGAACCAACCGATGATCAAGACGGTCACCGGTACCGGTTTTTAAAACCTTGAGAGAGATAATAGAGAGAGGAGAAAGAAAGGAGGCCGGAATCGAAAAAGGCATCCGCATTGAAGAAGGAGAAACAGAAGGAAAGAGAAAGGAGGAGAGGGCTTGGTCTTGAGGGCTGGTGAGAGGTTGGAGAGGTTCACAGAGAATTGGACAGGACATCAAGCTGTGATTGGCTTTGAGCTGAACAAGACAGGCATGTGGAGTTTATACTAAAGCAAACAGAATATGTTAATAAACGTAAAAACAAAGAAAGCTAAGCTGACCTTTAATTCCTGATGCAAAGGTGCAGTATGCTGCTTGCCAGGCAAGAATGTATTGATTTCTCTGCAGATGGTTTAACAGAGAATGATTATATCAAGCAATGGGATAAAGTTTGGTCACTTGAGGTTGACTAGAAGCAGATAGGAGCAGGAATGAAGGAATACTTACAAAGATCAACAAATGCAGTGTGGAATTTATCAAAAGAATTAACTTATTCTCTCTCAAAATATTTATCATAGACTTGATCAATAGCTGATGAGTCCGCTCCATGTAACCCTGTTGAAAAGAATAAAATTGTATGACTCAAAATTGAAATTGCATGATATGAAAGAATTGTAGAGCTAGAGTGGTAAAAGAACATAAACAATACTACAACATGTGACTAATTTAGTTAAAATAAGAAGCCTTCTTACTACTGCATTTTTGTGTACATCAGAAATATTAGGTTCCTGAAATTATCAAGTAAAAAGGGATTTTAGCAGTTTCATAGTAAATTAAGTTCTTAATTCTCTTAGTCTTCAACTACTCTATGCGGGTATCTAGATTATGACATTATAATGCATTGGTTTCTTATTCTATTCCTAAGTCATGATATTTGCTCCATTCCTTTCAGTTTATCATAATTAATCCTTCATCTCCACTAATTGCTATCAAAGTTTAGATTCTTTACCAACAAAATCATTTTACATATCTTCTCCACATATTTCATCTGCAATTTCTTTAATCTCCAAGTCCTTTTAATTCCTTCAAACAATTTGCAGGTCTTTATTTTTTTTCCAATGATCGCCCATTATTTTCTCTAAACATGCTCCTATAATTTTAACCAACTCCGCATCAATAATCCTTTCACTAGCTTCTGTCAGTAAGCTTATTTCAACTCAACCAACATAGACATCAACGTATGTCATTATGTAATTTTGGTTTTTCTCTTTTGTCTCTGATGTGCAAGGTGGAGGATGGTGAAGGTAGCTTATTCTATAAGGTGATTTTAGCCCTCTTAAAGTGAATCCTAGGTTTTCGGAGGTATACCAAAATTTATTCTAGAAAACCTCATAGGGATTTTAAAGAAATTTTTAATACCATATAATGTATGTGGGGCACCCCAGAGAAGGGATTTGATAGAATAAGCAAAAAAAAACTTGCTTGACACCTCTCCATCTTTCTGTTTCTCCTAAATCTCTCTCACTTATTTATCTAAAGGACTCTCAGAATCCTTCAACTTTACACAAATCCTTATCTACCTAATTCATGTCAAACTTGAAGCCCACCAAAAGCCATCAATCCTTTTACCCGCTCCTTCTTTCTCCTTCCATCTTTTTGTTCATCCATTGTCCTAAATTATCAAATGCCTTGTATATTATAAAAAAAAGTCTTTCTAGCCTGCAATTGTTTGTGTATTAAGAATCATGTGAACTGTTATAGTGAGGATGTATGCTGCCTATTGACAAGGTAAGGCACATCACATATATTGCACCAAGCAAGTTTAATACTACCCCAATGCAGTGGGATTTCAAATCATGCTGAATTGGCTATGCACATCCTCCCTATTGTGGCAACAAAAAATTTCAGATACATTATCAGCAATTTCAAGCGCAAAGACTGTCGAAAACAGAAGTTGTCATACAACAGGAATGATTCCTAATCTTGCAAGTAACATACCAACTGTACATCTCAATGCTATAATATGAATGCATCCTTCAAACCATTGAACCATGTGATTGTTATAGTCCAAATTGGCTCTGTAATCACAAATGGTAATTGTTAAGCAGAGTTGCAACACCATAGAATTGAACACCACAACATTAGTCTCTTTCATGGGCCGCTGTAATTAGTCTTGTGGCAAATGTGCACACAAGTCAAGAGAGCTACCATAACCCCAATCATCAGACGAACCATCAAAAATGAGAGAATAGCATCAACAAGGAAATTTGTTCAGTCCATTAAAATTTTTAAAAACCATAACCATTGAAGGAGATAGTTAGCATTCACCTAGTTTCCCAAACAAAGATCTCAACAAGAAAGTAAAGCGACTCACAACTCAGATCAAGAGCCTACTCGGGTGAGAGGTTATGTGGGTGAACAAGACAATAGAAAAAAATCTTTGTGACAAGGGAAGGAGAAGGTTTGGAATGCGTACCTTTCCCTGTTTGCTCTTGTCCTTCGATTCGTGACACGGGGAGAGTTTTTTTTAGCCATCCTCACGTTCGAAGGCGTTGAGGACTCCTGCCGAGCCTTCCAAAAACCAGGAAGACTGCTGTAGCCTCGGGAGTCCATTTATAATTACAGCATGGTTCCATTCCCGAAGGTTGGCTTCGAGGAGTAATTCTTCATCCATCGGATCCAACGGAGAAAAAATGCACCGCTTCGCCAGATTGAACCATATGATACAATTAATAAAAAGACAAATATTTAATCTAATTTAATTATTTTAAATTTTTTTAATCAAAATGTCCCTTTCTATTCAAGAAAAAATTCGATGCAAATCAAGTATATTTTTACACAGTATGACACAATTTATTTCTTAAATAGACATGAAGAGTTTTGGTAAGTGATTTGGCACCAACAAGCCAAACTAGGGATTGGACCTAGCTTGGATTTTAATTGATCCAATACAGTTTGTGTACGCACTATATAATGTTATATTGTGTTATATAATGTTACAAGTCCACAATCAAATGGTGGAATTTGATCTTCAGAGTTTAGAAATTAGAAGTGGAGTTTCGATTTTAACAATTCTCTTTTCATTTAAAATGATATATTCAGCCTCTGATTTTTAGAGAACATGGCAGACCAATCTTGACGCACCGCTAACTTATAGTATGTAGTTCCTACAAAGAATAGATCACAAAATGTATGCCACAGGGACTCGTGGGTAAGATCCGAGAACACTGTCAATCTCATGCAAGAGAGGACCTCTTGCGCATGGATCAAGGTGCGGTATACACCACATTACATAGACACAATTCACAAGGATCTCAGACATGTCCGTACATTAGTTGTAATCATTTGAAAGAAAAAAAAATAAATAATATCTTTTGATTAATTTTTTTTAAATAAAATTTTTGATCGTTACAAATAATATCAAAGCTCTAACTAACCCATGTCTCATATATATTAAGAGGAGATGTTATAGCACAATATTTTTTAGGATTGATCACGAGTTGATCATAATATTTGTAATCAAATTTGACTAGATTTGGATCCCTAACTTAGTGAGGCACTAAGATTTTAATAAGTAAAAAAAATTTTTACGGGTATGTATTCAGTCTCATATTGATTCTTGAAAATTTATATAATTTTAAGTAACTCAAATAATACCTTCTAACTACCATTTTGAATTAGGTTCTTGATTGTTACAATTGCAATACCTAATTTAATAAAGAAGGAATGGTGAGGGCACCAGAGTTCAACGATGGAAGTATGTAAGAATCTCGACGGGCGCATGTTTAAGCCAAGCCAATTATATATCGATGATATCTTAATAGTTATACCATAGATTGTTACAATTGCAATACTTAATTTAATAAAGAATGGGGTGAGGAGGCTGCATGGTCTCCTTGCAAATCCAATCCCATATCCTCTTTGGTATTGTGACGATGCAATATAGAGAAGTTGGTGGTCTTGTTCATCTACCCATATACACACTTTATAAAAATATTGCATCACCAGTGGTGGCGACCTATGTCGGTTCCTCATAAGATCTCTCATTGACAAATCTTGTGCCAAGCATCACCCATTCACTGCTTCATAGGACTCCAAGTGTAACACCCCGGCCCAAATCAGCCCAAAAAAAGCCCAAAGTAAAAAAAAAAAAAAAAAAAGAATGAAGAAGACTTCCGCAGGGAGTCTTCTTCCACCCAAATCACCGATGGAGAGGTTGAATCCAAGGCGGATTCGACCTCCCCTACATCCTATAAAACCCCCTCTCCTTCCCTCTAAGGTTGGTCACGACGAGCACCGGATTTTTCTTTTATTTTTCTCGAATTTTTCCGTTGAAGCCGCGGATGTCCTCATCGTGTTCATCTCGAATACTCGCCGGAGACCTCACCGGAGTCGGAGGTAAGCCCTTCTCCTCTTTCCTCTCTTCCTTCCCATCCTTTCCATGGCTTCGTGCACTTCCGTCGGCCTTCGGGATCACCGAAAAATTCATGAATAAAATGACCCCTGCTTTTGCTCTGTTTCGGCTGAACTCTTCCCTCTCTTTTCCGGCCACCGGCGCCGCCGGTTGCGGCGTCCCATCCCCGAGACCGGACTCCCATATATCTCTCTTCCTTCCCTGAAAGTTTTGGCCGCCGGCGACCGGTCAATGGTCGGAGTTCATGAAAAAAGAGGACGGATCCCCTGTTTTTCGAAAAAAAAAAAAAAAGAGCCGCCGGCCGAACCCCATCGCCGGCCGTTGTTGGATCTCCGGCCAAGCCGCCGGAGCCCGAGCCACCGAGGGGGGGACCTCACGGTCTTCCCCTGTTTCAGCCAAGGGTGGCCGCGGGAAGAAAAGAAGAAAGGAAGAAGAAGAAGAAAAGAAAAAAGAAAAGAAAAAGGAAAAAGAAAAAGAAAAGAAAAAGGAAAAAAAGAAAAAGAAAAGAAAAGAATAAAAATAAAATAAAATAAAATAAAATAAAGAAGAAGAAGAGAGAGAATTTTCCTCTCTCTCCTTTTTCTCTCTTCTTTCTCTCTCTTTTCTCTCTCCTCTCTCTACCTTCTCTCTCTAGATTCTCTCTCTAGATTTTTCTCTTTCTTTATGGATTTTGTCTCTCTAGAATCTTTCTACCCTCTCTCTGATTTCATCACGGACCCTAGGATAAAATTGAGATGAAAATAAGATGATCTGAGATTGCTCCGAAATTCGTGTGGTAGATCTGATCCCAGTCCGATCCTATTTGAAATTGTAACACTTGATTCATATTGAGTCATCCTGATAGGACCTCTGATGATCTCGATCATGAGTGCCTCATCGGAAGGATACGAAGATTTCTCTCTCCACTTTCTCTCTCTACTTTCTCTCTCTAGAATTTTCTCTCTCTTCATGGATTTTCTCTCTCTAGAAGTTTTATGGATTAGTGGAGGATCCAGATACTTAAATAAATCCTAATTTTGATTAATTCTAAGAGAGATTCTCGATCTGTGTATTAGGATCAATTATCGGTAATTTTCTCCATATATGTGATTTTTATATTGATCAGGGTTATGAAGAGATGATTGTCTGCAAATGATATCGAGTGGAATATTTTGTTAAAGAATTCATAAATCAAAGAAGAACATTGATTTCTGTATTTGGATCAGTCACCGGTAAAGGTAAGAATCTCTGTACATGATCACTATTATATATATGCTATTTTACTGTTGGTCTTGCATCATTGGTTTTGCATCGTCGGATTTGAGATCGATGAATTTATTATACCTGAGATACTGTTATTTGATTTGAGCATGAGTATATTATGTCAATATATATGTATCAGAGATTGATGGCATGATTATATGGATATGACATATCTGAATTGATCATAATGCAAGATAGAATTGATTTGATGAAATCAATACATAATGATTAAATGAAAAAGAAAGAGATGTATGGTATGGACTAGCCTTGTCATATAGAACAGCCCGTCAGGAGCTTATGCCTAAGACAGCCGGCCAGGAGCTTATGCCTGGGACAGCCCCCACTGGCTTACAGGTGGATCAGCCGGCCAGGAGCTCATGCCTGGGACAGCCTGCCAGGAGCTTATGCCTGGGACAGCCTCTCACGGGCTTTGGTACGTGGGACAGCCGGCCAGGAGCTCATCTTGGGACAGTCTTGAAAGACTTTTTAAAGTGGATTCGATCCGGATGATGACTGAGGTATAGACTTGGATAGTCCAGAGCCAGAAAGAAAATGTTAAAAATCATGTGATTATGAAAAGAGAAATGAAAGATAAGGCATGAAACAATTGTTGAACAAAAGTGTTTCACCTGTTAACATATGATGATGCATCTATTTTGACAAGACAGCAAATTTATGAATGTTTGCATTATTCTGGACATTGAACATGAGATTTTATATTTTATTGCTATTCTTTATTTTCAGACTATATTACTATATCAATGTGATATGGAAATTCTTACTGGGCTGTAAAGCTCATACCCCTTCATCTTTCTTTTCTTTTCAGAGTTACAGGATGATTTAGATTGGCTATGGCTTGGATTTACGGGTGAGCAGAAGGATAAATAGAGTGTCATAGTATCTGATCAGAGAATTGAAGAAAATTTAAATTGTAATTATGCAAGGTTTTATGAATTATATTTGAAATTAATTGTTATGGATGTTAAGGTTGTAATGATTTATTTTGGCCTTGCATATTCTTTAGGGCTTGCTCTAAGGAGTGTGTGGCCATCACGTATCTGACCCGGGTGTTGGGTTCGGGGCGTGACAGAATGGTATCAGAGCATAGGTTATGATCATTAGGGATTATGATATAAGTGATTAGAATATTACAGAGTGATATTAGAGCTTAGGTTATGATCATTGGAGATTACGATATAAATGAATAGGATGAGATAGAATAATATCAAAGCTTAGGTTTAAGATCACTAGAGATTATGAAGAGATATTAAAACTTTATGTAAGATCAGTAGAATGTGACAGAGTGGCATCTGAGCTTAGAGCTTAGGTTACGTTTATTTGGAGACAATGATACAAGTGATTAGGATATGACAGAAAGTTTAAGGTCACTAGGGATTGTCATATAAGTGATATCAAAACTTGAGATTATAATCAATAAAGTATGATTGATAAAATCAGAGTTTAAGATTATGATTATTAAAGGTATGATAGAATGATATTACAATTTAGGTTATGATCATTAGAGAATATGATTTAAGTGATATTTAAGCTTAAGATTATAATTAATTGAAATTATAATTTTAGTAATATTTAAACTTAGGTTATGATCATAAGGAATATGACAGACATAAAATAAATGATTCAGTAATTAGATTTCGAATCAATAGATATTAAGATGAAATTTATGCATAAGTGACATGTGATATTTATAATAGAATTGACGAGTTATATCTTAAATTTCAATTAATAAGGGTAACCTAAGTATGAAAAGAGTTGACCTTGGAATAAAGTGGGAGGTATTGATAAGTTATGTTGAGTATACTAGAGGATTTTAGAATGTAAAACTTATATGATTGAAGATCATGATTTTTCTTTTAATTCCAATGATAATTGTCTGAACATTATGAATTTTGGACTTATCAAAAAAAGTTAATTAGGGTTTGGTCTAAGAAGAAATTACATCATATGAGAGAGAAATATTTTTGAGCATTGAACCTATAAGACAATCATATATGAAACTCAATCTTAGAAAAAAAAAATTATAGATTTATCGATTAATATTAAGGGTTGTGATGAAGGGAGCTCTATAGAAAATAATCAAGTTGATTCTACTTAAGGATGTTGGCTTGAGCTCTTCTAGTTTGTCAAGTTAGAAATTAATTCTTTTAAAAAGGAAGATTGATTTAGAAATTATCTAAATGATTGTAAGGTAAATCTAAGATTAACTTCAATTAATTCTAGACATGTCGGATTCTTGAAGAGTGATGAAACTTATGCAATAATTTCAAACATAGAAAGTGGATTAAGATTTAATATGCTATGCCCAAAAGTAGTAAAGATAAAGAAACTTAAAATTTTATCCTAAGTCTTATATGAAATTTGAAGGTTGGATCTATCCTGGATTGATCTAACATATATGATATTTTTATCTTGATAGACTTATATAATTTGATAAATTAAGATCAAAGTGCGCAG
Organism: Elaeis guineensis; assembly: GCF_000442705.2. NCBI lineage: Eukaryota > Viridiplantae > Streptophyta > Magnoliopsida > Arecales > Arecaceae > Elaeis > Elaeis guineensis. The sequence goes on along the minus strand of NC_026004.2, from coordinate 21,725,388 downwards.
CAAAAGCATGGTGGGTTAAATTGATTAGAATATTAATTCTTTGATTCCGAAGATATTATGGAATTCATTAGTTGTAAATAAAGAATGATTTTAATCTGATCATAGTCAGATAATTTTTGTTAGTAGGTTGCTTCATTGTAGATAATGCCAAAAAAATTCTAGATATCTCAAGTTTATTAACAGCTTGATAGTTCTGTTATCAGTTCAAACTTAGAATGTCCTGACATAAATCTCATATTTTTTTTAAAATTTAATATTGTTACTCGAACTGATATGGAAGATTGAGATTTTTCTTAAGATGAGAGTCTACATATAAAATTTGTTGGAAGGTCAAGAGAAGAAAGAAATTGATGATTGTGAAGAGTGCCCGATGTTTGATCTTTATTTATTTTTCTATCATAGATAGTCTGAGATAATTATAAATTTCGAGTGAAATGTATTAGACAAATAAAGGTGGTATATTAATACAAGTCCAAAATGTTACAGTTCTTCAAAAAGTTGAGCAATCAATAAGAAGGGATGAGTTTAAAATTTCAAATAATTTTGTTATAACAAGATCATGAGAAATAAATAATATATATGACATTATTGTAAGCTTGAGAATGATATGAAGAATGTATACCTTGAAATATATCTCAACAACATAACTTAATTTCGAGGATAAAATTATTTGAAGGGGGGAGAATGTAACACCCCGGCCCAAATCAGCCCAAAAAAAGCCCAAAGTAAAAAAAAAAAAAAAAAAGAATGAAGAAGACTTCCGCAGGGAGTCTTCTTCCACCCAAATCACCGATGGAGAGGTTGAATCCGAGGCGGATTCGACCTCCCCTACATCCTATAAAACCCCCTCTCCTTCCCTCTAAGATTGGTCACGACGAGCATCGGATTTTTCTTTTATTTTTCTCGAATTTTTTCGTTGAAGCCGCGGATGTTCTCATCGTGTTCATCTCAAATACTCGCCGGAGACCTCACCGGAGTCGGAGGTAAGCCCTTCTCCTCTTTCCTCTCTTCCTTCCCATCCTTTCCATGGCTTCGTGCACTTCCGCCGGCCTTCGGGATCACCGAAAAATTCATGAATAAAATGACCCCTGCTTTTGCTCTGTTTCGGCCGAACTCTTCCCTCTCTTTTTCGGCCACCGGCGCTGCCAGTTGCGGCGTCCCATCCCCGAGACCGGACTCCCATATATCTCTCTTCCTTCCCTGAAAGCTTTTGCCATCGGCGACCGGTCAATGGTCGGAGTTCATGAAGAAAGGGGACGGATCCCCTGTTTTTCGAAAAAAAAAAAAAAAAAAAGCCGCCGGCCGAACCCCATCGCCGGCCGTTGTTGAATCTCCGGCCAAGCCGTCGGAGCCCGAGCCACCGAGGGGGGGACCTCACGGTCTTCCCCTATTTCAGCCAAGGGTGGCCGCGGGAAGAAAAGAAGAAAGGAAGAAGAAGAAGAAAAGAAAAAGAAAAGAAAAAGGAAAAAGAAAAAGAAAAGAAAAAGAAAAAAAAGAAAAATAAAAGAATAAAAATAAAATAAAATAAAATAAAATAAAATAAAAGAAGAAGAAGAGAGAGAATTTTCCTCTCTCTCCTTTTTCTCTCTTCTTTCTCTCTCTTTTCTCTCTCCTCTCTCTACCTTCTCTCTCTATATTTTCTCTCTCTAGATTCTCTCTCTAGACTTTTCTCTTTCTTTATGGATTTTGTCTCTCTAGAATCTTTCTACCCTCTCTCTGATTTCATCACGGATCCTAGGATAAAATTGAGATGAAAATAAGATGATCTGAGATTGCTCCGAAATTCGTGTGGTAGATCTGATCCCAGTCCGATCCTATTTGAAATTGTAACACTTGATTCATATTGAGTCATCCTGATAGGACCTCTGATGATCTCGATCATGAGTGCCTCATCGGAAGGATACGAAGGTTTCTCTCTCCACTTTCTCTCTCTACTTTCTCTCTCTAGAATTTTCTCTCTCTTCATGGATTTTCTCTCTCTAAAAGTTTTATGGATTAGTGGAGGATCCAGATACTTAAATAAATCCTAATTTTGATTAATCCTAAGAGAGATTCTCGATCTGTGTATTAGGATCAATTATCGGTAATTTTCTCCATATATGTGATTTTTATATTGATCAGGGTTATGAAGAGATGATTGTCTGCAAATGATATCAAGTGGAATATTTTGTTAAAGAATTCATAAATCAAAGAAGAACATTGATTTCTGTGTTTGGATCAGTCACCGGTAAAGGTAAGAATCTCTGTACATGATCACTATTATATATATGCTATTTTACTGTTGGTCTTGCATCATTGGTTTTGCATCGTCGGATTTAAGATCGATGAATTTATTATACCTGAGATACTGTTATTTGATTTGAGCATGAGTATATTATGTCAATATATATGTATCAGAGATTGATGGCATGATTATATGGATATGACATATCTGAATTGATCATAATGCAAGATAGAATTGATTTGATGAAATCAATACATAATGATTAAATGAAAAAGAAAGAGATGTATGGTATGGACTAGCCTTGTCATATGGAACAGCCCGCCAGGAGCTTATGCCTGGGACAGCCGGCCAGGAGCTTATGCCTGGGACAGCCCCCACTGGCTTACAGGTGGATCAGCTGGCCAGGAGCTCATGCCTGGGACAGCCCGCCAGGAGCTTATGCCTGGGACAGCCTCTCACGGGCTTTGGTACGTGGGACAGCCAGCCAGGAGCTCATCCTGGGACAGTCTTGAAAGACTTTTTAAAGTGGATTCGATCCAGATGATGACTGAGGTATAGACTTGGATAGTCCAGAGCCAGAAAGAAAATGTTAAAAATCATGTGATTATGAAAAGAGAAATGAAAGATAAGGCATGAAACAATTGTTGAACAAAAGTATTTCACCTGTTAACATATGATGATGCATCTATTTTGACAAGACAGCAAATTTATGAATGTTTGTATTATTCTGGACATTGAACATGAGATTTTATATTTTATTGCTATTCTTTATTTTCAGACTATATTACTATATCAGTGTGATATGGGAATTCTTACTGGGCTGTAAAGCTCATACCCCTTCATCTTTCTTTTCTTTTCAGAGTTACAGGATGATTTAGATTGGCTATGGCTTGGATTTACAGGTGAGCAGAAGGATAAATAGAGTGTCATAGTATCTGATCAGAGAATTGAAAAAAATTTAAATTGTAATTATGCAAGATTTTATGAATTATATTTGAAATTAATTGTTATGGATGTTAAGGTTGTAATGATTTATTTTGGCCTTGCATATTCTTTAGGGCTTGCTCTAAGGAGTGTGCGGCCATCACGTATCCGATCCGGGTGTTGGGTTCGGGGTGTGACACCAAGAGCGAAACCTGGTAGAATGGAGGTAAATTTAGATGAGAAACAAGTATGGAAAAAAATTGTTGATCTTGTCCCTATTAATATTGCAGTTGGTAATGGCAACGTAAGTCAGTTTCTTATAAGAGCTCTAATCTACAAATCTTGTGCCCTATATCATGCAATCACTGGTTAATACAAATCTTAGAACAAAGCTTGATAGGATGGAGGCAGATTTAGATGAGAAATAAATTAACTTGAATATGAAGTCACAGGGTCCATAGAAGTTAATACTGATTAAGGTTATCATAGATCTTTTATTCCTTAAAGAAAGATAGCTGAGCTCATTCATTTATATACCGTCGAAATAAAATATAAAAATCAATACCAAAAAAATCAAGCTTTTACGCACAATAACTTTAAGGGTACAAATATTTTTGGCCATGAATTGCAAAAGACTGTATCATAACTTGATGGTTTTGAAACTCGTCTAATACTTCCTCTTCCAATGATGGTTCAATCTTGAACAATCTTCTATTTTTTTCATCTATATCTTTGCAAGAAAATAGTAACTAATAAATCCACCAATCTCTAAGGTGTTTCTTCACTGATCTTAAATCACCAAATGCTTTGAAAAGAAACGAGGGATCCTAACAATCTAGCCATTTTCATTTTTAATCTACACATCTTTTATGCATTAAAACATATCCATGAGGTAGGCATCTAAAAGAACAAGTGAAACAATGGCTTCTTTCTAACATGACGAAGAGTACAAGCAAAATGATCAAGTCAAGATCTCTTGGTCAAGTCATTATCGTCGAGTTTGTTCCCCTTACCCACAGGCCAAAAAAAAAAAATTCAAAGTCATGAATCTTTGAAAGCACAAGATGACTAATAAGTCTGTACTAATAGCGAATAATGTAAGTTATATCGAGAGAGTATGGTGGCTTCTTTTTCGTAGGTATAGGGTTTGTTTTTGAAGAAGGCTTTTAGGCTTTCGATGAATGAAAGAGAAGGATTGATAAATGAATTTTTTATCAAAATAATATTATTTTTTAAAAAAATTATCAAAATAATATCATTTCAAAAGTATTTATCAAAATACTGCTCAAAACAAGATCGTCCTATGATAGGGCGACTTTATGTGCTGACTTACCACAATCCATGCCATATGGAAGGAGGAGTCAGCAATCGGAGATCCATCCTATGGAAAAGCGACTTATAGAGTCGTCCTACCACACAGCAACTTAGGTGCTGGAAACCAAAAAAAAAAAATCTCATTAACCCTTTTGACTAAATCCTTCTCTCCCCTCTCTCCGTCAATTAGGCGAAAAAAAAAGAGCCCCTCTCTCCCCTCTCTCCAGAAGTTATCCCCGCCACCCCTCCTTGCGCGCCCCTAACCTCCCTCTCAGTCCCCAGTGCGAGAACCCCCCCCTCTCCCTCCCCAGTGTGAGAACCCCTCCCTCTCCCTCTCAGTCCCCGATGCGAGAACTTCCCTCCCACACTGCACGTGGAAGGATTAGTGAGATTTTTTTTTTGTTTCCAGCACCTAAGTAGCCGTATGGTAGGGCGACTCTATAAGTTGTTCTTCCATAGGATAGGTCTCTACTTGCTGACTCCTCCTTCCACATGACGTAGATCATGGTAAGTCAGCACATAAAGTTGCTCTATCATAAGACGACTTTGTTTTGAGCAATATTTTGGTAAATAGTTTTGAAACGACATTATTTCGATATTTTTTTAAAAAATAATATTATTTTGATAAAAAATTCTTGATAAGTTAAGTAGTTGGAATCTAGTCTTGATTGGCCACTTTCATTGAAGAAGGGAGGGTAAGCATTAATTATAGTTTTTTTTTTTTGGTAAGAAGCATTAATTATAGTTAATTGAGAGAGGTGTGTAGACCATCGTGAATGAGTCTTTAGTCTATACATGAAGTAAATTTTCATTGCAACGGTGATACCACATCACCATTGTAACAAACAAATCAACAGTCGGAAATAAATGAAATACAAGGAGGTAGTGTAGGGTATTATCTACAGGAACCGATGAAATATACAGCAACCGATAAAATATAAAAATTTTCATTGGTTTGTTATAGATTTGACGTGGTATCACCATTGCAACGAATATTTTTTTCCTATACATGTGTATAGGTCTCTAGCACTCTGTTTAATAAAAATAGATTGATGGAATTAACTTTTAGTTGAATATAAGTCATTGTTTTGATCATTAGTTGCAATATGTCCTTTAATGCAAGAACTTTATAGGAATTAGGGAAAATTATAAAGATGTCACTTCAAGTTTGGGCCATTTACATTTACATTAAGAAAAGAGAATATGTCCAACTCTCTTTAGGTATTATGATGTTGAGGAGAGTTTATCTTTTACTTCCTAATTTCTCAAAACCCAAATTTTTTTGCCTCCTATGCATCTCTTTTTCGTGATGACCGGTCAACACAAATGAAAGAAAGAAAGAAAATTAAGTATGATTTCTTTCTCTCCTCGATTATTTTGACTGGCATAATCATGATAAAGAAAGAAAGAAAAATTATGATAGACTGGTTGATTTGGATGGATCGTGATATAGATAGAAAATAATAATAAATAGATGAATAAATAAATAAATAAAATCAAGAATGATTTCTTTCTCTTCTCAACTATTTTGGCTAGCAGAATCATAATAAGAAAAGAAAGAAAAATTACAATGGATTGGATGATTCGGTTGAATCACGATAAAAATGAAAAAAAATAAAAATAAGTAAAAAAAAAAAATAAGAAACCGAGTATGATTCTTTGGTATGATGATTTGGCTGATAGAATCACTATCAAAAAAAATTGAGGAAAGAGATACCACGGCCATCATGACCCTTGTCTCCCCACTCCTGTTTCGATGGATTCTCCACCTACTAGTATCAATTTTCTCTCACCCATTTTTGAAAGATGTGTGTGAGGAGATCGCAAGATTATTGATCTCCTCCCCTTATTTATTCTCCTTCTACTAGTTGCTTTGGCCATCAATCTTCTTCTTCTCTTCCCTCTCTATATGTCTCTGTCTCTCTCCCTATCTCCAGTTCTTTGTTAGGTTTGCTGTGCCCTATTTTGGGCATCGGGTTTATGATTGCAATGTCCATTCGAGCCTAAGTAAGATTTTGATCTCTTTCCTAGTGCTTTCCTTCCTTCACTTGATCTTCGTTTTTGTGGTTGAAATTCTATAATAGATCATTGAAAAATAGCCTCAAAATAACTTCCTTATTCTTCTCTTTTCCGACTCTGCTACCCTCCATGGTAGCCATCTTCACGTCATTATCTTGTTGTAATCGGTGCACCCACCAAACATGACCATAGTCGAACCACTGTGCCCTTCCCCCTCTTCCCCTATTCTAGTAAAGGGTGGCCTCGTGCCCCCTGTTTTGCTAGAAAGAAGAAAGAAAGAGAGGGAGGGAGAGAGAGAGAGAACCAAAAAAAAAAAAAAAAAGATCCTATCTAATAGTTGATCTTTCCCCTCTATCTGACTTGTAGATCTTACTTGAAGATCTTATTCTTCTCAATGTACCCTCATCCTGATTGAGAATCCTAAGCTGGCATTATAGAGACTACTTGGATTGATCTTTTCCTTCTACATCCCTGATTTGTATCTAAAACCAAGTCAAGTCTATTATGATTTCTTAGAACTTATTTCATAATTAAATTTCTACATAGTGTATAAAGATTAATTTGTCTTTTAAAATAATCTTTGATAGGTCAAGCTGATTTGCCCATTTGATCTAGCAATATCCGAACGAACTAAGGTAAGTGACCTTGACATGATTCTTACTGATTTTGAATTGCTAGTCAATTTTCATAAATAATAAAAATATAAATTTAATTATATTAATATTATTAGCTCTACATTTTTTGAAAAAATTTATGATCAAGCATATTATTGTCAAATGATCCATATTTTTATAGCATCGCCTTATGCTATTCATGTGTGAATAATTTTTCAATCATAAAAAGTATATTTTGATACTAGAGTGATATATATAATCCAACTATGAATTATAAGTTTCATGAAAATAGTTGAATTACTCTAATTTTATTTAATATTTTATTCATGTATGATTTAAGAAATTATATTTTAAAAAAATATGACTTAAAAAAAATATGATTGAAGAAATAAAATGAAAAGCTCTCAGATAGCCATGACCGTCCGTATTGGGTTAAATTGACACTCTGGAGCTAGCATCCAACAAAAATGGCTCTTTGTCAATGGGTTAAAGTTGGTAACGAAGATAAATAATAAAATCCTATCAATTGTGAACATCACCCTATCAGGGTTATAGTGACTGTAGCATGAGAAATCTATGATCATTATTAAAAAAAATATGGTTAAATAATGTAAGTACTTTATGATTACGATTTGATTTATATCATACTTAAATTCATTTTTTTACAGACCTACATGATTGATGTATATATGATTGGATTGTTATCCGAGTGTCACACCCCAAATTCGGAATATGACATGGCTGGGCTACTATGGGTGTCATCTATACCAACACAAAGCTCAAAAAGATAATCTTTATGAATGATCATACAATAATAAATATGATGCAAAGTTTATTTCTATTTATTACGAAATATGGATATAGAGCATCTAACATAAATCTTCAAAGCTATAAGCTTATTATTTCATAGTTATAAACTATTTATTAGCTTGCTATTTACTTTGTAGCTTATTATCTTGAAGTTGCTTAATATATCCCTTCCTGCTCTTAGTAGACTTACTCATCTAAAAAAAATAAAGAAAAGGATGAGCTACAAAGCTCAGTAAGTAACTATGCACCATTTCATTGGATCAAATATAAATTTTATATAATTTGATGCATCATTTGGAAGATAACTTTTATTGTAAAATAAAGCATTTCATAGTTATAATAATATAACAAACTATATAGCAGCAATCCAATCATATCTGCATTAATCATGCATGTCTATAAAAATGAATTCAAGAATAATATAAAAACAATCATAGTCATCAAGTACTTATCATTTAGCCATATTATTTTTTAATATTAATAATAATAATGCTCATAGATTTTTTGTGCTATGCTCACTATAATTCATGAAAGGATTATTTTTGTAATTGAAAAGATTTTATTATTCATTTTCATTATGAATTTTAACCCATTGGCAAAGGATCATTTTAATTGGATGCTAACTTCAAGGTGCCGATTTACCCCAATAGAGGCAGTCATAGCTATCTGACAGCTTATGATCTTATTTCTTCAATCATATTTCTATAGGTCATATTTTCTTAAAACATAATTTCTTAAATTATATATGAATAAAATATTAAATAAATTTAGAGCAATTCAATGATTTTCATAAAATTTATAATCCATAATTGGATCATATACATCATTCTAGTACCAAAATATACTTTTCATAATTGAGAAATTGTTCACACATGAGTAGTATAAGGTAATTTTATAAAAACATGGATTATTTGACAATAATATGCTTGATCATAATTTTTTAAAAAATACAGAGCTAATAATATCAATAGAATTTAAATTTATATTTCTATTATTTATTGAAATTGACTAGTAATTCAAAATCAGTAAGAATCATGTCAAGGTCGCTTATCTTAGTTTGCCCGAATATTGCTTGATCAAATGGGCAAATTAGCTTGACCTATCAAAGATTATTTTAAAAGACAAATTAATCTTTATGCACTATATAATCTAATTATGAAATAAGAAGTTCTAGGAAACCATAATGGACTTGACTTGGTTTTAGATGCAAATAGGGGAAGTAAAAGGAAAAGATCAATCCAAGCAGTCTCCATAATGCCGGCCTAGGATTCTCAATCAGAGTCCAATCGAGGGTACATTGAGAAAAATAAGATCTTCAAATGAGATGTATAGGTCAAGTGGAGGGGGAAGATCAACCGATGGAGGGGATCATTTTCTTTTTCTTTTTTTTTTTCTTCTCTCTTTTTTTCTTTCTTCTTTCTAGCAAAATGGAGGGCATGTGCCCACCCTTTACTCAAAGGGAAGAGGGGGGAGGGTATAGTGGCCCGACTATGATCATGTCAGATGAGCATACCGATCACAAGAGCATGGTGAGATAAAGATAGCTAAGGGTGAAAGTGGTATGAATACTATCCGTCCAGATTCATTTTCATATCCGAATCAATTTGGATATGGATAGAAATTTTAAGATTCGACTAATATCTATATCTGTATCCATATCCATCAAAGAAAAATGGATATGGATATGGATAGACCACTATCCAATCCATATCCAAATATTCGAATCTATATATAATCCTATATAATTTTACATAGTACTTATTAATTGCTAAGATAAATATATAATTATATAAATATATTATTCACTTGATTTATCATCTATTTAGTAATATTTTTGATTTTATAGTTATAAAATTTAATTATCTAAGTAATATCTGTAATTATATCCATACTTTCAGTTTTCAAATTTTATTCGTATCCATTTAGAACAAATAAGAATATAAATTTTTACATCCGAATAGTATCTGTATTCGTATTTGTATTCGTTAGACAAAACAAATATGGATTTGGATATAGTGGTATCCAATCCGTATCCGATCCAGCTTCCGTCATAAAGATAACTACCACAAAGGGCAGCAAGACCGGAAAAAAAAAAAGGAATAAGAAAGTTATTTCGAGGCTATTTTTCAATGATCCATTATCAGGTTTCAACCATAAAAAAGAGGATCAAGTGAAAGAAAGCCCAGGAGAAGAGATCAGAGTCTTACCTAGGCTCCAGCAAGCACTACAATCATGGATCCAATGGCCAAAATAGAGGGCAGCAAGCCTAACAAAGAAATGGAGATAAAAGAGACCGAGATAGAGAGGGGCAGAGAAGAAAAAGATTGATGAAAGAAGTAACCGATGGAGGAAGAATAATTAGGGGGGAGATTGACGATCTTGCGATCTCCTGGGAAACTTTTTTCTTTTACTAATTTCTTCAATTTATGCTTGTTTAGGGTTTCTTTAGGTCATATATTAAGTTTAGATGAGGCTTTAGGGTTCGTCATTGTTTTTATGATGCAGATATTTGTTGGATGTTAGCTTCTGTTTCTCCCCTCACCTTCTTTATTCCTTTTTTTTTTTATCCTCTTTGTTTGAATGACAAAAACAAAAGGAAAAAGGACCAGGTGCCATTTTGATCTCATCCCAGTTGGTATTGGGCAAGGTTATTGGTGCAGGTCATGTCTTGCTTGCTATCAGTTGGTACCACGGGATGCGCCTCTTCTAAGCACATGAAGGTCACAGGTGCATTCCAGGACCAGTTGGTCCCCTTTCGCATTGGCCGGTGCAATCCTTGATTCATAGCAATCACATTTGCTTCTCTTTTTTCATGAGCTCCAGAAGTCATGCCAAGGGTCAAATGGGGGTAGTTTCTCTAGCACATCAATGTGGCCGTCTGACAAACTATAGCATAATTTAAAAAAAAAAAAAAAAAACTTTCATTCAATATATAACTTTTTTAATACACAAACAAAGTGCCCAGATTCCTTTTTTCCTTCTACAAAGTAGACTATTGGAGGATAACTACAAATATTTCCTCTTCTGAACAAGAATTTAAAGTAAATGCTTTAGTATTTTGGAGGGCCTTGATAGCGCAAATCACCAAAAAATGGTTGGAATCTTATAATTACAACACTGGAGTCTCATCGTTCATCACAAGAAAAAATTTTTAAGGTGTAGCAATTTTTTTGTATATTATTTAATGCGAAAGTACTACTTCTATTGGTTATCTTAATGAGTGAAATCCTGAGAAAAATTGTTATAATGAACAAAGAAACTGCTTAGGTACTCCTCTAACTCCTAGAAAATGCCATGTGCTGAGCTGAGGTGGGCTTTCTAATGACAAAAGTAGTCATTCTTTTCTAACAGCAAGTTGGAGGGGGGATGAGAAGCAAACAGAGAAAAGGGTGATAAAGGAAGAGGACCTAGGTGAGGGAAAAGGGAAAAAAGAAAAAAAGGAAATGGAGGTAGTAAGAGAAGGGGGTCAAAGAAACTTTAATAAAAAGAATTAGAAAAGAAAAATAGAATGGTTTCATTTTGATTGGGATAAATAGTGAAGTAGACAGAAAATGAGAAAGAACACAAAAAAAATGGAAGTTAAAGAAAGCGGTATAAAATACTACCAAGTACCAACAAATGGGGAAAAAGAACAGGAGGAAGGAGCTTAAGAGAGAGTGGTGGAGGAAGAATAGAAAGGGGGGAAATGTAAAATAGATTTGACAATGAAATTTAAAAGGTAAAAGAGGAAGATTTGATCGTGAAAGGAATGTGGAGGGAAGAAAGGAAGAAAACAAGAGTATGAAGAGTGGGAAGAAGAGAGAAAAGAGTCATAGAAATAAAGAGGGAGAAGATGTGAGGAACAAGGAAGAGCTTCTTGATGAGCAAATAAGGAAGCAACTGGCAGAAAAGTTATCAAGGATCTATGATGAGTGGAAACCTTTCGTTCCTTCATAAGGACAACACATGGGCTCATTTATGCGCCAATGCACAGAGGCCCGGAGTTATCATAACTTGTTGAGTGACATATTACTATTAATTTGTTAAGATGAATAATATGAATCATAAATAAATTTATTGTTTGATTGTTGATAATATGATTTAAAATGTGCAAATAGCTATAGTTTTGCGAAGTAAGTTGTTCGATAGGGCGTATATAGTGCTTGAAGTTGCTAGGTGAATGTAGCATCTGGTGGTGAGTAGGCAGTCATCAACTTAGTGATTGGAGCTGCTTAAGCACTTGGAACATTGTGGTTTAAATGAAACTTAGATGCTTAACTCAGATCAACATTTTTGCTCATACAAATTGTCAGTATGTTTGTTAGCTTGTTGACTAGTATTTTGACTCTACATCTGAGTCTTGACAGATCCAAATCATGACAGGATCAGCCAAGCTCAAGTGTATTTCTAGTTGCTTGCTTTTCCCCACTAATACTATTCAAGTCACTTGAAACTTTGACTTCTAGCCTTAGAACATGATGGCTCAATTAGGTCATGAGTTTTCCAACCTTGGTGCAATCCATGCGAACGTATACAAGTGAACCGGCTTAAGATTTGCACGTCAGAAAGGGTACTTGAGACTTTCTAGTTTCTATACAAATTGTATATGGGCTATATATGACTGTTCCTCTTTGAAACTTGAGATGAATCATGCTCAAACAATTTGCAATGATAAAGGTGGACCAGTCATTAGGTAATAATAAATCCATCAATTAGTAGATCATAGGAGAGGCATTCTAGCAATTAATTTGCTAAGTTTTGTTAGAATGATACTTGTAATGCATAACCTCAACAACACCAAGAAGAACCAAAGCAACTAAGCCATGGTGGTATTGTTTGGGGCTTAGTTGCCAGAACTGTGACCAGGTGATGGTGTCATTGTGGGGAAGCAAATATTTTAGCAACATTGAAATGCTTAGGAAGTGGGTGCGGGTTAAAGATCCGAGTAGAGTGAATCAGATTGATCGCCCTAGGTAGAAGATTCCAGGCACCAAGAATCAAGGAAACAAGAAAAACCATAGAAAAGTTGAGATGGTGATCAGAAATACCTATGGTAGCAGTTTCAATAACCAGGGTTGCAATACATGGAAAACAAGTATGACGTGGTAGAAGTTGCAGGTGCCAATGCAAAAAGTTTTGGTACCTTTGAGGGGTACTGTGAGCTTGTGTTCCTTAAAAAAAAGTAGCAGAAGCAGCCACAGGAACATCATTGATAATTGATGCAACTTGTGGAACCAAACATGACCTAATGGAAATGCTAGTGTCATCTAATTCCTTTGGTATGTCTAAGCGAGACCAAAGGTTTCTATAAGATGGTATTGACAAAATATAAAGAGAAAGTGGAATTCAATTGTATTGATTGATTTTTTTTTTGTACATGATTTATATCATATAAATAGACTCCAGAAAAGAATAAAAAAGAAATAAAAAAAGGTATATAAAAAGAATATATATTAGACCAATTTAGAATGGTTTTAATTGTAATTTGATTTTTACCAATAGAAATTTACTATATTGGTCAGATTTGATTTTCACCAAAATAGGGATTTATGATATCTGACAGGTTTGGTTTCACCAAAATAGGGATTTACGATATCTGACACCCCCCCTCCCCGCAAACTCAAGATGGGTTTTAGCAAGAAACCATATTGAGTTTGGAATATAATGTAGAAAGTCGAGAGCCAGGATGTTGTTTTGTGAATAAGTCAGCAAGTTAATCCGAAGAAGAGATATGGCTGAGCGTGACAGTTCCTTGACGAACATACTGATGAGTGAAGTGGCAATTAATGTCAATATGCTTTGTGCATTCATGAAAGACTTCATTATGAGCAATTTGAACGGCATTCTTGTTATCACAAAATAATAAAGTTGATCGATCTTGAGGAACCCCCATTTCAGATACCAGCAAATGAAGTCAGATGATTTCAGAGACAATATCAGCAAGAGCTCGATATTCTACTTCGGTGCTGGAGCGAGAGACAGTTGCTTGCTTCTTACTTCTCCATGAGATTAGGGAATCACCAAGAAGGATGCAATAGCCGGTTGTAGATCGTCGATCATTGATGTCGCCAGTCCAGTCTGCATCACTATAAGCATGTAACTAAAAATTAGATGTGCGTGGTAAAAAAATGCTCTGAAAAAGATGACCCTTTAAGTAGCGAATGATACGAAGAACTGCTGTATAGTGACCAGTGTGAGGTTTGGCCATGAATTGACGAACAACATGAACTGCATGAGCTATATCAGGATGAGTTGTGGTCAGATATATTAACCCACCAACAAGTTCTCTATTGAGTGTAGGATTGTTAAAAAGTTTTCCATCATTTGTACCAAGTTTGACATTAACCTCTAAAGGTGTTGCGGCTGTTTTATCATCAGTTAATCCTGCACGAGTTATGAGATCAGAAGCATATTTAATTTGAGAAAGAATTAGGTCGGAGGATTGAGTAGTGACTTTAAGGCCTAAAAAATAGCCAAGAGAGCCCAAATCTTTCATTTCAAATTTGCTATACAGTGAAGCCTTCAGTTTCAAGATACCCTTAGAGTCATCTCCTGTTATGACCATGTCATCAACATAAAAAAGTAATAAGATGATGCCTTTGTCAGTTTTCTGAATAAATAATGCAGGATCATATGAGCTTTGAGCAAAGCTAAAAGATGAAATGATAGAGCTGAACTTGGAGAACCATGCTCTTCGTGCCTGTTTAAGCCCATATAGTGCTGGACAAAGATGACATACTTCATTAGGTTGGTGAGATACTCCAGGTGGTGGGGTCATATATATCTCTTCCTCAAGATGGCCATAAAGAAATACATTTTTAACATCCATCTGATGAAGCTTCCATTGTCGTACGGAAGCTACTGCAAGGAAGGTTCGAACAGATGTCAGCCTGGCAACTGGAGCGAAAGTTTCTTCATAGTCAATGCCATGTTCCTGATTGTAGCCTTTCGCCACTAGACGAGCTTTGTAACGCTCAATAGATCCATTTGAATGAGTTTTGATCTTAAAGATCCACTTACATCCAATAGCTGTTTTATGTGGAGGTAATTCTGTAAGGTCTCATGTATGGTTTTGAGCAAGGGCATTCAATTCTTCCTTAATAGCTTTCTGCCAAAGAGGATTAGTGGATGCTTCTAGGTAGGATTTAGGCTCACGATAAGAGAGCAAAGTGGAAATGAAAGAGGTGTCATACCCAGTGAGACGTACATTAGATGTACGTTGTCATTGAAGGTATCGTCATTCAATTGTTGAAGTTGGAGGTACTGGTGCAATAGTCGTGAGGGTCTCAGTAGGATTAGTCTATAGTGGATTATCATCTGTAAAGATACTGTCATCTACTTTAAGCATTGCAGGCTGAGATGGTTGTTGAGAGTTGAAATCAAAGAGCTTTGTAAAAAGAATGTGTTCCCAAAAAATCACATTTCGTGAGATGTGCAAGCGATTGGCTTTGGGATCGAAACATCGATAACTTTTTTGTTCTATTCCATAACCTAAGAAGATATATAAGTTGGAACAAGCAAAAAGTTTATCTTTTTCATTTGGAGGAAGTAGAACAAAACAAGTGCACCCAAAGGATCTAAGATGATTGTATGTTGGATGTTTGCCAAATAACTTAAAGAAAAGAGAGATCATTTCTATACTAGTACTTGGGAGCCGATTTATAAGATAAATAACAGTTAGCATAGTTTCTTCCCAAAAATATTTTGGAAGTCCTGAAGATAAAAGAAGGGTGTGAGTGATTTCAATAATGTGTCTATGTTTTCTTTCTGCAATACCATTCTGTTGGGGAGTGTGAGGGAAAGATAATTGAGAGATTGTCCCCTCAGAAGACAGAAAGTTACAGAACTCATTTGACAAGTATTCTCTCCCAGAATCTGAACAAAAGACTTTGATCCTTTTTGAAAATTAGGTATAGACCATCTTTGCAAAATGTTTATATTGGAGAACTACTTCTGAACGAGATTTGAGCAAGTAGATCCATATATAGCGAAAAAAATCATCAATGAAAATAATATAATATCTAGATCCACCCATAGTGGGATCACGAGATGGCCTCCAAACATCTAAGTGTACGAGATCAAAAGGTGTAGTAGAACTGTGGATGCTATTATTAAAAGGTAATGCAGATAATTTTTCAAGTTTGCAATGGATACAATCAATATTTTTGTTCGTAATGCTACCTAATAATCCATCAGAAATGAGTTTATTCAAATAAGAGGTGGATACATGACCTAATCTAAGATGCCAAAGATGAGAAGTTGTTCCTGATGAAGTGACCATTGAATGTTGAGGAGTGTATAGCCACACAATCTTGAAAAATCGATCCACTTTACGGCCAATCCCAATGGCCTTCTTCGACTGTTGCTCTCATACCTGACAACCATGGTTAGAAAAAATGTATTCAAAACCATTCTCAATAAGTTGACCGACAGATAGCAAGTTCATAGATAAATTGGGAACATGATAAACATTGGGTACAGATAAGTGTGAAGGTATGTTGACATATCCTATATGACTAGGAGTAAGATTATTTCCACATGCAGTAAGTATATTGGTGAAATGAGGAATGGGCGTTTTTGTTGAAAAACAAATAGCGTCAAATGTCATATGATTAGAAGCTCCACTATCAAGAATCCAAGAGTTACCTGTGTTGGCAGATAAGACAGAAGCAGAAGAAGAATTAATATTACCCTGACGTGCAAGGGCTTTAATAAGAATATCCTCAACTTCAGCAGTCGTAAATGTAGAAGTGGATCCCTTATGATCAGACTCATTGTTTAATGTATCTGATGTTGTCGCTATAGCTACAGTTGGTTGTGGTGGTCATGTTGGAGCAAGTGAGCCTTTATTTTTCTTGGGACACTTGGTTGCAGTATGTCCAAACTCATGGCAGAAGTAACATTCAACTTTGCTCCAGTCAACTTTGCCATCTAGTCAACAGGGAAAGGAACCAGTGCCTTTTGATGAAGGGGTATTGGTCCTATTCCTAGCAAACAGCACTGCTTCTTGATGATGTTGATTTGATGATAGAAGGCCCTTGCGTGTTTCTTCAGAAAGAAGTTCATTCAAAGCACTGGAGAGAGACGACAGAGAATCTCTGTGAAGTATTAAGGCACAGACAGACTCAAACTCCGATGAAAACACCATCAAGAGTTCGAGAAGTCTATCGGTGTCTCGATGTTTTTCATATTCCATCATATCTTCCTTGTTTTTGAGTTTTGGATCCATTTGATCCAATTGCTGCCATAGTGTAGACATGCGGGAATAGAAGTCTGCAACTGATTGACCTATAGTTTGACGAAGAGAAAGTAAGTCCTGTTTTAACTTATATTTTCGAGCTGGATCAGGAGCTATATACTTTGCACGAAGATGATCCCAAACTTCTTTTGTTGTTTCATATTTGCCAAATTCCATGGCAATATTGATGCTTGACGTGTTTGAGATCTACGTGATAATCTTGTGATTGTTGCTATCCCAATCATCCAGTCTAGTAGCAAGGGCTTCGTCAGTTTCATCAACTTTTCTTGTTGGTTGGGGAATGTCACCTGTGACATATCTCTACAGCTTCCTTCTCTTCAAAAAACTGATCATTTGTTGAGATCAAAATGAATAATTGGTCCTATCAAGAATGACCTTCACAAGTTGAGAAGATTCTCTCAAATCTTTAGTGGCCATTGATGGATTGTAAAAGGTGAGAGGTTGCAAGAACTCTCACAAATAGGTGATGCAAGAATAAGGAAGATGAGGAATGATCCACGGTCAGGATGAAAGAGAGATGGATAAGAAATGAATCCCACGGCTAGGATTAAAGAAAAAAAGGGATGAATAGCTCTGGTACCATGACAAAATATGAAGAGAGAGTGGAATTCAATTGTATTGATTGATTTTTTTTGTACATGGTTTACATCATATAAATAGACTCCAGGAAAGAATAAAAAAGAAATAAAAATAGGTATATAAAAAGAATATACATTGGGTCAATTTAGGATGTTTTTAATTGTGATTTGATTTTCATGATTTAGTTTTCACCAATAGAGATTTACTGTATTGGTCAGATTTGGTTTTCATCAAAATAGGAATTTACGATATCTGACAGATTTAGTTTCATTAAAACAGAGATTTACGATATCTGATAAGTATCACCAGGATTACAATACTAATAGGCTGACGAGTCTTTTATTTTTTCCTGCAAAAAAAAGGCTGACAAGGTTAGCACGGACTAGTCATGGTTAATTGTAAGGTAGTCTCCAAAAAAATGAACTGGCTTATGGCTATTGAAGAGTGGGAAGTTGCTCGGTGATAGATGACATTGGACTGTGAAGGCTGTGAGTTTGTGTTTATGCATTCTCAATTGCTTTACCATATGCTACTGATTAAGTGACTTTTATCACTTCCTGTCAAGCTTTTATTAGTCGCTATATGTGATTTCTAATCTTATATTGTTATTCATTTTATGTTTGAAACATTTCTATCTGTTAATATGGTCAAATACCTAGCTGAAATATAATGAAGTCAAGCTTTATTTCCTAAGTTTATTGAGATTATTTTTTTTTCTTATTTAACTCTTTTCAACATTCTATTCTAATTTTTCTATTTATGAAAAATTCTTCAATCATAGATTCTTAATTTTCTTAGACCCGTATAAATTGGTTAGTGATTGATATGTTTCTCGTGTTTGAAGCCAAAGGCATTGGAGGAAGTACTATCAGATCGGGACAGTGAAGATGAAATGGATAATGGCGTTGCTGATATTGAAGACAGAATGGTAAGATATGATGATTACATAGTATTCCTCTTCACTTTTCTTATCTTAGAATTTTATTACATACAACATAGAAGAGATATATTATTCGGCATTTCTGGATATTTTTATTTGCTTGTTTGATTGCTGAGTCATCATCTTTAGAGTGCCTTCTGTTTTCAGCTTGGCTTAAAATTCTTATTATCAAATTAAAGTCTGGTTGCATGTAACACTGAATCTTTGCAGATATCAAATTTAGCAAGCTATTCTTTCAGTATTTCTTACAACATCATATGAAGATGTTATATTGATCATGATGCCCACCACATTATGCAGATGCTTGATGAGTTTGTTAAGATGACAAAAGACAAGAAGCAAATTATGCACCTCTGGAATTCATTTGTGAGGAGACAAAGGTTGTGCTTTATCTGCTTCAAATTTCATTAATTTTCTTTTGCGTGAATCCTGTTTTGGTAAATTAAGGGTGTGAAAATTGATAGCAAGCCAAACTTCCTTTTTGTTAATTTTTTAATTTACATTCTTTTGTTTGCTTAAGTTAAGTACTGCAAATTAATAAAAAAATGCACCTCCTTTTGTTATTGAATGATCTAGCAAATTTTGAACTACTGTCCAAGCTCCATGAAAGGTGAATATTAATAGCTGATGTCATTTCAAATGCGAAAAATCTGAATGGCATAAAGTTCAATTTTGGTTAATGTCATATATCATTGAAGAACATTAAGTAAAGTTAACCTCTTTACAAGTCACTTGATATATATATATATATATATATATATATATATATATATATATATATATATATATATATATATATATATATCTTATAGAGGAATTTTATTTTGTTTAGATATGTTCTCTCTCTCTCACTGTGTGTGTGTGTCATAATTTTGCTTCCTTTTGTTAATGTTACACCAACTTTAGTTCTAATGGCTACAAATGGTTCTTTGCAGGGTTGTAGCAGATGGTCACATTCCATGGGCATGTGAGGCATTCTCCCAGCTTCATGGGCAAGGCCTTGTACAAGCTCCTGGTTTGCTATGGTAGGATTCTATTCTGTGATGTTCTGCTAGCAAAAATGCATGCATATGCTTGCATATTTCTCCTGATTCCTTTTTCTCCTTCCCCTCTCTGTGCTATGAGAGTTTTCACTTCTGGAAAACTTCTTCTTTACATGAATATTCTTATGCTTTAAATTGTATTAACATCTTTTCTGCTGGTCTTTGCATGGATGGAATTCTTGGCCCAGTTGCATCTGTGCATTATCAATTGCAACTTGGACCAGCTAATTCATGAAGGTTCTATTAAAAGGACTGCTACTTTTTCTACTATGTTTTAGTTATACTCTCTGTGCACAAAATGTATATTTCCAGATAGCCTTTATCAACATGTAGTTATTTTCCCTTTTATTACTAAATAAACCGATTTATCAAAATTGATTAAATTTTAGCTAACAACCTATATTGACAATCTTTTGTGGCATGATCAGGTGTTGGAGATTAATAATGATTAAACTTTGGAATCATTCTCTCTTGGATGCACAAATCATGAACAATTGCAATTTAATTCTTGAAGGATTTCAGAATAAGAACTCAGATCCTAAGCAAAGCTGAGGAACTATATGATTTGCTAATTAGGGTGGTCATTTCTGCAACTGAAGCCACCTTATTTGGTATTTCCATGCCCCTTTCATTCCTTTGGGTACATTTAGAGGGGGAGAGACTCCAAAACTAAATTCTGAAAAGATACACCCTACTGCCTCAGCAGACACCAGCCTAGACAACTTCCAAAGAAAACATCCATCTCAAGAAACTCCAAATCCCCAGTAAAGGATGGGGAGGATTTTTTTTTTTTTTTTTTTTTTTTGCGTGGGATACGCTGCAATTTACCATGTCTTCTTACATGAATGTTGATGACTTGACAAAAATGATTTTGAAGTAAGATGGTCATCCATTTTTATATCAAGTGATATAATTTCTGTCTACTATTTATTTCTAGTCTTATTTACTAAATGAGAAAACCACCACTCATAATGCTGAGCCCAGGACTCTTTGCCATCAGTCGGTTCTTTTCCAAGTTAATCAAATGATTAGTAATTGGAGGGATTTCACCTAAAAACCTTGAGAACAAGACGGGGTTTGCCTGCTTCATCTGGGTGGATCAAGGATGAATTTTTGATAACCACTTATTAGCCTTTGCTAAACATTTTTGAAATTACAATCTTAGCTAGTTGTAATGGTGGCAATTTATAGTTCGACCGATCAACTTGATCCACTAATAATCTATTTTAAGTAAATTTGGATTTGATATAAATAGATTTAAATCAAAAATAGATCAATTTATCTAGACTGATATATTAAATGGGTTAAATCCAGATTTAGACCTTCCATCCATTTAATAATTGAGTCAGATCACAATCCGACTAATTTAACCTATTTAAAATCTATTTAACCTATTAAAAATATACTTAATTTATTTTTAAATCTATTTAATTCGATCCATTTAATTTATTTAATCTGACTTAATCTATTTCATAAATGGGTTAGGTGGCTTAGATTGGATTACCTATTTAATAAACAGAAGACTTCAGATCTGAATTTTTGATATGTTTAATAAATAGATTGAATTCAGATTTGATGAATTTTTGATTGGATGTACATCCGATCCAATCTATATTTGATCCGACCCGATTGCCACCCTTAGCTACTTGATCCATCTGGCTTAAATTACATTTACTTTCCATCTTCCCCGCACTACCAAATTTATAGCCATGTGATAGAAAGGTTTGCAACATTATAACTTAATGTTCGCAAGAAGTAGGGTAAAAGAATAGGTACAGCATAACATAAATGAGTGTGTGCGGTTGCAGAGAAGGTGCAATAAATTAGAAAGGATTGAGTGAGATTTGAGTATATTAGTGCTATTAGCACTAATAAAAGCCATGGAAAACTATTTTAGATGGTGTGGATCTATAACAAAAATTGAGGAAAATCAGTTAAAAAGAGGAACTCTACTCTCTCTTTAAGGATTTAGCAAAAGGAGAGCAAGATCTAACAAGGATAAAACTGCAGAAAAAAGGCAAAAAAGACAAAAAAAAAAAAAAAAGAAAAAAATGTACTGATAATAGATCTGGCTGCAACCAGGAAAAATGGATTTATAAGAATTAATAAAGCATACGTAGTAGAGTTGGGATAAGTTTTCAGGTTGGATTGTTACAGATATAGAACTTAGCTTCAAGATTTATGGTAGACAAGGAGACAATCAATAGCAAGTGAAATGACCAACTTGGAGATGATGAATTGCCTAATTCAAAGGTTTTTATTTTTTTACTAAGCAATGCTATGTGCTGCCCTCATTCACACAAAAAGTTCATTTTGCTGATGTGGCATGAGGTGATTGGTAAAATTCTAGAAGCTCATTTTCTGCTTCGATGGCACCAGTTTAATCTATATTTGTTATCCTAAGAGTGTAAAGCATATATTTTACCTGTACATTGAGAAGGAGTTCGAAGCTTTTCCAATGCGCCATGTATCGAGTTTTAAACTCTCTCGTGATAGAATTTTTTTAGACAGCATGTTTTTTTTTTTTGAACCTCTCTAGAGCTCTTTCAAAACTTCTTGAGCCCTCATAATGCCTACCTCATTTCCGCTCTCCTCATTATCATCTATCGTCGGTCTTCATCATCGCCTTCCTTCCCATCATCACTATCGGTCTCCACCATCACCTTCCTCCCCATCGTGACCAGCATTGGCCTCCCCCTTCCAATCTTCCTCAAGTGCTTTCCTTCCCCATCCTAAATCCGACGAAAATCTATAGTCAATCTATATTTTCCCCCCTCCTCCTAGATCTCTTACCCATATGGAATCATTTACCTCCGGACCCCTCTCCCACAGGTCTCTCTCTATTCCAACAGTCTACCCCCCACTTTCTATGATCTCTCTTCACTCTAGCAGTCTACTCTAACAGTCCACTCCCCTCTCTCTGATCTCTCTTCACTCAGATGCTTCACTCCCCCTCTCTCCGATCTCTCTCCACTCTAGTGGTTCACTCAAAATCCATCGAGAACCTTTTAAATTCGATGAAGATCCGCAGCGAATTCATGCTTTTTCCTCTCCTCTCGATCTTCGTACTCTTGTGGAACCGATCATCTCTGACGACTCCCCTTCATGGAAAGCTCTCTCTCTCATCTTAAATAAGTATTTTTTTTTTTGAGGGGGGGTTTCTTCTTTTTCTGCTGCTTTCTTCTAATTTCTCTCCATGTTTCAAATTTTTTCTTCTATCCTCTGACCTCCTTTATCCATTTTTCATCGATGATGCTAATCGAGCACGGATCTTGCCTCTCACCTTTCACAAGTAATATTTTCTACCTCTTTTTTTTCATTTTTTCCATCTCCCTCTTCTCTCTGAGTTCTTCAACAACCAAACGAACCCTAACCCTAATCCATTCTAACCCTAATCCTAGATCCAACTTAACCCTAACCTCATCTTAACTCTAACCCTTAACCAACCCCAATAAACCCACTGCAAACACTCCTTAGAACCCTAAACCTAATCGTACCCTAATCCTAATTCATCTCTAACACTTAATCAAACCCTACTACCAACCCTCCTTGAAACCCTAAACCTAGCAGAACCCTCACCCTTATCTCAAACCAAACTCTAATCTGATTCTAACCCTAACCCTAAACCAATCCTAACTCAACCCCACCACTTATCTTGGTCAGACCCATGACTCAATCCTAATGCTTAATCGAATCCAGTATTAACCCGAAACCAACCTAACCCTAACCCTGCCACTAACCGAACCCCAACCCTAGCACAACCTATTGATCTGATAACTTGAAATCCACTAACTTATCCCTCCAACCCATTAACGTATAATCCGATCATGCAATAAATCAACCCGCAAATCTGTTTATCCAAAACCTAATACCTAAATCTGATCATCCGTAATCCAAAATAAGAGCCAAAATCCATTACCCACCGGCATAAGCCCAAAAATCAAAGCCAATCTATCTGTTAAAAATATATATATTATCAAAACCTATCAAAATGGTGATCTAATGTTTTTCCTCTTTTTTCTTTATCTTTCTTCCACTATCTCACTCCATCAATGTTTCCTAAAGATTAGCTTCCAAAAATCTTTTCTCAAATGATAGTTTTTTCTGAGATTGGAAGGATATGATCTTGCAAACGGCAACCTCCTATGAACCTGATGAGCAAAAAAATTAGATAATTTTTTTCAAATATTTTTCAACAAAATCCTCATAACCCTGAATCCATAAATGAAAGTGGAGGGTTGCTGCAAGTGCAGCAGTAACCCTTTTAAAACTCCCTCAGATGATGCTTTTATACAACTAAACTGATGAGGGACTCTCCCAGACATATTCTCTCCTCCATTTTAATCATCCTCTGAATACAATCTAACTAAAAAAAATAAAGGGAAGTGTCGGGCTACTGCATCTGCAATAGCAACACTTCTAAACTACTCTCAAATGATGTTATAAAACTCAAAAAACTGATGAGAGAAAAAACAAAGGAAAAAAAAATCTTAGACTTACCTTCTACTCTCTATAGATCTCGTCCTCTAATTTTACTGTTTGTTAGACCTTCTGAACGTCTCCTAATAAGGGAAGCTTAGACGATAGCTGGGGTTTTGTGTTGGGTATTTCCTTTTTTTTTTTTTTCTATTCCGAGTCTCCATTGGATGGGAGGCTGGAAGCTATATTTTCTTTTTTAGAATTAATTGAATCCTGTTACCTAGCACGGGTTTTTTTGCTAGTTTGGCATCAAGGCACACAAAAGATTTCTTCTTAACAAAGTACTAGGGCCGAGCACTCTTCAGTAGGACAAAGTCTGCCATGATCCCCTTATTGCTACATGGCAACCCCTCTCATTACTGTTACCAAAATCACAGGCCTCTCATGTATGGTTTTATGCTAATTTTTCTCAAATGGTCGTAGTTATCAGCCACTTATATGAGGAACTATTGGAGTATCACGTGATACAAAAGAAGGTCATACGCAACGGTGAAGCAAAATGAATGTATCCAATTACTAACCTCATCGATAAGATCTATTTCTAGATGCATGGATACTTTCCGGTTACCATGGCTTCATCTACTCCCCTCATGTGCATATCGGTAACCATCATGATTACCTTTGCATGATATCATGTGACAGGAAAATTAATTAATTTTGGCAGCCAGTGGGAGAGAGAAAATTGGAATTTTTAGGAGATGCCCTCCCTCTTCTTCCTCAATATTTAATGGTGTGCTCTATTTTGTTTTGCATGCATGAAAACAATGTTTGGTTTGTTAGAATTTTGATTGAGTATAAAATAATCGGTATTTATCTCATAGCATAATCTAATACTGCCACATATGCATAGATGTATACAAGAATTTTTTTCATACCAAAATATTTTTTTTGATAAAATAATCAATCATTCACAAAGGCCATAAACTACGTCAAGAAGCTGTCATCATGTAGGTAATTTAAAGCGATTCGAGCACGATGTAGCATGGTTGGTGCAGTCCAAATGTGACATAGACTGAAATGCGTTTTGGCATTATTTGGATCAATATTATAAAATAGGTTACATGTTTTTATGGCATGTTAGCTGCAACCTGTAATGATTGACAACCAAACTTGCTCCTCCATGGTCAATAAAGTCCAACCGTGGAAATATCTACGTTATTTTGTAAAACATATGCGAGTACATGAGTACCTAATGACATCACAGGAAACAACAAAAATATGAAAAATTAAGTATAAAAAGAATGAGATACAACTCAACTCAATTTTAATTCTAAACTAGTTAAGCTTTAACTGAGCTTTAATTCTAAACTAGTTAAGATCGGCTACAAGAATATTTTTCCTCCATTTTATTATTATTAGATCCATATTTTCCAAAAGATATAACAATATTAAGTCTTTTAATACTACATCCGGTGTTATTTTTAGTCTTCCTTTATCTCTTTTTTTTTTTTTAAACATATATCTAATCACTCATTTGTGCTTCTGCATTTCTTAGCTTATGGGCCATCTTTTTTATCAATTTATCCTCAATTGATATTATTTTTATTTTTTATTTTATTTTTTTATATTACAATATATCTATCTCAATATTCTCATTTAGACTGCACATGTCTTGTACTTATTATTTTCTAACTACTCAATGTTATGCATCATAAAACATTATACCGGCCATACTAATATCTTATAAAATTCTTATTTTAACTTGGCAATTATCCTACATTTACATAATATCCGAGCTGTGCTTCCCTATTTTATCCACTGTATTTGTTAGGATTTGATGCCTCGAGATTCAGCCCACATTGAGCCCACAGTGAGGTTCGCGGCGAAAAACGGAGTCCAACGAGACCAAGATCACCTGAATCGAAGCTCGGATGGAGGAGATACGAGCTTTTGAAGTCGGCACGAGAATCGAGGCGGCGGAGGACCGCCGGCGACCGGCGGCGGGCGGTAGCGGCGCGGCCGCAGGCGGCGGCGCGCGGGACGCGCGTCCCAGGCCCGCGTGGGACGCGGGACCCAGGCCCGCGCGGGACGCGCGACCCAGGCCCGCGCGGGACGCGCGTCCCAGGCCCAGGCCCGCACGGGACGCGCGACCCAGGCCCAGGCCTGCGCGGGACGCGCGACCCAGCGGCCTGCTGGCCCTTGCCCCGGTCCACCGTGGACCGGGTGGTCCACGGCGCGGTCTGTGGACCGCGTGGGCGTTTCCCACGCGTTTCTCGCGGTCCACGGCCCTATTTCGTGGACCGGAGCGCGATCGGACGGCCCAGGTGGCTCCCGGTCTTGATCGGACGGTCTGGGACGTGATTTGGCTTGATTAAGGAGTCCTAATCCTTCTCTAACATGTTTTAAGTCTTGTTTAAGCCTTTAATTCTCAGGAGAGAGTGTGGTAGTTTTCTCGCCGCCGTACGAACCGAGAGGAGAGAGAGAGAGGCGTGAGGCGCTGTGAGAGAAGGAGCAGGAGGCTCCTGGACAGCGGTCGCCAGGCTCTTCAGGGGTTCAGGGGGTCTCCAAGAGAGAGAGAGCTTTTGTGAGGAAAACTTCATGTGAGAGAGAATTGGGTGTACAAGGGTTGAGGGTGAGGTCTCCTCTTGTAAAATTTTCTTTT
The DNA here is from genome assembly GCF_000442705.2 of Elaeis guineensis. NCBI lineage: Eukaryota > Viridiplantae > Streptophyta > Magnoliopsida > Arecales > Arecaceae > Elaeis > Elaeis guineensis. Next base: position 21,698,602 of record NC_026004.2, on the reverse strand, counting down.
CATAGTGAAGTTTGCATGCCCCGTGGAGGCGAGCCCTTTTGTGGCTGATCCACGTATTTTGATTGTTTTTCTTTTTGTTTTGTTTCTTCTTTCTTCCTGCTGCATCGCGTGGTACTGAAAGGATCTTGGGAGGTGGTGTTTTGGCCAGACATCCACCCAACAGTATTAATTCTATAGATAACATTCTATTTATCTTTCTTACTTATGAATAATCAATCTTGAATATTAAAATGGTCATTATTTTCAGCATTAAATATATTTAAAAAATATAATAAGATAAAATTCAACACAAAAATAAAAATGTTTAATAAACTGAAATGTTAAAAAAAAAAAATTAATAAACTAGATTTTATTGGACTCAATCCAATTCCATGGATAAGTCTAAATCTAAAATCATTATTCCAAGAAAAAAAAATTGTAGGCAGATTTTCTGTATTGCGAGTCTTGTTGATCAAGCCCGTGCTTGCTCCAATTGCAAAACTACCTTAGATCTTGTTTTTAACTTCATTCTTGCTGCAAAATTATACTCTCCCTTGTAAGCCGTATCTTGCATGATACTAGAGTTGGGCTTCTTAAATATAGGTGCCAAGCACTAACATGCATGTCTCACTGTACGTACTCACACTCAAAGAATAAGGAGAAAAATTAATAAACATAAAAAAAAATAAGAAGGGCCTTGACAGCACTATTAAACAGAACGTGGAATTTTTGGAGGCTTTTATTTTTACTGGATAAACATTTCATGGTTCATAGTTTAGCTTATTTGTCGTTTATTCTATGTATTGCTTATGCGTTTTTACAGCCAAAGAAGGTCACAACCGAGAGGTCATGTTTCTGCCTTGGTGAGTATTTGACAAGCAGATCTCATGTAATTCTTGAATTAGCCACATTTTACTTCATGGCTGCAAGCAGTGTAGAACTCATTCAACTTATCACTCTTTGATATTCGAGCTTCAACTAAAGTCATAATCTAAAATGAAAAAAATGGAAGGAAAAAAAAAGAACGGACCTACTAAACAAGAAAGTTTACCCTCAAATCATTTAGGATGGATCTAATTTGCAACCAGAATTATGATAAGCATCAAAATTGGAATTGAAATCAGAATGAATTTGAATGGAATTCAGAATAATTATATTCTTAAATACATTTGCCCAGGTATCATAATCTAATGAATTGATGGATCATGCAACTTGTTTGCATTAACAAAAGAAAACAAAATCATTAGGCTGAAAACTGGATAGAGAGAAAAATTTGGCATTTATAAGTAGAACCAAGGATCAATTTTCCTATGATGCACATCAAGTCTGATATACATTTTTTACTTAGGGTCTGATTGGATAGTAGGGACCAAAATCCCATAGGATTCCTAGATGGGACTAACACAATGATAAAAAAATATTAAATTAGAAGTTGGGTCAAAGTTAAGTCTACAACCATCCAAACTACTTTTTACATGATCTGATCTGAATCCTATAAAGAGAAAAACATTATCTCAGTAGATCATTTTTTTTTCTTATGGGATTCAAACCATCCCATTCTAAAGGCCTCTAGGTGTTGGAAAAAGTTTAGACTTTTTTTTTTCTAATTGTACTGGTCCAAACTATTAAATTTCATGGAATTTTAGGTCTGTACATCTAAGTAGGCCCATAATAGTTTAAATTTTGTATACCAAAAACAATTAATAGCTTATACTTTTTAAACTAATTACTTAGTCAATGTGGTATCAAAAGGTTCAGATTTGTCAGAATCGGAAAGAGGCTTTTGAATCTGTGGTTGAGAACAGGAGAAAAAATTGGGAAAAAAATAATATAAATAATTGGTTAACCCACTGGCAGTCAAACCAGCAACTCTGGATATGCCGGGTCCAGTCCTTGGTTGATGACCATGTAATCTTACTTACAGGTGGGCAGAAAAGATGCCCTTCACTCATTCCCTTGGCATTCATTTGGTCGATGGAAAGTGAAAGAGAAAAGAGATCGGAGTATTAAGAAGAGAGGAAATTTAAAAAAATATATAAAAAATAAAAATATATGAAGAAGATGAATTTTGATATTTTTTATAGGATGAAAAATAATATTATTTTATTTTTTTAAAATATCTCTTTACATCAATAATTAAAATTTTATAAAATATCAATAGATAGTGAGGATAAAATATTCAATAGTAATATAATATTATATTAATATTATCCTAATATTTATATAAATATAATATTAATATTATAATATTTAACATAATTTAATATTATTTTAATATTTATACTAATATATTAATATTTATATAATATTTATATAAATATAATATAATATTTAATATTATATTTATATCTATATTAATAAATTTATTATATTAAAATATTAATATTATATTAATATTTATATAAAGTTTAGAAGCAAAAAGATATGTTCCAACGTCTACTAAATGTATAATAGGTATTTTATACAGCTTTTTTTAGAAAAATGGGTGCTCAACCAAACAGAAGCTATTCTGTAATAAGTCACTTTTTCACGATCAATCAAACATGCCAAAATTCTATTCTCAGAAAGTTGGGAAGAAAAATTCTTCCCGCGAACCAAATGAGTCCCGAATCTCATAGGACAAAAAAGAGCAAAGAATAACTTATTTAAAAATAAATAATTTTGAATGATTTTGGAGGTAATATTTCTTTGAGATTTTAAGATAATTTATATATTTTAAATTTAAAATAATTTAACCAAAATCTTAGTGCTAAAAGATATAAAAGAAATGATTGATGATTAACTTTTTTTTCTAGTAGATTATCTCTCACTTTCATCTCTTGATTTAAAAGTATTCTTAAAGGTTTTTGGAATATACTTTTTAGTAGATTTTGATCTTTCTTATCTGCTAAATCAGATCTCTCTGAGTTCATTAAGGTTGCAGCCGTTTCTTCTATAGGAATCTAGCATATTTTAAACCTTAAATATATAAAAGTATTTAAAAATTTAATAAAATAATTTGATAGGGTTACTTTTGGACGTGGAAACTTTAATCACTTCTCTATGGTTTGAGGAGGAGGGATGTCAATTTTTTTCCAAGAAATTTGTAGACTTTAGAGAAGTTAAGTTTCTTCGTTTTTGATAAACGGATGAATCTTTCTAGATCATAATTTTTTTAATAATTTATCTAATAAAATTATAAAATAACATATCATACAGATCTGTCCGAACAGATGAATAGTCAATCTATAGTATCCTTTCTAAATGCTCCGCAACATAGGTAGGCGATCTAGTGTATCTTGTCCACATCTGAATTATTATAATATTATATATATATATATATATATATATGATTTATAATATTATATAAGGATGTACTTTCATATGATTTCATATATTTATAAAAATATACACGTAAAAAAATCTAGATCAAGTAAGGAAAAAAGTTAGAGAGAATAAAGTTGAAATAATGAGTTTGGCTCCCTCCCATAAAAATACCTCACAAGGACAAAGGATTCTCCTAATTCTTACACCACTATCTTCCTCATAGTATCACACACATATTCCCTTTTCAAGTAGAAGATAAAAATATCATTATCTTCTATTAGAAGATGAAAATATCAATGTCTCATGCTAAAAGACAAACTCATGTATATTACGCCTGAAGCTCAAAAATAAAAAATTATCTCATTGATGAGTTAGAGTTCATGATGACTCCGACTCTCCCTCTTATGACTAGTTATATGCTGACAATATTAAATTTATTTATGACGTGAAAGCTACAATAGTGATTACCATTATTACTGTATTAGCAACATCTAATAATTTGCCAAACCAACAATTAAACAACACAGTTTCTTTATTGGACTGGACAATAACTCCTTAACTAGCTTCTTTCTTTCGATGTATAAATAGGAAACCATCATGTCTATCAATGCTTCTTCTTAGCATTGGCTCTATAATTACTATATTGATATTCCATTAAGCATTTAATTTATGCCAACAAATATCAAACTGTAAGTTGCGATCAATGCCCACTAAAGCATTAGCCATCAGTAACAAAGCTTTGGATTTACTTGAGCAACTCCAAAACTAACTAGTTCTTCTATCTCATGAATAATTAGATCACTGAAATTAATCTTCTATAAATGTTATTTCACATATCTATATGTTATTGACTTTTCTTAAATATGGAATCAGATCTTTATGCATAGATTTTTTTAGTTGTTTAAATTTTGGAGTAGTTTTGAAATCAAGTGGCACACCAATAGTCTTGTCGAAGGTAGAATTTGAAATGCCCAAACCAAGCATATCATTTAGCTACTTGTTTTCCGAAACTACTTCAACATCAATCATCTCTTCATCCACTGAATCTCCAAAAGAAATATCCATATCTTAGATAGCTTCGATATATGACTCTTCTATATAATTACTCAATATAGATCTCTATAATTAGATCAATTCTAGCATCTTTTGATTATTTTTAAGAAATTTTAAAATTAACTAGTTCTTCAATCATGATCTCCTCTGAACTTGATATAATATCAATTTGATCAAGCTCCTTTTGCTTTAGATTTTTTTTTTTTTGACTTGATTGATTTTTAAGCTAATCAATTTTGGCATGCTCTAAGCTTTTAGAACTTGATCCAATCTCCAACCGGTCACTCCTACTTTAAATCTTCTTCCATAAACTAATCTTGCACTTAATTTGGATTTTGGGGAAAGCTTGGAACCAAATCCGTTCTTTAGGCAACTTTTATTTGAGAGTACTTAGACGTCTCATCTTGCTAGATCTTGAGTAGATAGTCGCAAGAATATTTGATGCATTCTTCAGCTTCTCTATATCCTGAATATAGAGATGTCTTTTTATTGATTATAGCTTGGATAATCCACGCCACCTTCTTTGATTTCATATTCTACTTTTTCTAGCAATTTTATTATCAAGAGAATGTACTAGCATTGTCTCTCACTTTTCCAAGATACCCTAAAACTCTTGTCCTATTGAGTATGATTTTAACATGGACTTCCAAATTGGATAATTAGTATTATTCAACTTATAGAGATAAGTGGTAGCAAAAGCAATCATGTTTATTTTCATGAAATCAGCCATTGTAATTTGAATATTGGATCACAATAAAGTTCACACATTTACGTGCACACATATAATGAATTGTGAAAGCTCTAGAGCCTTGTTGAATAATTACCTTCAAAATCCCTAAACAATCAAGTCTCCGCTCTCAAAATAGTGCTCTAAAAATTTGATTGAAGGTGCATACCTTTTGACTATTCTCCAACCTTACTTTGATACCATACAGAATGGCATAATTTTTGGTGTAGATCAAGTGCACTAGCTCAAGACCCAAACAAGCATCTATTAAATCAAACAACAATAATGAAAGAAAAATTAGAGATAAAAATAGATTTATTCAAAAGAAAATAAAGGGATAAAAATAATGAGTTTAGCTCCCTTCCTACAAAAGAGAAATTCTCCCAACTCTCATGCTACTCTCTCTCACTCATAATGACATACCACACATATTTTTCTACTAAAAGATAAAAATATCACTATTTTTTACTAAAAAATAAAACCATCACTACCTCTTGTTAAAAACCAAACTCCGGTTTAGAGGGAGACTTCTCGATAGTTATTAGATGGCTTTCAAGTCCACCTATTGATGCTTGAATTTATCTCCTTGGATTGCATGATGCATCTATTGATCTTCACTGAGGTATTACATTTAGAGGGAAGCCAATGGTGCTGCCAATTGGATGGTGACCTATATGGCCGTCCATATTGGGACTATATATAATTCTTCGACAAATCTTTTTATTTAATTTTTTAATATTTTATCTTCTAATTTTTATAGATATATCTATACTCATATTGTTTAATCCATCTAATTTACCAAAAAAAAAAAAAAACTCAGGTATATTGAGCCCAAGTCCTGTCTAATAACATGGATCAACAGTAAACGATTAACAAAAAACTATTTTATAGATCGATTGAAATTTGTGATAACTCCTACCATTCACCATCACCCTAGGATCTGATGGAGATATGGCTCGAAGAAAGAGCGGAGGGAATGGAGTTAGAGAAGGTAGCTTAGGTGTAGGAGCTTAGGCAGAAGGCAGTGGAGTATATTGTCGAAAAAGAGGAAGACTAATCAAAAGGAGGAGTGCTCATTTGGTTTTTTTTTGTGTGTGTTTTTTATTCCTGTTGTGGGTCAGGCATCGGAAGACCGAGCTTTGAAAGTCTCATATCGATCACAGTCGAGAGTATCTACTGCTTAAAAGTGCAGACTTTCTCTTGCTCATGTGAGGTACCTTTTGGAGGGCAAAATCGTGAGGGACAGCGTTCTCAGTACGCCTTCGGGACACGCGCTGTCCCAGAGCGGACAATACCTCACGTGTTTGGTAGAGGGGAGAAGGTTCGTACACTCTGGGCACGTAGCCTCAATATTGGCATGCCAGGTAGGGGAATCCGTCCCCGCACCCATGCGCAGACCCTCTCGACTGGGGGGCTGTGTTGTGGGTCAGGCATCGGGAGGCCGAGCCTCGAAAGTCTCATATCGACCACAGTCGAGCGGACAATACCTCACGTGTTTGGTGGAGGGGAGAAGGTTCGTATACTCTGGGCACGTAGCCTCAACATTGACGCGCCAGGAAGGGGAACCTCTCCCCACACCCACGCGTACACCCTCTCGACTGGGGGGGCTATGTTGTGGGTCGAGCATCGGGAGGCCGAGCCTTTCGATGTCCCATATCGACCACAGTCGAGAGTGTCTACTGCTTAAGAGTGCGGACTCCCTCTTGCCCACGTGAGGTACTTTTTGAAGGGTAAAATCGTGAGGGGCAACGTTCTCAGTGCGCCTTCGGGGCACGCACTGTCCCAGAATGGACAATACCTTATGTGTTTGGTGGAAAAAAGAAGGTTTATATACTGTGGGCACGAAGCCTCAACAATTCCTATAAATTTATGGAGAGTTTTTCCTCTCTCTCTCTCTCTCATATGGACTCAATGGAGCCTTTCACCTGGTTCAATGCATGGAGGGGAACATTTCAATGGGCACAAAAGATTTGCACTCAATATATTCAAATAGCATAAGCTAGATTAACAAGTATTCTACGTAGCATGATGGTTCGGATAATGATGTCTAGGAAATTGTGGCATGCGGCCACTTTAATGGTTGTTCTTGTAAATACCTTTTTGTGGAGGGCGTTTAATGTATCAGCTAGAAAGTCAAAACAGAATAGAGACCCTGGACATTTGCCAACGGAAGGTAAGACAATTGGGGCAGAACACCATCACCCCTCTTCCGTTTGACATCAGCATCCAAAGCAGCGCAGGCGACGCAGTATGTGCTTAGAAATTCTTCGTACACCGCCCATGTAAAAGTTCTGACGTGAAGTATATTATTTTATTTTATTAAATTATATAATTATTATTTTTTTAATATATATTTAATATTTATAATTTTATTTTTTTATTTAAAATTTTGAATGATAAAAATATCTCTTTTCTTTCGAAAAAATTATGGTATCCTGTGTCGATATCATGGCATACTGCATTGAAATTATGATTTTTTGCACAACATATCATAATTTTTTCATGGGATATCATAAAGAGAGAAGGATATTTTCATCATTAGAATTATAAAAAATTTTTAATGACAAAAATATCTTTCCATCTGTATGACATCCTGTGAAAAAATTATGACATCCGATGCAGAAAACCATAATTTCAACGTAGGATATCATAATATCGGCACAGGATATCATAATTTTTTTTAGAAAAAAAGGAGCATTTTTCATCATTCAAAATTTCAAATGAAAAAATAAAATTGTGGACATTAAATGGTATTAAACGCATATTTAAAAATGATGACTATATAGTCCAATGTGACAAAATGGTATGCTTTATATCAGATTTTCTACACTACAGACGGTGTACAAAATATTTTCTGTGCATATGTATAACTTGAAACATCCAAATGGCATCTGCAGGATATCTTTGAGCAGAGGATCCGAGAGATGTGAGGAAGAACTATTTCGAATCGAACTAATAATTGCGGTGGAATCCCCTTCCAACTGGACTTGGAAGGCTTCAAACTTAAACACCACACGGCACAAGCCCTCCCAAGTTACAGTTGATTCAGCAAAAGGGACAGAGCGTGAAGCAATTTCTTCTCCCTGGCACATAGGAGAGCACCTTGGGAATCCCTTACAATGTAGCTAGCTCCTGTTGATGGTCCTTTGTGTGAGCCAACAAAAATTGATCTTTAGCACACAAAAGAGGAGGGGGCAACCAATTTGATAGAGTTTGAAATTTAGTAGAGAGAAGCCCCTTGAAGATTACCTTTGGGCTTGTGATAGTGCTGAAGGAAAGTAAAGCCTGGTTCTGATTCACATCAATGTGCCAGCTAACCACCTATTGTATCCAACCTTTTGGTGGGGTAATTGATCCACCCAGCACCCTATCATTTTTGTTCATCCAAATGAAACAGGCTGTGTAGCCTAGAGCAGCCTTGACTTCCTCTCTACCTTGGCATGAGCAAAAACCTCCACCATTTCTCATAAATATCTTAGGATTTGTGCCACATGTAATTCCAAGTATTATTAGATGGATTTTTTTTCCTCAAAGAAAGAGAGGGAAGAAAAGGGTGGAAGATCTTTTCCTAATGCAACAAAGTCTATATTTTAGGAATGTATCCGAGAGCCTAATAGCTAATAAACGTATCAAACATATATATGATATCTAATAATACGCCTAATAACTATCAAATACTCGATTTGTGTATGTCATCCTTGCATAGGACCATGCCAATCCTCTTTGCATTGTTCCAATTTTATTGGATGCCTAATAATTATCACATATTCAAACCTTTGCTTTGACATATCTTAATCTTGATATACATTTTAATATGTCGTTTAAAGGTTCAAATGAAAAGTAACATTTCTGATAGGGTTGAAATCAAATTGGATACCAGTATATCTATATCCATATTTATTTTTTGAATATATAAATCAAATATTCAAAATATAGATGTAAATAGAGATATAAATCAAATAATTAAACTTTATGACTACAAAATCAAAGCTATTATTAAGTAGATAATAAATCAAGTTAATAGCATATTAATATGATTATATATATTTTTTTAAAATATTCATGCATGTTATATAAAATTATATAAAGTTATAAGTAAAATTGAATATTCGAATATGGATATGGATACAAATATAATCAGATACTCCAATTTCTATCTATGTTCTTATTGATTTGGATATGAAAATGGATCCTAATGGATATAATCCAATCCACTTTCATCCCTAATTATGTGGGTTAGGTGTGGTATTCTAAAAAGTGCTTAATCGTTGAGATAGAAAAAGTAGGGATGACAATGGATCGGATATTGATCGGATCGATCGATACCCATATTCGTCTCACTAGAAAAAGAACCATACCTGTATCCATCTTGAGTTGGACCAAATCAAGCTCTAAGGATGGGTCTGATCAGGTATACTTGAATCGGTCTTCTTTCTCCATTTCTCATCTCCACCGCCGCTCCACTACTATTCGCTGCCCCATCTGACTATCCTCAAATCCTACAAAATATCATGCTTCCACCAAAGAGACCATCTCAAACTACCACAACTCGCACAAAATCCCATATGCTTGAGAAAAAATCTCAATCGGAACCTAAAAACCCCTCTGATTTCTCTTAGGTACTCTCCTTCCTCACAAATCTCCAAAAAGGAGAATAAAATGAAAAGAAAAAGAAGCAAAAAGAAAAAAAAAAAAAGATCAATCTATATGGGAAAAGATCTTATCTTTTAATTTTTTTCCATCTTTCTTTTGTTTTGAATGATTTTTCCTAGTGTTTCCTCTATTTTTTCGGTCCTTGGGAATCTCAGTCAAGTAGAAGGCTTTGAACAGCCGAATAGGGAAGCTTAGATGATGGCTAAAGTTTTGTTGGAACCCTAGCTGTTGGGCCACCGTTGTTTCGTTAGGGATAGGGGGGAGAGGTGATGTGCTGGCCATCGGCCATTGCAGCGCCGCTTGGGATGGCCGGGTCATTAGATGGGGGTGGAGGGGTTGATGTAAATGAGAGAGAGAGGGAGAGGGTGGGGGGAGTGGAGACCCGTTGGTTGCCAGAACGCCGTAGCGATGTAGCGCCACGAGTGTCGAATAGCCCGATCATCGAGTGGGGGGGGAGGTTTTGATCTAAATGAGAGAGAGAAAGATTTAAATTTATTTGAATAAAAGGTATTATTGAAGTGGGTTTGGAATGGAACATATCATTATCCATATTTGATCCAAATCTACTTTGGGTATTTTTTCGAAAACTCATGTCTACTTCTTCTTTTAATCTGATTGGGTAAAATCTACTCCATTTGGATCAGATCGGAAAGAATTATCACCTTTAAGGGTAAATGATTGGTGCAATTCATGATATTAATACAGTACATGATATGTGTTAGAGCAAATTGAGAAAGAAAAAAAATAGAAAGCTTCGACTAGGATAGCTTTAAGGCATGTACGGTAACCCTATTCAAATAAAACTGTTAGCGCAAATGGAGAAAGAAAAAATGGAAAGCTTCAAAGAGGATGTCTTCAAGGCATATAGGATTAACCCTATTCAAATAAAACTCCCGTTTCAAAAAACATCCGCCAGGGTTTGATCTCGCGCCCATTGAGAAACGACACCAGCTAACCAACTGCCCCAACGGTTGGCTGCTTAAAAATTAAAATAAAATGGTATTTTTTTATTATTAAAAAAAAATCTAATAATGAGGAACCAACCTCTCTCGTGCAAGCTTTGTCTTGGTACCATATTTTGGGCTCTAAAGCATTTCCTTTAAATTAAATAAGTGCAACATAATTTATTATTATTATTTTTTGGGTAAGAACATAATTTATTTAATCATATGTTTCCTTACATGAACGAGCGGAGCACCTCTCAACCACCCGGTCATGTCAAATTTGGCAGCGTCCACGGCGGCATGGAATCTCGTGGTGTCCGCATGTGGGAAGGTTAGCCGCATTCTTTATTTTTTATTATTATTTTAGTTGATTTTCTTTCAGGAGACTCACGAATCTCATAATTATAATAATAATAACGCGTACAACTTAAGATACACAACTCTCTCGTGTATTAAATTACTAACCCCTGTCTTATCCCCAGTCGGTCTTTTTCTTATTGTACAGCTCGGAGGTTTCTGGTCCCCAGGTAGAACTTTTTATGACGCCGTGCTTTTAACTTTTTTTATCTTTTCCCGATAGTATTTGTACTGTTATTTAATAAGATTTAATATCAAAATTTAATTGAACTATGGGATGTTGTTGTTGCATGTGATGTGTTAATATAAAAATTCGTTGGATTATGATGTTGTTACGATGGCTTTGTTAGCCTGCAACCATGTGATACAACCGTAGAATGGACGTATAAATGGAGCTAATATGTTGTTTTGGTAGTATCTCTGCTTGCTATTCTCTGAACTTGACGGCAACATCAGAGTGCTTGATAAACAAGAAAAAATTTCATTTCAACAAAAATATAATATGGTTTGAAAAAAATTATAACGTAGTTTTAATTTTTTATGATTTATATTTACATCTTAATTTTTTAAATTTTTTTAAATAGATCTTAAAATTTAAGATTTGTTTGCAATATGACTCAATCGTCTGGTCATGATCCGTGAACTTATGATTATCATGATAGAAAAGTTCGGACATAAAATTATATTAATATTTTTCCTGCCAGAATGAGAAGAGTAGTCATATTTTGGTAGAAGTGAACCCCAAATTTTGATTTCATTCTATCAGTAAACTTCGAGGGCCAACTAATCATTTCACTAATATTATTAACGATGTTGGATGGATAACTAAGTCATATTGCAACAAAATCATAAATTTTACGGTCTAATAAAAAAAATAGAAGTTTTGGCCTTTCGGATGTAAGCATAACCAGTGAAAAGTTGAAGGGCCGTTGTTATAATTGTTTCTATAATTTTTGTTTGCTTATACGCTTCCAATATTTTGAAAGTTCCATTTGGCCCTCACCTTCACCACAAACTGGGCCTACCGAGTTCAAGGTGGTGCAATAGGTTGGGCTATTTTTCTAGTAGACCATTTACCGATAATTATGAAAGAAAAAAGGTATATGAGAAACAAAATGGGTATGGGTGTGTTTTAACTTATAATGCTATCTCAAGCAATCTAAATTCTGCCCTCCATATTGAGTTGTTAATATACACAGTAATGTATTTGGCCAGTTTTAAATCCTTATTTTATACTATTTATTGCTAGAATCCATCAGTCTCAATACCTTGCGTGTCATCTCAATTAAGTTGCTGCATCGGTATTGTTCAGGGCTTCCATAACTTTGGTGGATTCCATGGCTCTACTGGTCCTAGATGAGAGGCAAACAATTGCATAACAACAAATTTAAAAGCAATAAATTATGACCTCTGATTGAAGAATATTCTTACAAACTAAACAAATTCTGAGTGTGAATGAGGACTTCAATCTTTGTTTAATTTTATATGGGCATGTGCTGATCACCTTAGACATGAAAAAAGAGAAATAATGTGCAGAAAATGTTAGGAAGAAAAAGAGAACATTAGGGAAATACATAAAGACTAATGCATTTTGTGTCAAGAATTCTTGGTGCTAGGGAAAGATATACAGTGCAAGGTTTCTTTAAGGTGGTTAATGTACAAATGAGCTACTGTACATGTGTCTGATTTGGCCATAAGCCGAGTTACCTTAGGCTTAAGCAAACGAAGGAAAACGATAGAAGGGAGATATTATAGTTTCCAGCTTGCTTTCGATTACAATAACAATTAACCACTTTACCTCTTTTTTTGACTACGAATCACTTACACTTTGATCTAAAAGCCTCACTTTATGTGCCGCTCCACTTCACGACGAGGTGGCGATTTGAGGTCTTTAAGCAAATCAAACAAAGTGGATTGAAATTTACCAGCTCGAAAAGCCAGCCAAGGTTAAGATAATTTGATTAAATTAGTCATCAAATCACTATTAAGCCAACAGTTTTCATCACATGCAGACAGTGCCATCCTTAATTTTATTTGTTATGGGCAATTAAATCTTAGTTTGATAAGCTTTTAACATGTCCATTTTTATCTTTTTGGTTGTTCATCTTTATTGGTTGGTTTGTATGCGTTCGCAAGCATGCTCTAAACAATTGCTCAGTCATTATTTTCTCCATAAGTTAATATGAATAAAAATTAATAAAAAGCTAATCAAAAGTCAATTGTGTTTTGTGTTGCTTTTGTTTGGTACTAATCATGAGGCAATGTTATCTGAAAAAATAATTATTGATGTTATGATTATATTCGGGATCCTCCATGTTATCTTCTGCTTATTTTTATATGTTTTAACAAGCATTAGTTTTAGTTTTACTGAAAACAAATGTATAAATTTTAGGCAATGTTTAGCATCATTTTCGTTTGCCATTTTAGAAATAAAAAATAAAAATTTTATTTATATTTTATTTCTAAATTTTTAAAATATAAATATATTTAATTATTTTTAAAAATAAATATGATAATAGTAGCTGAGATGGTGGTAGTGATAGCAAAATAATAAAGATAATAATGATGGTGGAGGTACTAATATAGTGGCATGAGGGTGGTAGCAGTGGTTATAATAATGGTTGGAATACAAACAATATGATAATGGTAGTGATGATAGCAGCAATGATACGGTGGTGGTATATGTTGTAGTGGTGGTGGCGGTGACAACAGCAGCAGCAACAATAATGACACTGGAGATGGTATCGATAATAATTGTAAAAGATATAAGTTTTTAATTTTTGAAAGTAATGAAAGTAAAAATTTTTATTTTTTAAAAGTAATAATAAAAGTAATTTTTGAAAAAAAAATAAAAGTAATAATATCAAACATTTCTTCTATCTTGATTACTGTGATTTTTTTAAATAATAAAAATAAGAAATAAAAATGATACCCTATAAAATTCTAATAAATTAGTGTCCAAAATAAAATTTAGTGTTTATAATATAAAATTTAGTTTCACAATGGATGCGAAGATTCACTTCCTTCAATTTGAGCTAAACTGACCATTCATTTCCATGTCAAAAGATATGACACCATGTTGGCAATGCCTTTCAAGCTTGAAGACAATGGTGCCGATCAATGTGACATGTCCAACTTACAGTTTGAGAATTTTTTTTTGTTCAAATAATATATATATATATATATATATATATATATATATATATATATATATATATATATATATATATATATATATATATATATATATATATAATGTTGGCAATATTTTGAATGACTTTGTTTTTTGATATACAAGAAAGCAAACTATGTGGCAAATTGGGTTGCCAAAAATGGACAGTCCTAAGGGGAAGGGTTTTTACTTATTGAGCTGAGCCAACTTTAGCTTTTGATATTTTTGAAAGCATGATCCAAGACAACAACATACCATACTAAATTAGATGATACAGGATAAATCGTATCATATCAGTTTGATACACATACATAGTATGAGGGGTGTACCGATATTCAATATGTGAAACTGGCTTTCATATTAGATATACGGACATAGTGATAAAATGACACTAATACAAGGCCTAGTATTTGAGATGGTATACCTTCTAATGATACTGAGGTCATTTTGGTTTATTTGCAACCACCAATATAAGAAAGAAAGAAAGAAAGAAAGATTTGGTAACGAGTCCACACCTTTATATCTAGCACGTGCGAAAAAAAAAAAATATTGGTTATAGATTGAAGTGCCTTGGCAACCAAGACAAAGTGATAGTAGTGATAACAGATGAAACTTTTATTCTAAATAATCACACTACAAAAAACAGTCAAAGAAACGATACATTACACACCCTGATTTTCATAGAACAATCGACTCCACTCTCTAGGCACTTCCAATCCAAACAGTATAGAATGAATATCCTAAGAAATAATATTAACATAGATATCAAAAAGAGTGTAATTGGAGTAACATTAACAAGAGATGAGATTGCCCCCCTGGCTTCCAAGAAGTAGCGGCCGCAAAGGTCGTTGATTTAGTGATTGTGACGCGGATACGCTTACAAGACTTCACAAAAAAGATGGTGGCCTCCACTAGCACGTTGCTAACCTTATCCAATGACCAACTTGTCTTCTAGCAGGAAATGGTTTAGCTCGCCTCCTGATGCAACCTCGGGCGCAGGGCCACTGGATTCTGCTCCAGACCTCCGTGCCACAACCATTTACCCATAATCCTGTGAGCATCACTTAATTGATAATTTGGTGCCTAGTATAAGCATGATAACCCAAATAGTACAAGATAACACAGCAGGCATCTCTTATCTTGAAGCTAGTCTGCCATCTAACATCAATCCAATATTAGTGTTGTGTATCCATATGAAAATTTTACAGGAAAAAGGTCATGTACATCTGATGTAAATCTCCATGCTCGCAAACATGATACACACACACATATATATATGTGATATGATATAATATTCATGCACTCTGTTGCTTATATATGTGGATCTCTCAGCAAATGGAAATTGAATGGCGGTGTCTTTCTTTTCCATGATGTAACAAGGGAAGTGTGTGGAGCACAAGGATGTAGCATTTATCCAGATATAGCACAATTCTTATGAAATTTTTATGTATAACAACAACAATTTAGTGGACGTGGCAGAAAAATAGAGCCCTCATGACTGACATCATCAACCCGCTTCCCAATCCCAGCCTCAAGTGGATTTTCAAAAAAAATGTACCAAATTTTTTTTTAAAGAAAAGCTAAATTTTTTTATGCACGTGCCCGACATATGGAAACTTCCGAGAACCACATTCTCTCTCTCTCCATTTCAACCTTCAAACCTGTCAACATGCATGAACCTTTCCATCTATATAAACCCCCCATCACACCCCCTTCTTTCAATCAAACCAATAACTGAAAAAAAACAAGACGTTTCTTTAGAAAGAGATAACTGAGACCTCCATTTTTTTCTCAATTTCTCCTAATCTCACCCACCGGTGACCGGAAAAAAATGTACGCCCAGTGGCCGATTCCGGATGCCGCCGACGTCGCCCTCCTCGAATCGATCCGCCACCATTTGCTCGACGATTCGACCCCCTTCGACTACCCCTCGAGCTTACCTCCCTCCACCGCCACCGCCGCTGCCGCCGCCTCAGGCGGCGGCGGAGGCGGCCTCCCATTCCACCCCGAGGACTCCGACGACATGCTTCTCCACGCTTTGATCCAACACGCCTTCCGGCCTCCGGCGGTGGCCGTCAAGATGGAGGAGGCACCGCCGACACCGCCCGCGGTGGAGTTGCCGGCGGCACCGTCGAGGGGGAAGCACTACAGAGGAGTGCGGCGGCGGCCGTGGGGGAAGTACGCGGCGGAGATCAGGGATCCGGCGAAGAACGGGGCGAGGGTCTGGCTGGGGACCTTCGAGACGGCGGAGGATGCGGCGCTCGCCTACGACCGCGCCGCCTACCGGATTCGCGGCTCCCGCGCGCTCCTCAACTTCCCACTCTTGGTCGGGTCCCACGACGCCGCTCCGACGCCGGCTAAGAGGGCCTCGTCGGAGCTGCCGGGAAACCCCTCTTCGTCGCCCAAGAGGAGAAAGAGAGGGGCGGCCTCGGCCGGGCCAGTTTGTTCTCCGGCTCCCGCGCCGGTTCAAGTATCGTCTCCGGCTCAGGCCGGGCTTGGGTCGGGGTCATCCGGACCGCAGTCCCAACAGACGAGCGTCAGCATGGATCAGCTTTGGGTTAGCTATTAGTGGGAATGGGTGAGACAAGCTTGAGATCTTTTGCTTCAGTCTCTCTTGATGTAGGTTTTCCCTTGGGGTGCAAAATAAATTAGAGAGATCCGAACGATTTGTTTGATTTGTTTACATTTGTGAATAATATGCAGACGTTGTTTATTCTTTACAAATGTCCAGCCTTTTTTGGTTCATGCGAAAGCCCTTGTTTTACTACATGATGAAGTTCTACCCGACAATAAATTTCAAGTCGATTCAATTCTACTTGGTTATCCATTATTATTATTATTATTACCTCCATCCGGTTATTTATTTATCTGATGTTTTTCTTTTTTCTCTTATTTCTTTTTTCACTTGCTTTATTAAGGCCCAATGCTTTGCAATGTTCATTTACGTAGATTAGATATGCCAAATATTACTCATTCTATGGCTTCAATGAAATGGTAGTGTCCTCCATCACCATGAGAGAGTGGGAGAGAGGGAGAGGGTCTTTTGAAAAGGTTCAGATTGTATCTTTTGTGCCAAGCTATGATTCATCTTCTTTCATAATGTTAACCATTGGATTCGCAAATGACAGCTTTGAGATTTGTGCAGATGGATGGAATAAAGATTTGGAATGTTTTTGGATATATATAAGATGCTATATGAGATATTGCGAAAGAACATCAATCATTCTTTTGCTTGGAGGATGGCCCAAACCCCCTTTCAAAATGCCAGTATCATCCAAGTTATTGGATCGCACGTTGGGCCCCTAGTGGTGCCCATTTGCCTCCTCAGGTAACCATATGAGCCAACAAGCTAAACTGCCTTTCTTGTTCATCTAGATTCAAAGCACACCATTATAGGGCATGAGGGACCAGCCCAGCATTACTTGCAAATGAGATGCCAATTAGTGAACAAGTTGCCATTTTGACAAGATCCTAAGGGCCCAAACCGCAGATGATGCCATCAAAAAACATATAGTATGGAAGCAAGCAAGACAAAGTCTTGTCGTATGACAGTGACAAGGCCTGAATAGGAATTGATGTTGACAGATACATCTCCTTATGCCAGGTGATTATCCTCACAATTGCATTTCGTGAGGACACAATAAAATATGGAGTAGAGATAGCTGTTTCACAACTTATGTTTATCTTTATGTTGGATAAAATTTTTGAGGTAAACTGTAGATTGAGAGTATTTTTATTCATAAAAATAGAAGCCAAAGGACTGAAACAGTGACATATTTGAGAAGCAAAATTATTTCAGTCTCCTCTTAAAATAGGAATTTGATGAATAATCAGGTTTTACTAGTTTCTTTTTATTTATTTTTTTATAAACTGCTGGGCATAAACAACCCTTATTCTAAAGTTAATCATGTTTATTTCTGAATTTTTTTTAAAAAAAAGAAAGAAACGTAACCAAATATTCTAGAACCACCAACAATAACACCGACCTTAAGTTGTGTCCAAAGAATGCCTGCAAAAAGTCTAAAAATACCTTATTTTGGATAGTTGTATCCACTCAAACTTGCTTGTTAGTGAATACTGTCAAATACAAGTCTATTTACATCTATGTCACAAACAAGAGATTGCAACTTTAACCATCAAAATAGATGCATCATAATTTCGATAAAAAAAAAAAACAAAAAGGGTAATTGTCACTGTTCTATGGTTTATAACGTGAAGCAAAGCATCACAAGCACTTGCAGAAGATCAAGTTTCCCACGTAAGGAATCCACCAATTTCTTATGGCCCCCATATGCAGCAGAAGATCTAGATTAGGTTTTATGAGTACAAGTGGACCAATCAACAAGTGTTGAGGATCTTGGTTCTATTATTCCCACAATGACAACATGGGAAATATCCAACCCAATTGAACAAGGGCACAAGATATAGCCTGATTCATAGAACACCAAGCTGGCCATTGAATTCCATCATATCATTGAAGGCGGCTCAGAAAAGTCCAATAAACGGACGGCAAGGATATCGATGGTATATGTGCTGCAAGCTGTATGGAAGACCATCTCAATCGCACGAGTGGCAGAAGAAACAAAAATGAGGGGACGGCGTTTGACAGTTTCGATTGCAATGCGCCTGATTCTTTCAAACACCTTTGGACTTTCAAACTTTAAGCATTCAACTCGACAAAGACAAAAAAAATAAAAAACTACTTTTTTTTTTTTTTTGCATGGTCCAACTAAGACTTCAAGGTCTTTCTTATCGACTTCAAGGAGTTCCCTTTTTTTTATTTTATTTTATATTTTTTTTTGACAATACTCTTTTCCGTCACTTGTGCCTTAAAATCAAAATTAACCCCAATTGTCAACATACTCTCTCTTTTGTGCCCAACCTACCCATTTAGATCAATAGATGTAGGAACTTCAGCTCCCCTCGCAGTGAAATTTAGATAAGGTTCACACTGACCACCCCAAGTTTCAAACATTCTTATCAACAAGGAAAAGCCATTATTTGCTAATAATGATGTCGAAACGGTTGGAACGAACGCATAAGCTTACAATATAATATGGCTGTTATCATGATGTTACTGTAACGGCCGGAATAACCTATGTTTTATAGTTCCATAACAAGGAATATGGTAATACTTCATTTGTTATTCATAAAAAATTAAAAAAATTACAAAAATACCTTTCTAATTTTAGATACCCCTCAATTTAAAAAAATATCAAACAGATTTTTCAAATTTATAAAGTATAAACTATTTCAAACTAGTCCTGTGGTTAATCATCTTTAACAGAGTGGCATCACATTATTATCACATGATAGTATAAAATTGTAGTACCACCAAATACCCTTCGTATCATAAAAGGATCCCATTGCACAGCAACATCAAGACTCACCTTTATTTGTGCGAATCTATCATAGGATCATCCATTGCATGGATCCCAAAGTGCTCCAAACTCTTCTTCCATCTACACAAATCTCAAAGTAACCAGCACATAATCAAGATCACCCATCTATCTACACAGATCTTAAAGCAACTAAGAGATAACTTAGATTATTTATTCACTTGCACAAATCTCAAAATGATTGCATGGATGATCTAGATTATACATTCTTTTGCACAAATTTCAAAACAATCAATGGATGATCAGAATTATTCAATGAAAAGCACTGATCTCAAAGTAACTGTGGATGATCTGGACATTCATCTACTATATAGATCTCAATACAACTATTGATGATCCAAATATTCATCTGTCTGCACGAATCTCAAAGCGACATGCACTATCTAGATATTCCTCCATCTGCACAGATCTCAAAGCAATAACAAATGATCTAGATATTCATCTATCTGCATAGATCTCAAAGCAACCACGGATAATTTAGATATTTATCCGCTTGCATAGATCTCAAAACAATTGCAAATGATCCAAATATTCATCTGCCTGTATAAATCTGAAAGCTACCATGGATAATCCATATATTTATTTGCCTAGACTAATCCCAAAAGCAACATGAACGATCTAGATATTCCTACACAAATCTCAAAGTAATCATGAGTGATTCAGATATTCGTCTATACAAATCTCAAAGCAACTACGAATAATTTGGATATCCATCCGCCTGCATAGATCTCAAGGTATTCGTGGATGATCTAGATATTCCTCAACCTACACAGATCTCAAAGCAACCATAAATATCCAAATATTTATCCATTTATATAGATGTCAAAAACACTAATGGATGATCTAAATTATTAATCTGCATGCACAAATCTCTGAGCCACCATGTAGATGATCAAGATTATTCATCCTTCTACACAAATCACAAAGCAATCAATGCATATCTAAATTATGCACGGTTGCTTCGAGATCTATGCAAATGAATGAAAAATCTTGACCATCCACTGATCGCTCTGAGGTCTAGGTAAGTGGGTGAATATCAAGATCATCCACGATTGCTTGAGATCTGTATATACAAATAAATAATGATGATCATCTAGTGATCACTTTGAGATCTGTCCAAACAAATGAACATTTGGATTATCCATAATTAATTTGAGATCCCTGTAAATAGATGAACATTTGGACTATCCATGCTTGCTTTGAGATCTTTATAGATAGATATTTGGATCAATGACTCTTTTAAGATCTGTGCAACGGATGAATACCTTAAGATCTGTGCAACATATGAATATCTAGATTATTTATAGTTGCTTTGAGATCCGTATAGATGGATGAAAACTTAGACCATCCACAACTACCTTGAGATCTATGCAGATAGATGAATGTTTTCGATCATCCATAGTTGCTTGTAAGCCAAGGAATATTTGGATCATCTATGATTGCTTTAAGATCTATACACGTAGATGGATATCTCATCTGTGGTTACTTTGAAATCTGTAAAAATAGATGAACATCTAGATGATCCATAATTGTTTTGAAATCTATGTAGATGGATGAATAATCCTGATCATTTACTAATTGCTTTGGGAGTTATGCAGAAGGATGAATAATCTGGATCATCAAATGCAATCGCTTCAAGATTTATGTAGATGGATTAATAATCCAAATTTTTCATTTATCGTTGCGAGATCTATATAGGTGGATAGATGATCATGATCATACACTGATCACTTTGAGATTTATACAAATGGATGAATGATAAAATTTGAAGAACTTTTGAGCTTTGTGAGATAGATGATCTGGCTATTCATCATTTGCACGAACTTTAAGCAACCGCATGAATGATTTGAGTATTCATTTGTTGGACTGATCTCCAAGTGACCATATGAATGATCTGAGTTATTTACCTACCTACATAGATCTTAAAATTGAAATAGACTAAAAACTATAGGGGATATTTTCGTCAATTGAAATGGTAGACTAACTTGGGAAATTCAAAGACTAATTGAGAATAATTTGTAAATTTGAGGGACTTATTTGATACTTTCTAAAATCGAAGAAGTATGTTTAAAATTAATCCAAAGTTGACCGAATATTTTTATAATTTTTTCTAAAAGTTTTCTACAATTACTCTTATTTTAAAGTAATGTCCCGACAAAACAGCATTTATAAGAGTGCTGGTGGGATGAGTCACCCTGCTGGGCTCTCTCTCTCTCTCTCCACCTCTTTCACACACACACACACACACACACAAGTACATTCATGCGAAATTAAAGTAAAAATATTCAAAAGCTTTAAGCAAAAGCAATTTATTACCATAGCCGATGCCAGTTTAAGGTCATGGCCATGACTTTTATAACATAATCTTACCCTTCAAGATGGAGCATCCTGCTTGCAAGCCCTCCCTTTTCCCTGCGTGCGGCAGTGGTGGCTGCTCATGATCTCCATCCCCTAACCAGTGTAACCAGAATCAACATCAGTAGAAATAAATCAAGCTCAGTTTCCATTCAGATATTTCACAGCATAATACCACAATACCAGCAAATTTAGGAGGGGAAGTGGCTGCAAATGAAAGTTAAGTTTGAGCGTCATGCCATCGTTGGTACATGAGTTTGCAAAGGCTGGGCATATGGCTGAGGGCATGAAAGGCAAGACATCTAATTGTTTGAAATGAGGGGAAAATTCTAGCAATTACTTTTGCCTCTATCAGATTGGCTGCCGCCCCCTTCAATATAAAATTTATTAAGGCAAGATGATGAAATTTTTGATGTAATCCAAATGCAAGGATAACAGAAGTGGAGCTCTCTTTCAATCTTTTTCTTTGAAAATTAATGTCCCACGAACATTAGTCACTTGGGCACAGGGAAAGTAAAGGTGGCTTTATGGAGTCCCTTTAAAGATGGGTCACTACATCTTGGGTCGGCTGTGGTCCTCGCAATCCATGACTCCAGGTCCCTATCTGTTTGCATCCATCCTTGTTACGCATGCCATCCTGCCTAAAGTCTTCCAACTTCTGCGACTGAGTACGACACCTCGACTGACATTGATCATATCTGACAAGCAGCTTACTGTAACCAGTTTACCAGCGTATATACTTGTAGAAAATGTAACCAGTATACATTATAACATTGGACTCCAAAAAGAAAAAGAACAAAAATAGAATAACAAAGGACAAACATAGATAAAGAACAAATAGAAACAGATAAGATTGCAGAGAGTCCAGCATATAGATTTTTACGTGATACTTAGATCTGAATTAGTATCAATGTTGACCAATTCCAACTAATCAGCAAGTTATTAAAGATATTTAAAGAATTTGGCTAACCTGGAGTGATTTCTTCACTTCGTCCACTCATATCTTCAAATTCTTTGGGGTGTTTCTTGTTTGCCTCGCTCATCATATCTGCCGATTTGATTTTCTCTTGAATTGTCAGAAGCAAATAATCCAAAGTGACCAACCTGCAGGAAATTCATCCCATAAATAACACAACCAGTAGCGATCAACTTCATGTATCGAGGAGAAACGGTAGAGAACTAAGCTTTCTCTCATCCCTAAAGATTTTAAAAATGTAAAGACACTAATGCATAAAATATCAAAGAAAAAACTGAATAGAATTAACGAAGCATGTTTCTGTTTGTAGTTTTTCTCCCTCCCTTATAACTGTTACATTGAGAACAGATATCTGTTGGACTTTTATGTGCTAGAGATGGAAGATCCCTGATCACTTCATGTAGTTAACGGTCAGAAGTTAAGAAATTCATGTGGGTCTCCAGGACAAGTTGATTGTCAGACACCAAAAGAAATTATCTTGGTTAGCAAATCTTTTTTCATGAGGCACCCTTGTATTTAAGAGACCAAACCTTGTTGGTGCTCCATAAGTTTCATCAAAGCTTAAAGATTTTCTTATTATAGCAGTTCTATTTGTATAATATCCAGTCTAGTTTCACATTCAATAAAAGCAGAATCTGAAGAGATAAATTTGACAACAAGAAGATTTGAAATCTAAGTTGGTAAATTACATCAGAAGGCTTCAGTGGACTTTATTGGGCCTATCCAAAAAGCCATATGGTACAAAAATACAAAAATAATGTTGAATAAATTCATCTAAAAAAGAAAAACAAATAAAAACTATACCAGAACTCCGAAGCAATACCAGAAAACTATTGTTTCCACCAATTCAGCTAGTCACATTCTTATCAAGTCCTGTCTGTTATGTGGATCCTACCATGATCCAGACACAAGGAAAATATGAAAATCAACACATAGATTAGTTGTACATGCTAAAGACATTCACATCCATACGTGTATATATTGCTCCCACAAGTATCTTTCACCAACCATACAAGACAGCAATAACACATTGAGAAATTGTTTACATAAGTCTATCGCTTCTTATTATTGGAATGTATTGAAAAATTGATCAATATTGATGTCCACCCAAATCTGTAGAAGCACCTTTGCAATTTATAATTAACTGTTCAGTTTCTGGGGCCTGTTTATTGTTTAATAAAACAATTGAAACAAACATGATTAATGTAGCAGGATACCTGAAATTGTTTCCCCAGTTTGTTTTCAAGCCAGGAAACTTAAAAACTGATAGCTTCCACTGAGCAAACAACTGAAACCTAATAGCTAAAACTTGTTTCAGATTCCAATACATAAATGTGCTGTCAAGCAGCAGCTTAGCATCTTTCACAGTCAAATGTGGAAAACAAAACAGTAAAACAGAAGTTAAATATATTTTCTAGCATTAGGAAACATGTCTGCCTGTTATGATTACAAATAATGTTTAACCTTTGACAGTTACGAATAAAATTCTTACCAACTTGACATTGTCTACATCATATTGTTGAGTTGTTTGGGTCTCAGATCCCTCCCAGCTGAAAATTGCACCTGGTATACAAAATACAAAAAATTAAGACATAATGACTCAATTTCTTTCTTTTAAAAAAAAAAAGAAAAAAACTTGCTTGGAGGAAAAAAGAATGAAAAGGAATATTTCAGCAGGACATTCTAACCTGGCAACCCCTGTGAAACTGATCCAGTTTTGCTATAATTATAGCCTACAATAAGCATGATGCATAGCATTAAGCTCATTTCATAAGATCTTACACACAATGACTAACAATTTTTTTAAAAAAAAAAATCTTGCTAGAAGGAGGGAAAAGAAACGAAAAGGAATATTTTCTGCAGTAAATTCTGACTTGCAACACCGATGTAACAGAGCCAGTTTTGCTCTAATTATAAGCCTACAATAAGCATGATGTAAAGCATTAAGCTAATTTCGTACTATCTTATTTAATATCGAAACCAAAGTATGGTAGGAGTTACTCTAGTGACAACTCTTTATAGAGATATCATCAATGCTGGGACAATATGACCTAGGAGTATTCATATATTTCAGGCAATTAATTGTAAATGGTTGCTGGAAAGTAGATGCCCATCATTTATTTTCATGGGTAGCATTGGGAGCCAAAAGTTGACAACCTGGACAAGAATGTTTTGCTGAAAAGAGCACAGTTTTCTCAATGAGAACTAGTCTGTAATACTTGTAGAGATTAGCTTATTACCTTGATAGAACAGTAGATTGCTTTGCAGAATAAATGCAAAGAATATGACTCAGGCATAGCATGACAGAAAGTAGAAAATAAGCTATAATAGAATTTGTATCCTTCTAAACTACAAGGACTCCATTATAAGAAAGGAAGGGAAAAAATCAAACTGAAAGATTTGCTCACTACAACCATGAACTCATTGACAAGAAAGTCTTCAAGTTCCCATCTATATATATATATATATATATATATATATATATATATATATATATATATATATATATTAAAACGGAGGTATCAGCCTCCATCCACCACCTGTTTATCTTCTTCATTTGACACATGTACAATGGTACCACTTGAGAAGGTTTTCATTATCCCAAGCAGCGGTGGCGTGTTCAAGTTTTTCTTCGAATCCTTACCAAGCCCTCATAGATGCCCACCTCCTCCCCGCTCTCCTTGCCACCACCTCCCGCCGGTCTCCACCGTCATCTTCCTCCCCATCATCACCAGCTTCAGCCTTCCCCCTCCAATCTCCCTCAGGTGCTTTCTTGCCGAGCCCTCATGGATGCCCACCTCCTCCCCGCTCTCCTTGCTGCCACCTCCCACTGGTCTTCGCCGTCGGCTCGAACTACTTTTATCCAATTGCCTCAAAACCCTCGCAACAAAACCTTCTCCCTTTATCCCTCTCCCTCTATCTTATGACAACATCGTGAAAGCCTCCATCTTTCTTCCCTCTCTTCTCCAAACCTTGAGAGTTTTTGTTTCCCCCAAAAAAAGAAAAAAAAATATGAGAGCTTGCACTCGCCCTTCGGCCATGGCTTCCCTTTCGGTCAAGAAGCCGCAGAAAAGCCAACAGAAGACAAAGAAGAAGGAGAAGAAGAGAAAGGAGATGGGAGATGCCCTAACCCTAGAGGACCTCAAAACGCTCGGCCACCAACTGCTCTCCTCCAGTGCCAACATCAACAACCTCCCCATCCTCCTCTCCTTCCTCCTCCCTCAACCTCGCCCTGGAGTCCCTTATCTCCCTCCAATCCTTCTTCATCCCTCTCCTCCCTGAAATCCCTTCCTCTTCTACTATCTCCCGTTCGTAGGCGGTAGCTTCTGGTAGTGTTGGGAAGGACAAGGATATGAAGTTGGTGTTCAGGTGTGGCTACGAGCAAGGTGTAACATCCTTGTGATCTGTAGAGGAATCTGCAGCAGGAATGCTCCAAATCAAGGAAAATCCAGGTATGTTTGGGGTGAATTGAGGGAAAACAGAGGGATTAGAGAAGAAAAGGGAGAGATCTGAGAGGAGAGGAGAGGTTCTGAGAGGAAAAGATCAGAGAGGAGATGAAAATTTTGGGGGGAAAGTTTGTTACTTCCATTCTGTTTTCGTTTTCCTTCTTACAGCATCTCAACTTCAGCTGAAAATATAGAGAAATATATTTTTCTTTATTTGGGATAGCTCTCTTGGGCTCATCGGTGAGCTTCCCTAGCTGGGCCTAGCCTAGAGTTGTCAAAATGGGCCCTGGCCCGTGGGCTAACCCATTTAGGCCCTTAAAATAGTAGGGCCGGGCTAGTATTTTGGCAGTCCATTTAACAAAAGGACTTTTTAGGCCGATCCGTTTATTGTCTGACCCGTGAAGGGCTGGCCCGTCTAGCCTACGGGCCGGCCCGTTTACGGCACAATTTTGGTGTAGATCTAGTTTTATTTGTTCTTGATGTCTTTTGTTCCTCTTTCTCATATACTAATACTAACCATCTCCCTCTAATTTACTGAATAAAAGTAATTAGGCCCCAGGTCTAATTATCTCTCTAGAAAAAGAAAGTCCATATGCCCTTCCTAGTTCCCATCATGTTAGGATTGGTTCTTCATACAAGCTCTCATTTGCACCCCATAAATGGTTACATAGCTTTGTTCATGATGGTAATATCTTTTTTTATAATTTAAGATAAGAATTTAAATTTAGTTGGATGCAAAATAGCCTTTTTCTAACTATTTATTGATATGTGTAATTTGTTACTTATGGATTGTAGATGAAGATGATGATTCAAGTACAAAAGTTGATGCAAATTTGCCAAAACAAGATTGTCAAGATTCTAATGTTGTAATTGAGGAAGATGAGGATGATTATTAATTAATGAAATATTGGTGGCAAACTTCTTGTGGCAAAAATCTTGAGAATAGGAATTGAATTTCAATAGTTGGACTCAATATTATTTGAACAATATTTATGACTTGTTGGTTTGTTTGATTTTGTGGAGTTTAATTAATTTGTGGTATTTTTTTCTTATGAAGAATGGAGATTATGATATATTACAAATTTTTTGAAGTTATTTCATATTTACTTTTGATGTTTTAAAATTTGATGTAGGCGTTGGTTTTATTTATTTATTTGATGAAGTATTATGTTTGAGAGTTTTTTAATTGATTATAATTTTTTAATTTTTATAATTTTTATAATTATTTTAATTTTTTGGTAAGTTATAATGACCGATCCATTTAGGCCCTTCACTTATAAGGGCTAGTGCTGGGCTGCCTATTTGATGGCCCGTTTATCAAAAGGACTTTTTTTGCCCGACCCGTAAAGGGTCAGCCCTCCACAGGCCGGGTCAACCTGGCCCATTTTGACGGCTCTAGCCTAGCCTGCTTCACTGCTCCTTAGAGGATTCGAAAGGGTTCGGATCTGCGTTTTACCCTCTACCCGCACACCCGTACGCCCGTGGACACCAGATATTTTGAGATTGGCCTGGCCGATCGCTCTGGAATCCTCTAGTCTCCATCTTGTCCGACTTTTTTTCTTCTCTTCCGTCCCAAACCCTAGCTGTCACCTAAGATTGGATCTGAGCCATCTAGAGCCCCTGAAGGTCCCTGCTTCTGCCATCCGCTTCTCCTTCAGGCGATCCTTCACAAGATAAGCCCTGTTTCCTCTTCCGTTTTCTATTATTTACCTCTCTACTTCCAAAGCTCATTCTTTTATTTGCTTCAGGTGTTACGTTTTCCCCTACTTCAGAAGATCTTTATCCTCAAGGATCAAAATGAGGAAACTAACCCTTAAGGGTCCAGTAATCCTCCTAGGTAGCTTCATTCTCTCTGAGGTTACTCCATTTGACGAGCACCTAGATAGCTGGTCTAGTCCCTCTGCGGACCATTCTTCTATCTAAAATCTTCTCCGGCTGGGCCAAAAGTTGCCCTTCTTCTTCGGTAAGTGGCACTTTAGGTGAAGCTTGCTATGGGTTACTAATGCCTCTTTTGAGCAGGGATACATGGAATATCGGGTGTATTTGGGACCCTTCAGGAAGTTGGAGTTCATATGCCACAAGTTCGACCTTTTCTATTATCCTGAAGGGTCCGTAATATTGAGAGGTAAGCTTGAGGCTTTTGCGGATTGCCACTGTACTCTATCGATAAAGCTGTAGTTTGAGGTATACCATATCTCCTACTTTATATTCTTTATCTACTCTTCTTCTATCTGCATTTTATTTCATACGATTTTGAGCCTCTCTCAATCTATCTCTTAGTATTCATGCATCTTGCTTCTTTCCCTGTTCCAATCTTCTACTGTGGTACGTACCCTCATCCCTAACTGGACCACGAGATACATCGGAGGTGGCTGCCCATACAAGGCTTGATAAGGTGTCATCCTTAAGGAGTGGTGGTCAGTGTTATACCACCATTCAGCCAGGGATACCCACTTGTGCCATTTGTGAGGGCTCTAGAAATAGAAGCAACAAAGGTAAGTTTCCAAGCAACGGTTCACCCTTTCGATTTATCCGTTTATTTGTGGATGGTAAGCTGTGCTTAGTTGTAATTTGACCCCATTAGTTTGAATAGATCTTGCCACACTTGATTGGTAAATATCGTCTCTGTCGGATATTATGCCCTAAGATATCCCATGCAATTTGTACACATTATCTAGAAATGCTCTTGCTATCTCCTGTGCTGTATAGGGGTGTGTTAGGGGAATGAAATGTGCATACTTGGTGAGTCTGTCCACTACCACTAACATGGTATCTTTTCCTTCTAATTTGGGCAATGCCTCCATGAAATCCATATTGATTTTTTGCCAGGCCTGGGTTGGAATTTGTAGTGGTTGTAGCAGACCTGCATAAGGAGTTCCATCAGTTTTATTTTTGATACAAACTTTATATTCTTTCACCTTCTCTTCCACTTCTCTTTTCATTCTAGGCTAATAAAACAACTGCTTAATTCTTTTATAAGTATGGCTCATTCCAGAATATCCCTCTAGAGATGATGCATGCATGACTTCTAATAGTTTCTATCTCAGTTCTCCTGTACTTCCTACATAGATTCTACCTCTAAATTTCAGTACCATTTGCTTATAAGTGTAATCTGGTTGTGAATCAGGTTTGATAAGTACCTCTACTATGATCTGTTGGATCTGCTAGTCCTCTTCATAGCTATCTGCAATCTCACTGCTCCAAGTGGGTGCTACTGTTGTTATAGCTTATATACTTTCTTCCACTAGTCCCCATCTTAATAAAGCATCAGTTGCAAGATTTTCCTTCCCCTTTTTATACTGTATAGTATATTCCAATCCTATGAGTTTCAACATTCCCTTCTGCTGAATGGCTGTAGTGATTTTCTGCTCTAATAGGTATTTTAGGCTCTGATGGTCAGTCTTGATGATGAAAGATCTGGGACTGATGTAATACTTCCACTTAGATACTGCTAACAGTATTGCTAGAAATTCTTTTTCATATGTTGATAGTCCCCTGTGCCTTTCACTCAATCTCTTGCTGAGGTAGGCTATTAGTCTCCCCTGTTGGATGAGTACTGCTCCAATGCCATATCGACATGCATCTACCTCTAAAGTGAAGGGTAACGAGTAATTGGGCATTGCTAATACAGGGACTGTTGACATTACCTCCTTCAACTTCTCAAAGGCTCCTTGGACTTCTTCATTCCCATGAAAATTATCCTTTTTGAGAAGTTCAATTAGGGGTTTGCGGATGGCTCCATACCCTTTAATAAATCTCCTAGATTTAGAACTTTTTACACGGGCTATTGAATCATCTGGGCCACATCGACGGAACCTTTACACGTTTACACTGAAAGCTTTCGCTTTGCTTCTTTAAGCTCAATACAGATGGGGCGTCTCGCTTCGCCTCTGAACCGGTCCTTTGTTTGTGTTATACCGGTTTTCTTTCTTTCACTTCAGGTGTGCTGGCAAGGGAGGAGACTGCTCTTCCCAAGAATCCCCTCAATTCCTTGAGTGTAACAGAGGTCGGCCACTTTCTCATTGCTGCTACCTTATCAAGGTCAGTGGCTACTCCTTCCCTTAAAATATTATGGCCCAAGTACTCCATTTGTTGCTGCCCAAAAAAGCATTTGGTCCGTTTGGCATATAGTTGATTCCTCTTCAATATGGTTAGCACCTTTTTAAGATGTTCTGCATGCGCCTCCAAAGTTTGGCCGTACACAAGAATATCATCAAAAAAAAACTAATACAAAATTTTTAAAATAGGAAGAAAAAACCCTATTCATGATGGCTTGGAATGTTGCAGGTGCATTGGTTAGCCCAAAAAGGCATGACCAAGAACTCATAATGTCCCATATAAGTCCTAAATGCAGTCTTGTGCACATCTTCAAGGCTCATCCTCACCTGGTGATATCCAGACCTCAAATCTATTTTGGAATAATATTGAGACCCTGCAAGCTCATCCAAAAGATCATTAATCAGTAGAATGGGATACTTGTCCTTCACAGTTGCCTTGTTCAATTGCCTGTAGTCCACACAGAATCTCCAACTGTTGTCCTTTTTCTTTACTAAGAGCACAGATGAGGCATAAGGTCTGGTATTAGATTGTATGATTGCGGATTTAAGCATTTCTTCAATCTACCTTTCTATCTCATCCTTTTGCTCAAAGGTATACCTCTATGGTTTAATGTTAACAGGACTGGTTCCTGGCAGTAGGGGTACTTTGTAATCCCGAAGTCTACTAGGTGGCGGGCCTTTAGGTTCTAGAAATATCTCTGAATACTGTTCCAACACCTTTTTCACCAGAACAGGTATTTCATCTTCTATCTTCCCCATCACAGGACTCCCAAGATATCCAATGGCACAGCAATTTCCCTTCAATCCAGCCTTGTACCACTGTGTAGCTGTAATAGACTTAAGTTCAGCCTTTGTATATTTCAATTTTGATCCTTCTATTATTCCTTTAAGTGTCATTTGCCTCCCATCCTTAATAAATGTCACCAAATTAATGCGGTAATCAAATGTTACCTTTCTATATGTCCTCAACTAGTCTATTCCCAGAATAATGCTTGATCCATCCAATCTAATTACTCTCAAGTCAGTTTGATATGGTTCCCCTTGCATTCCACTGAAAATTAGCCCACTTTAATTTGCTTAGGACCTTGGGTCCATTTGCCACCGTCGCTATCGGTGGGGTTCTGGGATAAGGTTTGCCTTTACTTCCTTGGCTACCTGAAAATCAACGAAGATACAGGTACTTCCAATATCAGTTAAGATGACTATTGTTTTGTTCCCAGCTTCACTTTGAATTTTAATGGTATCATGTTGGTTCTGCCCCACTAATGCATAGATGGCAGTCTCCATCTCATTCTCATCTTCTTCCCCAATAAGGGATTCTCCTTCTATTTCTTCTTTATGTAACAGCTGCTCATCAATAACTTCATCTGCCTCAATAGTAGCAATGAGGGAATGTACTGGCTTTTGAGAGCATTGGCTTTTGAGAGCATTGGTGGCCAATATGATACTTCTCCCCACATCTGAAGCATAAGCCTGCTGCTTTTCTTTGTTCCCATTGCTGCCTTCCAGCTCCTTGAGGTAAGTTGGCATTTTTGATAATTTGGGGCTTGTGGGCTTCTCCTTGTGCAGCAAACCTTGGAGCATAATACCCAGAAGGTTGAAAGGGAGCTGTTCTATTAGCCACTTTACTCTTCCTCCACATTACTGTCAGTGCTTGTTCATAAAGTTTGGCCTGTTCATATCCTTCTTTTAATGTGGTTGGATAGATAAATCAATAAATGGTACTAGCTTTTTTTTTAATCCACTGATGTAACTTTCTATAAAGTGCCGTTCGGTTAGTGCTGGATTGTAGTACAGCATTCTAGCTCTCAAGTCTTCAAATTTCTCCTGATATTTCTCCGATCCCTATTTGTACCAATTTGTTAAATTCTCTAATTAGCTATTTCATACTGTTGTTCTCAAATCTTCTGCTCACTGCTTCTACTAGCTCCTCTCAATTCATATTTAGTTTATCTATCAAGTATCCTTCCTTCTATCTGTGTGCCTTTCCTATGAAGTGCATTGCGGCTATCCACCCAGTGGGCAACAAGTATTTGATATATTTTGAAGTATTGCTCACATTTGCTGCCCCATTCTCTGAGTTCTTCCCCATTGAAGGTTGGAAAATCCAACTTGGGATAAGGTAAGTGAAAATTGACTCTGCCTGAGTGTCCTCCATCCTATCAATTGGCTTGTATGGAGTGGGTAATATTCCCTTGCCCTTATCTTCAGTTGTTAATGCTGAGGAACTTGCGCCAGGATGATCTTAAATATTTGTCTTTCTATTTTTTATAACTATGGGGGTGTTGTGTGCAAAGATTGGAGTAACAGGCTGAGATACTGATGGCTGGGGGGCAATTAGCTTCAGCAACTGCTCGTGCCTGCGATTCTGTTCCTGCATCATAATTTCATGCCTCCTTGCTGCTTCAATCTGTAATGCTTCATATCTCTGCATTTTTTCTTGTTGTATTTCATCCAACTGCCTTGCCAGCACTCCAATTTTAGTGTTATATTCTTCAATGACTAATTGTATTCTTCCTTCTATCTGATTGGGGCATTCAGTGGTAAGTGCTTGCATTTTTTCTTCTAAAATTTTGAGATTTTCACTGATTTCTCTCAATTTGGTTCCCTCAACCATTCCTTCTTCTTTCCAAGTGAATTGGTTTTGATATTTTAATCTGTTTCTATTTTTTACCCCTATTTTGAATTCTTTTGAAGCTATTTTGAGTGGTTTTAACAAGCTTCTTTGTGGGATTTTTCTTTCCTATAAGCTCCTGGCAACAGAAATCTCAACCAAGGTGGCCTGTGATGAATTCTGAGGCTTGGTTGCTGTTCCAGATCAGTGGAACAGTAATCACCCCTTTCAAACCTTGGTACAGATCTGGATCTGCTACTGCTACTGACAAATAAGGAAGAGATCTAAGATCAGGGCTTAATACATCTTGCCGATCTGAAGGAGGATGAAGGATCAATGAAGGATGATCTCCATGCCCTCAGATCTGAGGATCCAGCTGCTGTGATACCAATTCTGTAACATCCCAGTGATCTGTAGAGGAATCTACGGCAAGAATACTCCAGATCAAGGGAAATCCAGATATGTTTGGGGTGAATTGAGGGAAAACAGGGGGATTAGAGGAGAAGAGGGAGAGATCTGAGAGGAGAGGAGAGGTTCTGAGAGGAAAAGATTAGAGAGGAGACAAATTTTGAGGGAAAAGTTTGTTACTTCTATTCTGTTTTTGTTTTCCTTCTTACGGCCTATTTATAGATCTCAGCTTCAGCTGGAAATATAAAAAAATATATTTTTTTATGTGGGCTGGCTCTTCTGGGCTAATCGGTGGGCTTCCCTGGCTAAGCCTGGCCTGTTTCACTACTCCTTAGAGGGTTCGGATCTAGGTTTTACCCTTTACCCGCACACCCGCACGCCCGAGGACACCGGATATTTTGAGATTGGTCTGGCCGATCTCTCTGGAATCCTTCGGTCTCCATCTTATCCAACTATTTTCCTTCTTCTCTTCCATCTCAAACCCTAGCCATCACCTAGGGTTGCATCTAAGCCATCTGGAGCCCCTGAAGGTCCCTGCTTCTTCCTTCCGCTTCTCCCTAAGGCAATCCTTCATAAGATAAGCCATGTTTTCTCTTTTGTTTTCTATTATTTACCTCTCTACCTCCAAAGCTTATTATTTTATTTGCTTCAGGTGTTTCACAAGGTTTGATGAGTTTGTGAACTCACTGATCGAGATTGCCGTCTCGAATCAATCTATGGATGCTTTCAGAGTAAATCTTTAACGATGGTTGGAAATTTCAATAAAATAAAAATTTTATATAACAATAAAATATATATTATTTTCTTAATAACTATATGATGAACAAAAATATTATTTTAAAATGATATATTTTTTAAATAAAAAAATATATCCCCCGCATCATTAGGGATGGCAACGGGTAGGGTTTGGATAGGGTATTGTACTACCCATCCCAAAATTCCAACTTAATGCCCTATACCCAAACCCTACCCGATATCCGATCGGATAAAAAAAGAGATATCCATCCCCATACCCAATGGGTTCGGAGATATCCACGGATAACCCATTTCTCTATACCCAACCCATACTCGCCCGATACTCAAAAAAATAAATAACTAAAATAATTTTATGTATATTATCAACCAAAACAGAATTACCAATTTAAAATAGAACACAATTTATAAGTCCAGATTTATAGAAATCAAACATAAAAATAGAATTATAATTCAACATAGAATTCAAAAAGATAAAGAATTCAAAATTATAATATTTTTAAGATATAAAAATATTAATTGTCTTATTCTATAATAAAAAATATTAAGTGAAAAAGAAGCTTGAGATACTTAAAAATAACGAGAATGAAAAAAAATATACTAATATAATTCAATAATTGATAAAACTAATATAATTATCACATTAACTATAAATTGAATATTTATATATAGAGATAGATCATATATATATATAGAGAGAGAGAGAGATCATATATATATATATATATATATATATAAATATATATATATATATATATATATATATATATATATGATATCTCTCTCTATATATATATATTCGGGTAACGGTTTGAGTATTATCCATATCCGTAGGTTTGGATCAGATTCGGATTTAGGTTTGGATAGAAAACAGCAGTACCTATACCCTACCTATACCCATGCTATAGTTTTCAGATTTTCTTCAAACCGAACCCAAACTCGATCAAACCCTATTTTTCAGATTTGACCGGATTTGAGTAGGGTGCATACCCATCGGATTGGATCCATTTTGCCATCCCTACGCATCATATGGGTAATATGCTAGTATATATATATATATATATATTTTTTTTTTTTTTTTTTTTTTTTTTTTTGAAACATCTATCACCTGAATCAGTTGGTCATAAGGCAATATCTGACAAAATATGAGGAGATTGCATCAGCTTAGTGGCAGCAAGTTCAGCTGAAAAGTCCCCATAGAACAACAGATGTGGAGCAATGAGCCCATAATGCAAGAATAGAAGATATGTAGCAAATCATTTAGTAATCATAAAGGCATCTTAACATGAACAAACTTTAGAGCATGATCAAAATCGGGATTCACCGTATCGGGTCAAACCGCCCGATACGGGGCGTACCGAACCAGACCGGTGGCCAGCCGATCCGATTCGGGGGTTTTTTTTGGAAAACCCCTACGAACCGCACCGAACTGTCCGGTACGGTTCGGGTCCATACCACTCAAAATCGGGCGGTATGGATCGGTACGGTCCGATTCGGAGTGAACCGAGCCGTACCGACAGCCTCACATACGAAAAGTGGGGGGAGAGTTGGGGGGAGTGGGGCCTGAACTGTCTTTTAGTGGCAGCCCAGATGATTAGATTCTCTGAGAAGCTCAAGAGCTCTCAGAGAACTCCCGAGGCTCTCAACGAAACTGTCGAGATGCCAAAAAAATAAAATAAAAAAATTTCTGTCAAATTGCAGCACTGGTTCAAGGAGACGCTGATTTTTTACCGGAAGTAAGGTAATGTGTTATTCTTTTAGTAAATATTTTATTTTTTTTATTTTTGTTGTTAAAAATAGAATAAGAACGAGAAAGTATGAAAATAAGAGAAAATCATGCCAAAATTTTATGATTTTGGTATGTTTAGTTATATGTGATAGATCTTTGAAAGATCTACATGATGACACTAAAATTATTAACTTTTATTAATTATATAATTTTTAAATATTTATATACATTTATTCATAAAAAAATTATTAAAAAAATAAATTTAAAGAAATAAAAAATTAAAGTTTTAGAATCATGTTTAGAATGATTCAAGCTACTTAAATCTAACCTCAATTTTTTTTGAAATATTTGAAATTAAAAAATATTTTTATAATTATTTAAATAATAAAAAATATTATAAAATAAAAAAAATATAAAAATAATGTCATATTTTAGTTAATTCAAAAATATTATTTGAAGCATATAACATATTTATTTTGAATTTATAAGTTTTAAAATTATTATTGAAATTATTTTAAATTTATATATAATTTTTTTAATTATCATTAAACTATCATGTTTTGTTATACTTGCAAATATTTATAAAAAAAATTAGAGCATGACGTTCATTAACTTTAATTAATTATATATTTTTTAATATATATTTATTTATATAAAAATTATTAAAAAATAAATAATAAATAAAAAATCAGAGTTTTTTTTGAAATTGAAAATAATGTTTATAATGATTCAAGCAATTGAAATATTTGAATCCAACTTGAGATTTTTTTGAAATTTTTGAAATTAAAAATATTTTTATAAATATTTAAGCACATAACATATTTTTTTTGAATTTATGAATTTTTATTTTATATATAATATTTTTTAATAATTATTAAACTATCGTGTTTTGTTATACCTACAGAATGAGTAAGAAGAAAGATTCAGAGCGTGACATTGGTTGGGATCATGGCGAGATGTTCTTGGCTCGGCATCATTGGAGATGCAAATGGTGCAACACAGAGTTCAAGGAAAGAGGGGTGATTGGGTTTAAGCAGCACCTAACTGATGGTTACTTGATATGTCCATGTGTCGAAAATGTCCGTAAGAGGTCTGACAATTGATGAAAAAATACTTTGCTGATTCGAAAGCAGCGAAGGAAAGGGCAAAGCAGAAAAAAACCAAAGTAGATCGTCGAGCTGCAGAGCCACCTTATCACTCTAGAGAGTCAAAGGAGACTTTCGCTCCAAATGATGAATAGGCATAGATTGAGGCAGCCATTCAAACGAGCTTGGCTGATCAGTATCGACAGGAGAAAATGGCCCAGTATAGAGAGCGATTTGGACCATCATGCTACGAATCGAGGTCTGGATCTGCGACCGATGGGGGAGAATTCGAATTCAAGAGGACTACCTCAGTCAGAGAGCCCAATGGTAGAGGAAGCAGACATAGCATGTTTTCTTTGTCGGGAGCTTTTAGCAGTAGGAGGAAGTCCTCCAGAGATATTCCAGCAGGAGCCAGCATCCATGATTTGGATCCACATGCTTTGCCAAGCAAAAATTCAAAGCAGTAGAGGATTGACACTATGGTGAAAAAAGATAAGAAGAAGGATATGTGGCGAGCTATTGGATCATGATTTCATTTCAATCATATTCCAGCAAATGCAGCAACCAATCCTTACTACCGATCTGCTATTTCAACCATAAAAGCTGCCGACCAGGGTGTAGATCCGTCAAGACCTAGGGACATCTATGGTCAGCTTCTTGACAGCAACAAGGAGGATCTGCAGAGATGGATTGCTTCTTACAAAAATAAATGACTTACATACGGACTGACAGTTGTGTGTGATGGTTGGACCGATCCTATTAGACGGAGCATCATTAATTTTTTGACATACTGTGATAGAAAAATATTTTTTCACAAATCAATTGATGCTTCAGATAAGATGCACGATGCCACATATATCCTTGGTCTGATGGAGGAAGTGATTGATTCAGTGGGTGAGCAGCATGTCGTGCAGGTCATCACAGATAATGGACCACAATATAAGGCTGTCGGAGAGTTGCTGATGGAGCAACGATCGCAGATATACTGCACCCCATGTACTGCACATTGCATTGATCTTATATTGATGGATATTGGAAAAATTCGTAAGGTACAGCAGGTAGTGGAGATTGCCCAGACTATTACTAAATTCATCTACAACCACACATAGATTCTTTCATTGATGCGGACGTATATTGGGGGGGAGATCTTAAGACCGGGTATCACATGATTTGCTACCAACTACATAGCACTTGATAGTCTTCTTCAGAAGAAAGCAGCCTTACGTCAGATGTTTGTTAGTGCCGAGTAGCAGGAGAGCAGATATGCGAGGGCCGGCACTAATGGAAGTCATGTGGAGAACTTGGTGACGAGTCAGTCATTCTGACAGCGGACTGAGAAGATAGTGAAGGCTATTAAACCATTATATGAGGTACTTCACACCGTGGACAGTGAAAGATACCCCCAAATGAGCTTCTTATATTACATAATGGAGAGGGCAAAGAAACAGATCAGTAAGAATGATCCGAAGTATGCTCAAGAATTCATTAACATCATTGAGCACCATTGGGACTATCAGATGAGTAGAGATTTGCATCTAGTCGGTAAGCACGGATTCAAGAATATTATAAATATTTTTTCTTATGCTTGTAAAAATATACTTAATCAGTCATGAAATTTATCTGCAGCTTATTATTTGAATCCGAGATTTCAGTATACCATTTTCGAGATAGATATGGATAACGAGCTTCTTGCTGCTCTTCGTAATGTGATATATAAGATGGTGTCCGATCCAAAAATTACGTCGTTGTGTCTGCAAGAGATATACTAGTTTAAAACAGATATGATTATTCAACTAAATTCGATCTGTACTCAACGATATATTTATAAATTTAATAAATATATTTTTTTTTACAGACGAAACAGTTTAAAAAGGGATCAGACAGCTTTGGAGTCTCATCAGCTGTCGTAAGCAAAAAACAGATAAATCTAAATAAATTATATATCAATAATGAGCAGCATAGATTGATATGTAATTTTACTTAATATCATAAAATTTGATATGTAATTTTGCTTTTACAGCTGATGGTGGATTTATTTTAGAATGTTCGTAGAATATTTGAGAGGTGTGGCTGTCCGTATTCTTTCTCAGACGGTCTCTGCTAGTGGTTGTGAGCGTAATTGATCGACTTTCGCCCTTATCTACAGCAAATAGAAAAACCATTTGACACAAAAATGCCCCAACAATCTTGTATATGTTCATTACAATCTGAGGTTGAGACTAAAATACATTCAGAAAGTACAGCTGAAGTATACTGATCCGACGCTAGATGATTATGCTGACGAGGACGACGATCCGATCATCGGATGGCTTGCAGGTCAGCAGTAGAAGCCAGAGCTTGATGAGCCGAGATCCCCTCCACGACCAGCCAGTGTAGTAGCTAGAAAGATCAGGGTGGATCCAGGGCAATGGGTAGAAAGAAATATTCCACATAAGGTTCCAGTTGATCAGCCACAGCCTGAGGGAACACAGAAGACTCATTCATCACATGACTCGATGTCCGATATATCTTCGCAGAGATTCGAGCGACAGATGTATAGACAAGATCGGCATTCAGCAAGAAGACATCCATCCTCCCAATCACAGGAAACTCAGTCACAGAGGGGCACAAGGAAGAAAAAGAAAAAACAGTTGCACATGCACCACTCTCGAGAGTACAGAAACTATCTGGCTCAAATTCAGACACCAGGAAAAGCGATGATGATATTGGTAGTAGTAGCCATGGATCTGATGATCAGGAAGGAACTGGAGGACAGGAGATCACTGTTTATAAGACACAGCTACAGGATGATATTCGATTCACCGGTGAGTCTCAGTTTACACATGCCATACAAGATAGGGATCATGGTAGACGAGTCGGTAGAGATCGTGGGAAGCCGATTTCATATAGACGACGGACTCCTAGAGATCATCCAGCACGCGATGCAGCTGCAGATGATCTTGCACATGGAGTAGGGTCCACGGATGTATCGGATCATCCTCGCATTATGGATCCTATTATCTGCAGCTACCTTATGATCCATATGGATATGATGCGTTCGAGGCATCGTCTTCTAGTGGTTACTACCCTATGCAGCCTGGAGCATCTTACGAATCAGATTTTGCTATTGGCATATTCGGATGGGCTCCTCTATAGTCAGACCATTTTTCCGAGGATACTTCTCAGAGCCAGAATTTGAGTGAGAGATCTGAGATGTCTCACAATCCAGAGAGGATGCCTTATGGGATGAATATTCAAGAGTACGGTGCATCTTGATTAGAGGGTTGGACTGATATTCCTCCAGATTATGTTAATGATCTAGATATCTACGAGCGTCACAGACACTCGACGAGAAATTAAATGTAGAGTAGATCTTGAGGTTAGTATATCAGTTGTTGTGATTGTACTTTAAACGTTTAGATACATTTTAATGCATATTTTATATATTTTCTCTTTAATTTTAGGACGATATAGTTGTAATATAATATAAATAAATATATATTTGAAATTTTGGATCAAGAGTCTTTGTACCACTACCTAACTCAAAAATTGAACCCAAATATGTCAATAATATGCAATATAATACAATTCTGAGATTGTATTTATGAATTAATAACTTGAACATCCACAAAAAAAAAAAAACAAAAAAAATACCAGTACCAAACCGGTACGCTGAAGCGTACTATATGTCGGTACCATACCATACCGGTCTGCCACCGGTACAGTGTTTGGAACCGGTACAGCGGTCTTTGATCAGAACCTTGATGCATGAAGGATTGTGACATGCAAATAGGAAATTATACTCAGCCTAGAGCGCCATGCCCATTATAATAATAAAAAGAGAAAGTAATAAATCAGTCGGAGCCATGGAGCCGATCCTCAACCCACATGCTAAAATTACAAACCCTTAAAGTTACTGTGCTTGCAGTTACCACTGAAGTCATGACACAGTAAGCATTTAAGAATAAAAGCATTTCAATATTGATAAAATAAGAAATACAGCAAAGGTGAATGTATCAATACCTTGTTTGTCTCAGCTAGAGTCAGCATGCTTAGTAGCTTTAGCTTGCAAACATGATCGGACAATAGTCAGCATCCTTAGTTGATTTAGTTGCAAACATGAACAGGCAATAGTCTGGGAAGACAGCCAGAATTTCCTAAGATGAGCACAGATTCAGGACAATTATTGCAGGAGTGTCTAGCAAAGTGAGCAAAAATAAGGCAGAGAAAAGTGATAGCTCAACTTACTGCACTAGCTTACTATAGACAAAAAATTTCCTATGAATTCAAACTATGTATGTTGCACTTAGCAACTATGATCAACTACAAATGAAATCTCTTGGAAGATCTTGTAAAAGGATTTAATATG
Source organism: Elaeis guineensis (assembly GCF_000442705.2). Classification (NCBI taxonomy): domain Eukaryota; kingdom Viridiplantae; phylum Streptophyta; class Magnoliopsida; order Arecales; family Arecaceae; genus Elaeis; species Elaeis guineensis. Next base: position 21,657,240 of record NC_026004.2, on the reverse strand, counting down.
AAAAAAAGTTAATAAATGGCTTAATGATCCTGGTATCTTCATGTAAATGTTGTGCTGAACAGTTTGTGCAGAGGAACACAGCTCTTAGCATGACATTTCTAAGACAACGGAACAAGTGAAAAAGTTTATAATATTCGCATAACCATCTCCTTGCTAGTTGATAATACCTCAACATTAACATGAAAGTCTTATCCCATATAAATGATATCAGTTTTGGAAAGTCTAAAATTTTTTATCAAAAATTCCAAGCAGCTTTTGCTACAATAAGCTAAAATAACCTATTGTCACTCAACTAATTAAAAGACTGGAGTACAATAATTATCCAAAATGGGAAAATTATTGAATGTGTTTCAGTGCTTGTCGGTTTTGCATTTCAATTTGACACTCCAGCACTCAAGGTCTAAAATACAGGTACCAGACCCCATAACAATTCATACAGCTACAAATAAACATGGGTATTGATACCAGTATTTTATACCTTGTTGTGATCCAACTAATTGATAGACTGACTTAGTGGTTGGAAAGAAAAGAGGACATCCAACTTAGCCTATGCTTAACATCCCCAACCTACCCATATACACAGGCCCTCCAAAGAAATAAGGCAAAAAGACAAACTATAAGTACATTATCCTTTTTCCGACTTCTACAGAGTAGAATTCCAAACCACCCAGAACAATCAACAATTTAGAACCCTTAACAACCATGGATCAGACAATAAAAAAGATACCACCTCAGAAAGTATTCACCAACCACTCAAGTATCAACCTGCACTCTGAACAAAAGGGCCCTCTTACACCAAAGCTTAAAATGGATCTTCCAAAGTTTAAAATGGATCTTCCTTCAAACACATAACCTTACCCAAATGTGGCAACTTGATTAAATCATATAAACATAAAAATGATTTTATCATTTCAAACAAAGACACAGAAGAAAAGCAAATTGACTTATATTTGCTCAAATATTTGAGAATCAAAACTTCAAAGGGGCAGCATCAAAATACAAGTTTGCACCTTCCTCTACTGATACTGGAAGCACCATGGTGGACATCTCTATGGATTTTGAGCTGGTATTGCCACAGACAGCTAGGAAATATGGATTCCATATATGTTATCATTAACTGTCTCTCCAAAATCGCTCATTTTATTTGCTGCTGCAAGAGTTCAGATGCTTCACATGTGGAGGAAGTCAAATTGCATAGATTAGCTAGGACCACTACCTCTGATCAGGATCGGAAGTTTCTTAGCTATTTTTGAAGGACCTTGTCAAAGATGATGCATACTAACTTGTAGTATACATTTTTTCAACCACAAAACAATGGTTAAGACTGAAAATGTTGATCAAACCTTGGCAAGTTACTTAGGAGCTCAGTTAGGGGCTAGATAAAGCAATGGGACAGGGTTCTACTGCAAGCTGAATTTGGCTACAATGATTTGATTAATAGGTATGTTGGAACATCTCCATTCAAGACTATCTGTGGATGGGCACCCAAGGGTTTTGTAGATACTGAGGCAAGTAAAATGATGATCTCGAAGAACTAGCTGAATCCATTTTAGAAATTCAAGAGGAAGTTCGCCGTCAGTCATCAAAAGTACAAGGAACTAGAGACAAACATTGGCAACACAGCATTTCATGTGGGTGACTTGAGTTTCCCTATGCCTGGAAAGGGTTCCTATTGGCACTCATCATATATTGAATCAGAAAAAAGATCAGGCCATGTCAGTGCTGAAGAAACTTGGACAAAATGCTCATGAAGTTGAACTACCAGATGGGTTTGCAATCTCACCTATTTTTTTATGTGGCTGATCTGTATAATTATCATGATGGTTTGGAGGCCATGAGAACTCTCAAAAAGGTGAAGGCAACAAATTGATTCAGGAAAGAAGGAAGAAATAGAGAGTGGAAGATATGTGTAGTGAACACTCAGAATGACACTTAATTCATATTCTTAGTTAAATGGAAGAACAAGCCACTTTGGGACAGCACTTGAATTAGTGAAGAAGAGTTCATGAAGCTAGATGAAGACTTGCATAGGGTTGCTAAGGCAAATACTCGCACAGAGGCAAGCTCCTCTTAGCCCGGCAGGAATGATTCAAACGGCAAGCATCTTTTGTATGCATGTACATAAACCAGTAGTTTGTGATCAGGGTAGTTTTATCATTTTGGGTGCTGGGTCCAGGTCAGGTTCAGTTGGCCCATATCTGGAGTATTTTTTCAGTCCCCAATCCACTTCTTAAGATGGGACCAACATTTGGGGATTCGTTCTCTATTTTGGATCTTTTGTTGCTGTATTTTTCTAGAGAAAGCTTTCAGAGTGCTGAAGCTTCACCTAGCTGGAGTATTTCAAGCATTAGGAGCTTGGGTTTTGAGGAGCGATCTTGTGACAACTCTCAGTCCCCTCGTTGCTTCATCTCTGTGCATGATGCTAGCCTATGCACTGTTCTATCTGCTTTACAGACCTAAGAAGCTACATGGGTCAGGTATCATCCTTGGTTTTCTGGAAAATCTTGAATCTTGGTACAGTGGAAGATATATGTGTGGTGAACACTCAGAATGGCAGTGAAAAAGAGTACATGAAGCTAGATGAAGGCTCATGTAGGGCTGCCAAGTCAAACGCTTGCATGGAGTCAAGCTCTTTCTAAACCGGCAGGAATGATGCAAACAGCAAGTATCTTTTTGAGCCCTAATTAGTATTTTGAGCCCCCAGAATTTCAGTTTGTGATCAGGGATAGTTTTGTCATTATCTTGGGTGCTGGGTCCTGGTTAGCTTTAGTTGGGCCCATATCTGGAGTACTTTTTGAATCCCTAGTCAACTCTTGAGAAGAGACCAACATTTCGAGTGCTTTGCAATTACTAGTTGAAAGGGAGTTACATGAAAAATTTGATTTCCAATTTTAGCTTCTCTTAGCTAGTCTTTGGCTCTTGTATCTTTTCAGACAAAGCTTCCAAAGCGTTGGAGCTTCACCTAGCTGAAGGGTTTTAAGCATTGGAGCTCGGGTTTTGAGGGGTTGATGCCAAGGCAGCTTTTGCTCTCGGGGGTCCCTCTTTGCTACATTGCTGCACACGAAGCCAGTCTGCGGCACTGTTCTATCCACTGGACAGATCTGGGAAGCTACAGGCTTAGGTATTATCCTTAGTTTTCTGGGAAATCTTGAATCCTGGGCTAAATTTGGCTGCCTACTTGTGTTAGCTAAATATTTGTGCTGCCCTGCTATATTAGTCTGAGTAGTTTTTTTGTCACCTACCTTTCTTATTTCTCTCTATTTTAGTTCACATCAAGAGGTTACTTCTTAATTTCTGATACTCCATGTTCATTAAATTTTCACTTCTTTCAATTCTTTAAAACATGCTAAACATAAGAAAACATTATTAACTCTGCCTTGCAAAAAAGAACTGCAGATAGATCAAATGTTTTCTTTATACTCAACTATTATTGAGCTTTTGCCTCCAGACTACTTTCTTTTCCAATTCTTTTGTTGCTAAAGAAGATCTATTATAAATATAAGATCTAAATCCAATAGAAAATATGGAAAGACTAAAATCTTATTACCTTGTCAGGATTATGAATAGACTAACATTTTGTCACATGGAAACATATTATAAAAAGACAAAGGCATTTTTCTCTCTCGTTCATATAAGTTTCTATAGCTTTGTCAATAAAGCTTTCTACGCAGCAAAAAAAGTCAGAGGTTCAACCATACCTGACAGGCATGTTCACTGTCCAAGCTTTTTGTGGAGCCAAGCATAAGTTCAAAAATTACCCAGCTGAATCACCAAAAGGTTTTACTAGAATCAAATGTGACACCATAAGTAAATAGACTAATTTTTTAAATAGCAGAATCTAATGAATTTTCACATTAGATAAAATGATTGAGAAAAAGGGTTGAGCCACACTAAATGTAAATTTTGACAAGGCATTTTATTCAATGAGATTGCATTGATGGAACCTGTGGCCTTTGTTGATAAATTTTTAACTTCAAACTAGGAATGAAATTTTATATATGGAAGGTGTTCAAAAATGATTTCAAGCTCAGAATTCCATTTTGCAGGAACATTTTAATTACAATATCAAAGAAGAAACAAAAGGATGAACAAGAAAAGTATAACCTCGGAAGCCAGATCTGTGTTTGCTGTTCATGTTAGGATGATTCCAGAATAATATTGCCAAATCAAGATATTGTAAACCCAAGAGAGGAAAAACCATGATATAATTTTTTCAAAATTATCCATCTTTTTTGAAATCAAGATCACATGATCATAAAGCATAAGTAAATTTTCTCTTATTTAACTTGGCAAGAAAAATGAGTTTGATCACTATTACATGATTAAATAATTTGCTTGTGTATAGTTCAAAACATAATAATTTGTATCTCAATGCTAAATTACAATTACACCTTCCTGGCCAATGTCCTCTGCTTTGTTGCATGCTGAACAACCTTTTCCTCCACAGGAAGGCCTTTCCTCCGCCTCACAGAATTCATAAGCTTCCTTGCTAAGTTTGGAAGGACACTGGAACCATCTCCGAATTCTTCAATCTCCTCCTCCGTCTTTGGAACAAAGAAAGGATCTTCTGATAGTGCTTCCCAATGGCTAAGAACAAGCAGTGCACTGGCTGCACCTGAAGTCCATCTCCTAAGCTCATCTGCAAATCCCAAGCTTTCAGCAACTGGTACATAGGCATGCACAGTAAACAAGGCAGACCCTTCTTGCATCTCTTCTTTCAACACTCTAGCCCGCCTCCTTGCAAGAACTGCATACATGGAACCTAAGTATTCTGTGGGTGTATTTAACTCACAAAAGTACATTGCTTCGACAAGCCTTGGCTTGTTTTGTAGCACAGCTGCCTTACAAGCTTCCTTCACAGCTGTCATCACTTGCCCACTGAAGATACCATACTGGTCAGGCAGATGGGCAGTTTCAGAGCTATCAGGAAAGATGTAAGGTTCCACAAGAAATGCCAGACCCCATAAAGGTTCATCACATAGAGGCCCAGCTGCTGTGGCTAATTGAAAGCCTGATACGATGCTACTCTTAAGAGCCTCAGCTTCCACATACAGCGATTCGGTTTCTTCTTTTGATTCTTCAACACTTGCAATGGTATCATCAGTTTCTACATCCAAAAACCCAAGTCTTCTAGAAACATCACAAGAACCACGTATGAGAATACCTTTCTGGCCCTGGCTGAAATTATCAAGGTTACCCACTTTCATATCTGGAATAAGAAGGATATTTGGCCCAACCTGCCTGGGCCCAAGTGACCATATCCTCTGAAGAAATTGATACCACATTTTTCTATACTTTTCAGCCCTTTCTTTATCAACTTGTACAGAAAGAGATTCTACTTCACTTTCTATAGCATCAATAATGTGTTTTCTAAGTGTCGCAACAGAATCACCATCATCGACCAGAGTATTTGAGTTCAAGCTTCCATTTCCCTTTCCTGACTTGCCTTCTATAATATCACCCAGAATATCAGCACTATCCTCAAGAACTTTTGTTAAAGCACCTGGAAGTTTCATTACTTGTACCCTTATGATACACCTTCCATTTGGAGTAGTTTTTTCAACATGTTCAGTGCCACTGAATAATGCCTTTGAATTCTCTAATAAAGCAAAACTTTCCCCTTCAATGGTCTCTTTATATGAGACAAGAGGAGGTGAAACTTCCAAGCTCACCTTGGCAAATCTTTCCTTGAGATCCTTTATACATCTCTCCAGATGGACCTCTCCTGCAGCTGCAAGCACCTGCTCACCTCTAGAGGAGACTGTAACCTCTACAAAAGGGTCTGCACGATTAAGAAGCCTCAACCCCCTCATAAGTGCACCCATATCAGCTGGATCTGAAGGCTCAATAGCCACTCTAAGAGTAGGCGCCACTTGAAACACCATGCTGGAGAAAGGCCAACAATTTCTAGTCGATGAGAGAGTCGCACTCTTCAAAATATGCTGTCCCAAGCCCTGAATTGCCACCACATTGCCTGCACTAGCAGAGAAAACTGGTTTCAGACCTTGACCCATCATCAAATATAAATGCTGAAGCTCTGCTTCTTGAACATGCCTCTGCATGGATTCGCCTTTCAATGGATCATATAAAGCAGAGAGCACAAAAACCTTCTGCCCTGAATGAAGGACACCACTGAAAATCCTAGCAAATGCAAGAAAGCACTCCTCCAATTCACCACCTTCACCTGTAGGCTGATTGTTCAGTGCTTCTCCATTTGGACCCCTTTGTGGAAGCATCTTATAAGGAACAGCAAACATCTTGGAAACAAATGCCACACATGGAGCATCACTACTAGAGTCACAGGCCTCAACACATTTCCTCACATGTTCTGCATCGGCTATCACATCAGAGCTAAGGCCAGCATCATCCACCATAAACTCTCTCTGAGGAAGCAATCGAGAAATCCGAGCAGACTGAGCAGAGTGAGGATCAGGCATGCACTTGACTACCATTGACAGAATAGAATCAGAAAGCGGAAGCCACCGACTCATGACAGCCTGGAGCACAACCCTTGGGTCCTTATTTTGGAGCTCACGAGGTGGGATGGACAAATTGAAAGTCTTAATGACCTTATCAAGCATCCTTTTGTCTCCATCTTCCTCAAGAGCTGCCTGATAGACCTGCCAGAGAGGCCTGAGGACAAACTGCACAAACATAGGCTGTGGGTCCTTGCTAACACCTTCCATTCCCTTCTTTCCCACAATCATCATTGTCTTTGTGTTATAATATCGAGGGCCCCATAATCCCTTCAGCAACGCAGTCGTGCTAGCTCCCAGTTTTGATGCATAAAACTCTGCAAATTGGCTGAGACAAAATCCCCACCCGTCCAATGCACAGACAAAGGCCACATTCCCTTTCAGGGGTTGGAACATGTCCTCCTCATCATCCTCCACCAGTTCCTGATCTACCTCGCCGGCCGACCCTGCAAGAAGGGAGTCAACATCGGAAAGATATTTTTCTGACTTATAGGCGCTCACAATTCCATTAACTTCATGAACAATCCTCTGCAATCTATTATAAGCTTCCATGGGACTCAATTTAAGCTCTGAGATCAGCCTATCAATCTTATTTAAAACCAGACAAGGAGTCAGCTTTTCTACCCAGGCTTGTCGTAGAACTGCATGGGTTTGTATGTGAACACCTTCCACCGCATCGACTAGAATTAAGGCTCCATCACTCAGCCGTGCGGCAGTGGAGACCTCGCTGCAGAAATCCATATGCCCAGGGGAGTCGATGAGGTTGATTGAGAAGTCTTTGTATCGGAGAGCAATGGAAGAGCTCTTCATCGTGATAGCCCGCCGCTGTTCCTCGTCAAGGTAGTCCATGAATCGCAGCCGCCCGGCGAGCTTCGGGTGGAGGACGCCGCCGCCACCGGCGGCGATGAGATGGTCCGCGAGGGTTGTCTTGCCGTGATCGACATGGGCAAGGATGCAAATGTTTCGGATAGTCCGGCAGGCTGCTTCCCCCATCCTACTGCCCAATCAAAATCAATCGAAAGCAGGAAAAAAAAAAAAATCTCAAATTGATTGATGATAAGGTGAAAACTACCAGCTGATGGCTGGTTTGAATATAATCTATTCCCAAGGCCCGGATCGACCAATCTTCGAGGGTTTAACAGAATTAACAGCAACGCAAGACAAAAACTAAGAAAAGAGTAGGGGAGAGAAAGAGGAGTAAGAGATAGAAGGCAAGAGTCACCTTATTTGGACTCTTCCGACCGTTCTCAACACTCGATTGGAGTCTGGAGGAGGTGTGTGAAGCGATTAAGGGATTGGGACAAAGAAGAGGAGAAGACGGCAGTATCGCGGAGTCGAGATTCGCCGTCGGAGGTCGGAGATCATTCTATTATCTGACGGTCGGCGTCGGCGATGGAGTGGAGGAGCCGTAGGGTTTCGTGGGGAGCAAGGAAGGGGAGGGAGAGAAAGAGAGAGAGAGAGAGGAGAAAAGAGGAAGAGGAGGGTTAGTCCAACGGGTGGGCTTCGAGCTAGAAGCAAAAGCCTCAGTATATTTGGGGCCGGACAGAGAGACACTCCGATTGAGAAAGTCTTTGTGCACCTAGCCTGGGCTCATTGAAACAGGAGGGCCCGGGCCGATCCAAGAAGACGCCGGAGAGAGGAACTGATGGGGTGGCAATTGTTGACGGGAACAAAGGTTCCGCTCTTTTGAAGATAAAAAATTTATAATATATATATTTTTTAAATAAATATTTTTTAAATAATATTTAAATAAAAATAATTTATTTATATTTTTTTATGTATTAAAAAAATAATTTGAAAATTTATTACTCACGTTCTTTTGCATTATTAATTTTCTAAATAAATTATTAAAATATATCCATATTTCACATAATATTTTTATTATATAAAAACTATTATATAATATAATATAATATTATTTTTATATTTATTATTTTATTATAATATATTATATAATATTATTATATATAATAATATAATATAATATATTACTATATTATTATATTAAAATATATTTATATAATTTAATATATATATATATATTAAAATAGAGACCTCTCAATGGAGAAGCCTCCATTTGACACGTGGTTTATTAGGGAGAGGAAGAGGGAGACATGTAGCACTGAGGTTCTGGGAAAAGCGGAGAAAATTTTTTGAACGCAATTCATGCTTTGGCAAAAAAAAAACTCTCACAACGTGTTCCTCCCTCATCTCCTCCTCTTCTCTCATCCTCTCCGACATCGCTGCGCTTCCTCACCGGCTCCGATTGTGCGGCCCTTGGCACCCATCTCGACTCTGGCATCACCCTCCAACCATAAAAAAAGAAAAAAAGAATTGTATCATGGTTAGGGTCTGCATGGAGGCGATGGGGGCTGGGTGCTACAGGAGAGGGGGAAGGAAAGGGGAGAGGGACGGCGAGGAACGTGGGATCGTGCGGGGGGAGGGGAAGGATGAGGCGGGGATCAGAGGCTTTTTGCCACATGGAGTGAAACTGTGGGAGGATCGGAGTAGGTCTTCATTTAGTTTACTCCCCGACGCCTCCTCTATTTTTTTCATTCCAAGTCTTATTCAGGTGGAACCGTGGGAGGTTTGGAAAAAAAAAAAAAAGAAGGTGATGGCCTCGATAAATGCTCCTATAGCCCTAAAAAATAGAAAAAAAAGGCGAAGGTGGGATCTCGGCCCAGGCGACGGTGGTCGGGTTATAGACGAAGTAGGAGGGGGCACATGTTAAGCCATTGAAGAGGATGAGGGCTTCGATGGGAGCAAGAGTGGGGTTCCTAGCCTCTAGCTGGGTGATAATCTCGTGGGGGTGGGATCTTGACCCAGGCGGTGGTGGTTAGGTTACAGATGAAGTAAGAGGAGCCACATGTAAAGCCGTTGAGGAGGGTGAGGGCCTTGATGGGAGCGGGAGTAAGGTTCTTGGCCTCCAACTGACTGATGACCTCCACGATCTCCACCCACATCTCGCTGGATGCCTAGAAGCCTCGATTTGCCCCATTCAGCAAATGCATTAGCTCTCGCTTCAGCTCTCCAACCTTATTTGGCTCCAACCTTGTTCAGCCATCAAAGAAGCTAAAAAGAGAAAAGAGAATGTTTTGGAGTATCACATTTGGTAAACGGACGAGGGAAGGGTGAAGAGGATTTGGAGGTGTCAAATATGAGAAGTCCTCGTATAAATTGCTATGCATATGAAGTGGGTGGGTGTAATTGTTTTATGGAAACCTTGGATGGTAGATCTTTCTTCTACATAAAAATTGTATGGAAATATCAAATTGAAATACACAGTAAAAGAGGGGGGTACGGCTTCAGCTTTTTAATATTTTCTCATGCCCTTCACTTCACTTCTCTTTCTCCATGCGATGAAATGATGAGATCACACGGATCGTAAATGATTAAAAAAAAATTGAACTCCATGCACTGTGCATGAGTCATATTTTTCTTCTTACAAAAAGACGATAATTCTATTATTTTTTAAAAAATTAAAAAAATATAAAAATTAAATCTTTTAAATTAAAGTTGATAAATACAATTTCAAAGAAAGATTAAGCTACATTGTTCTTAAAATAGTTTCGAATGATGCATGCAATGAATCAGAAGACAAGAGAAATCAAGAAAAATCTATTATGAGTGATATATTTTTATTCTTTTATATATGGATGATTATATTTATATATTTTATTCTAATAATTGATAACTAAATTTTTTTTTGTAGATTAAAGTAGACGAGAATAAAATTCTTATTATTGAGACAACTATGAAGAAAAGAGATGTGTATGGGATACAAATAGATGGTCGTATTCTACTTAATGATGAGGATTTTGAAATAACTGATACTGAAAATATTGATTCAAGAAACGATTTTTCTATCAACAAAAAATAGAAATGATTGTGTTACTTCTTATTATCATGTTGTTTAAATAATTTAAATTTATATTTTTATTTAAAATATTTGATATCATCTATGATATTTTTTATATTATATTAAATTTTTAATTTATAAAAATATTATTTTAAAAAATAATTATACGTTGTGTATTGCACATGTTCTAAGCTAGTAACAGTAATAGCAATAACAGGCTTTAGGGTGATACTTTCTGTTGACAATTAAGATTAAGATTATAGGATAATCCCTTAAAACGCCACGTGTTATCTACGTATCTATGGTAAAGCGATAAACATGACTCAATATTTCTCCGTTTTCCTCTATTTTCCCGTGAAGGAGATAACACAAGCCAACCAGTCGGATGAAGCCACAGCAGACCCCCTCCACTGAGCCGATTTCTTCCTCCTCCTCCTCTTTTGCCGCAGCCTCATCCTCCATCCCGGAGCTCCGGCAGGCTGCGACGGCCGTCCTTTCGGCGATGACACACCTTCTAACTAGGGCGGCCGCGGCAGCGCGGAGTCGGACGTCGTGGAGCGAGGGGGCGAGCACTCCACCGTGTGCCGGTGGAGGAGCACCGTCTTCCCGGCCGGCGACTGCAACCTCAGGATCAGCGTCTACCAGAGCTCCGCCAATGACGTCGAGAACCTCTCCAAGGTCCCGTTGATTTCCCAAGGTCACTTCTGTCTGCTTTCCTGTTCGGTTGGGCTCTTGCTTCTTGGAATTTGGTTTCAACCTTTTCGATTCATTAATCTGTAGGAACGTGTCAATGACATTGACTTCAATTACATGGAGTATGCAAAGCAGAGGTTTCAGCAGTACTGGTTGAGGAAGTCTGCTGCAAAGGGAGCTGGGTGAATTGAATGGTTTCTGTGCCTTTGTACCTGTCAGCGTTAGAAGCCAGTATAAATATATTCTCAAGGCTTCTTCGGTACTGAAATTAGATTTTTTTAGTGTTGCAAGTTAATGCTGCTATGTTCAATAAGCTGAAGGCAGCCCTGGTGTTTTCTTTTGGTTTTAGGATTACTGTAATATGAGAAAATTTCAAGTTGGTCATTAGCGTTCATAAAAATTAAAGAAATATGCTTTAATGAAAGCATTTTGTAATCTTTTGATGTTCAATATTCAGTTGTAGTATTAGCTTATCATTTAACAAGGACATTGTGTGTACTTGAACATCTTTTGTTTTTCTTCATTGCTTTTGGTTCCAAGTTAATTAAGGTATTGAAAGCAAAAAAGAGAAAGAATACATATAAGAATCTCTGTTGAGGGGTGAAGAACTTATGTGCTGATACTGGATGGGGTTTAGAAGGCTTGATACTTATGGTTTGTCTCCTATGACAGCAAGGTAATATCAAGTTAATATGTCATAGGGATGTAAAGACTGCTATTTTCCATCATATTTTCAACAGGCACACCCCTACCGTTAGTTTAATGTCAGCTGAATCAAATCTTGGCTTTGCCTCTTTCAACACTCAAGCAATTCTTCCCAGCTTTAAAGATTAATAAAGAAAACAAACTATGGTCATTTTTTGATTGAAGAAATTTGTGCCTTCTGTACTTCGAATAACTATTCTCACTAGCTAAACAAGGTCAACTCCACTTGAAGACTTCAGTAGTTGTTCTCTCACCAGCAAGTGCTCCCAAAATGCCAGAGTGCAGCCACATCCTTTCCCGAATAAGCACACAATTCAGTTGCAAAAAGAGTAACCAGATGATAAAAGAAAGGAATTCATAAGTAGTTCAACAACAATAAGCAGTAAGTATCATTTCATTGTTTCCTTTTGATCCAGAAGCACCCGATGACAAGCCACTTCCAGCAGGATCTCTTATTCTACTTGATGTATCATTGTTTGTGGTAAATTTGGGTTGGTATCATCTGACTTCCCTCTGCCAAAAACACCGGTAGATCTCTGCTTGTTTTTCTTACCACTTCCCTAGGCATTGTTTTCGCTCCCTTGAGGACTACTTGATGGTTCTTCTTCAGCAATCTTCCCATCATGTGATTTTAGATTTTCTTTATTCACCATCTCTGAAACTACATTTTGGTATTTAAGTCCATCACGATTTAGACCATTTCTTTGTTGGTTTCCCTTCCGAGCCATCATATACCCGCTATAGATAAAAACTTGGAGGTACGCTAATCAATTTTCTGACCGTCTAAAAGTTAGATCCATTATACAGCAATTCATCTTTCAATAAAAAAATAAAATCTGTAAAACCAAATGAAATTATGAGCACACGTGTGGACTCAAGATACAGATACAAAAAGATAAAATATATATATATATATATATATAAAAGCCATGCCACATTATTAACTTAGTGAAAGACTTTTCATAAAAGTCATTACCATCGATTTAATGCGTGATTTACAGGATGGTGATGTACAAAAAATCAGAAGGCAACATAGCGTTCAACATGTACCAGCTAGTGTATAAGCATGATTTTCATCAAATGGATAGCATCCAATTCAAACCATAATATAAGGAATAACAAATTGAAATAGTATTTTGGTGTCAAAAACAAATTGATTTATGCCATTTTGCCGGAAAGCAGATATATTTTTGGATAAAACAACACTGTTTCGAGGGAGAAAAAAATAAGTGAAAGACCGACCATTATATTCTCCATAGTTCACCATACATACTACATTCTAAATATCATGAATTATTAATTTTAAAATAATTTTATCGTTTTAATTCATTTTGATCTAAATTATTATTTTGAATGTTTCATTTATTTTTCTATTTACTCCAATTAAATTGAAATTAAATTATTATATTTATAGTTTGTTTTATATTAAAATCTATTATTGTGGTGGCTATTCTTTCATATTTGTAAAATCAATAGAGTCGGACATCGTCCGGCCACTATGCTAGTTATAATATATTATAATAATATATTATATTATATTATAATATATTATATAATACTATAATAATATAATATAATATGATATGATATATTATATTATATTATATTACTACTATAAGGTTAAGGATATATTATGAATGAATTAAAGAGATTTTTTTTCAGTTGATAGAAAAATGATTTAGCCGCTCCGTAACTGGGTAAGATTTTTTTAATTTCATGGATAAATACTGCTCATGAAAAAGTAACTTATCCATCTTAAATAGTATGAGAATATGGATAAATTGGTTGATGAGAAAGTTGATCAACTTTTTAATGATATTTATCTCCAAATAAATAGACTTTAAAAATCCAACTTGAAACTGACACGTTATAAGAAGGGTTGATTTTTGCTTTAATCAAATTATGAGTTTATATTGACCTAACTAGTCTTATAATTAGACAAGTTTTACAACCCGTTTAGGTACTATTTGAATGATTGGCCTAAAATTCTATAAAAATCATGGATTTGAACCTTTACAACAACTTAAATGAGATTGGTTAAATCTATATTTGTAAATATCTAAAATCATTGTAGTGGGCCCACTAAAAGACCTGCTCAAAAGAACCTGAGTAGGTCTTCATGTTGACCTAACTAGTCCCATAGGTAGACAGGTTTCGCAACCCCTTTAACGAATGGGTTGTGCCTTTAGATTTTTTGATCAATTTATCCCATCCTGACCCAAACCCAAACCCGACGCCGCCCTACTTAACAACCTTTTTCATCTTTCTTACCCTACACTAGAACTAGTGATGAAAAGAGGGGAAACACAGGCTAGATAAATTTGATTAAGGTCGGCCTGAGCTTAAATTGAATTGAAAAACTATTGCACCTAGTGCCTATGCTTGAAGTCGGACAGACGAGATGATGATATACGCTGAAGACGCTATCTGAGCTTTGACTCGAAAATCTGAAAAAAATTTTGTCAGAGTATTTTTCAGTAAGAGCTCTCTGACGCTCAAGTCAGGAGATGAAGAATAACGAGAAGAAGAAAATAGGAGTTGAGAACTTATTTTGGGAGTCCCCACGCCCTTCTATTTATAGAGGAGGAATTAGAATTGTGCACGCCTTGGAGTCTTGGGCCGATCCTCGATTACTGCATATAGATTAGGTTGGTAGGAGTTCTTTTCTTTTGGGGAGTGACTCAATCATGAAGACATTATTCTTTATCTGAACTTTCCCAAATAATCGTAGAGACATTCTTCCTCATCCGAATTTTTCTAAATGATCATGGAGACATTCTTCCTTTATCTGAATTTTGCTAAATCAAAAATGGAGTGAATTTCGTCAATGGGGCCTGCTGTGTGCCGTAGGTGTAGGTTAGCTCGGGCCGATCTGAACATACTTCGACTATATTGAGGTGAACACCTTGATTAGAGATGAAATTTGAGCTACCGTTCATGTGGCCCCTATTAATTTTTTCCGACTGTTGAAGTCCGACTTCCATAATTTCTCAGCCGATGATGAGGACATATCTGATCAAAATCGAGATGAAGATCTACAATAAAAATCTTAGCTCGAGTTGAACTCATATAAGATTAAGCCAACTCAATTACAACTTGTTCAAAATAAAATATAAGTCCAGCCAAGAGCCAGCCCAACCTCGCAAGCTCTTTCAAACAATGAAGTTTGAGTGGTGTAAATGATAGCCAAATTATTTTTTTAAAAAAAATATTGAAAACTAGGATTCTTGGCTTTTGCAAACGTGGTGGCGGTTAAGACAATTGTTTTCCTCGGACCTGGCTCGGGTTAATGTTTTGTCCGGCCTAGATCTAGCTCAAAGAATAAGGTGGACACTAGGCCCGAAGCAGAAGCCCGGTGTAAGTCACATCCACCACCTGTTTCCCTCTCCCCCACCCGACCTCGCTCTCTCCCCCGACCTTTTCCCAACCCCAAACCCCTCTCTCTCTCTCTCTCTCTCTCTCTCTCTCTCTATGTATTATTCCAATCTCTCTGTTCTTTCTTTACCCTTCTTTCTCGAGAGGCCTCTCTTTTTTCTTGACCTTCCTTTATTTTTTTTTCTAATGAAAAGTTAGAGGACAGGGCAGGAGCACTTTTATCGTACTTAGGTATGTCCAACTCTTGTAGTCCTAGAATTTGTCACAGATGCAACGATTTAACTCAAT
The DNA here is from genome assembly GCF_000442705.2 of Elaeis guineensis. Lineage (NCBI taxonomy): Eukaryota > Viridiplantae > Streptophyta > Magnoliopsida > Arecales > Arecaceae > Elaeis > Elaeis guineensis. The sequence goes on along the minus strand of NC_026004.2, from coordinate 21,641,844 downwards.
AAATTTTAAGTTTAGATTAAATTTGAAATTAATCGATATTTTTGTTATTATAAAAATTTTATTAAAATTAAAATAATTTTTTGATATTAACAAAAAACAAGTTTGAAAAAAAGGCTCCAAAAAAAAAAAACTTCTTCTAAGTAATTTTTTTTAAAAAAAAATTATAACAAAATTAAAACAATTTTTAAATTTTTTTTTAAATATTATTATAATAAACAAAAATATTTTTGAAAGAACAGAAAATACTTTATGTCCCTTCAAAATCTTTACTAAATGAAAATTGAGTCTATTGTATCATAAAAAAAATTATTTTTTATTATTTTAATTTCAAAATTATGAAATCGTGACTTTTGGCGTTATATGCAAACATCCAACTAGGGCGTTATATGCAAACATCCAACTAGGGCCACGAGTTGGCTTGACTTAAAAATAATTCCATCCAACCCGGGCTAATGTTGGGTATGCCAGGTTGGGATTGAAAATATGACCCATCCAATTCTTTAATTCAGTGTTATTAATATGTTTTATATGTCTCTATCATTCTCTAAACCATTAACTTTCAATTCGTATATCATGATTTTTTTCAAAATATCATAAAATTTTTCGAAAAAAATGAGAATGACTAAGGATGCATTTGATTACATTTTTTAATTTTTGATTTTTATTTTTTAAAAATATTTTTTTTAATTTTTATTATTGAATAAAAATAAAAAAATAAAAAATATGTTTGATAATTATATTGCTATAAAGTAAAAAATAATATTTAGAGACGGCAGGTGAAGAGCTCAACGAGGGAGAAAAATTCAAGAAAAAAGAGAGAAAGAGGTGGGGAGGTGAAGAGCTCAACGAAAGAGAAGGATTCGGGCTCTTTATTTTTTGGTTTGGCATTTTAGATGTGTGGAAGTAAAAAAAAGAAAAAAAAAGTAAGTTTTGAAAAGTAAAAAAATTTTGTTTTGCATATAAAATAATTATTTTAATTATTTTAAATTTTATCTTTTACTTTTTATGATGTTATCAAATATTATTTTTTGATTTTTATTTTTTAAAAATAAAAAAAAATATATATTTTTTTAATGACTAACTAAATACATCCTAAACGAAGACAATATTGAAACCTATATCTTTAGGTATTGGTGGTAAAAGGATATATAGGCCTCACAAGCTAGCACTTTCCACTTTGGTGAAGTGGGGATTTGAACCCATGTATAACCACTAAAAATTACTCAATCAGCCCAATGCTTTCAAATGTATGGTGATGGCGCCAGGACCAAGGTTTCAACCTAGCCTCTTCTGGGAGGAGAGGAGGGCCAACTTGCTAAGATAAGATTGGCTGTTATTTTACTAACTAAGTATGATGGCCCAGCCCGAGTAAGAATCCCAACCCACCAAAGTCCAAATGGAAAAAAAAAAAAAAAAAAGAGGAAGAACAGGGGAACCGGGAAGAAGACTCCCGATAGGAGTTTTCTTCTCCGATTAAACCCCGGAGATCGGGAGTCCTAGGACCACCAGAAGTCCTAGAGCTCTCTATAAAAAGATCCTCCCCTTCCTTAGAAGCCGATCATCGGTCTTCTTTCCCTCTCTTCCTCTTTGATTTTCTCGAATTAGAGCCGCGGATCCTTGCTTCGTTCTCACCGTGATTGCTCACTGACGGGGTCACCGGAGGCTGAAGTAAGTTCTCCTTCTTTTCCTCCCTTCTTTCCCCTTCTTCCCGTGCCTCTGTGCGCGACTGACGGCGATGGGTATCGTCGATTTTTTGGTCGTAGAAGAGACCCCTGTTTTGGTCTCTTCTTCCCGTGGATTTTTCGGCGTCGGCAATCGCAACCGACCATCGGCCTTGCCCCTCCGAACCCGAAAGAGTGGCCCTCCCCTGCCGCCGGGTCCGCCGTGCCGGTCGTGGCCTGAACGGTTGATCAAGACAGGAGACCCGTCGGTCCCCTATTTCGGCCTGGAAGGAGCCCGAGAGAAAAAGAAGAAAAAGAAGAAGAAGAAGAAAAAGAAGAAAAAGAGAAAAGAAAAGAAAAGAAAAGAAAAGAAAAAGAAGAAAAAAAAATAATAAAATAAAAAATGAGAGAGAGTTTCTCTCTCTTCTCTTTCTTTTTTCAGTCTGAACCCTTACTTTCTCTCTCTAGAATTGGACTTTCTCTCTCTAAAATTTTTTCTTTCTAGATTATTTCTCTCTCTTGATGGATTTCTCTCTCTAAAGTTATCCTTCTAAGATTAGCGTAGTGAAAGGCTTCGTTTTGATGATTTTGATCGAGTTTAGGGAAGAGTCTGATTCTAAGTGAGATTTTGATTTGGAATTTGTTTAGATTTAATTTTGAATTAAAATTAATATAAAAATATAATTTTGGATAATAGACACTGAAGAATCTCCTAGAAGTTAGTCGATCGATTCATTCAGTGCTTTGTGAAAGGTAAGTAATGAATCATCTTCTCGAGATATTTTATATTTATTCTGAAAATAAATAATTATTCTCTAAAATTATGCATGATTTATGAAATTATGTTTTGAAAGAAAAGTGCTTTTGAAATATTATGGTACATCAATTATGTACATGTTCAGTAAAAAATTATGATATATTATGATACAAAAGTATTTTGATACAGATCGGATTTATACTTTCAGCCTAACTATGTTTCAATGGGCCCCGCCAATGGAGATTATACGTTGGTACTCAGTGGACCCTGCCAGTGGGGGTTGTGCGTTGGTGTTTGTGGACCCTGCCAGTGGGGATTGTGCGCTGGTATTCAGTAGACCCCGCCAATGGAGGTTAAACGTTGGTCATAGTCGAGGCTGTTGAGTTACGAGTGTTTTGAATCGAATTGGATTTATGATTATATGTGAATATTTTGAAAAGATTGGATTTATATAAAATCAGCATGAAATATATTTTATGTTTATTTGCAGCATTGTTCTTGAAAATTATATAATATCTGAAATATTTAGTTGAGATATTTGTTACTTACTAGGCTGTCTAGCTCATTACCTTTCTTTCTATTTTTTAGATTCAGATAATTAATTACGAGCGTGGGGAGAAATATTGGGATAGAGCTTTTAGAGACGAGAATTAGCATTGTCAACTTCATTGAACTTAGATCTATTATTTTATTTTTAGTAAAATTTTATTGGATGTAAGATATTTGATTTAATTACTTGAATTAAAGTTGAATAATAATTATTTGAATTTATTCTGCTGTGATGCATTGATATCGTGATGAGATGCCTTGCATGCTTATGAAGAGAGTTCTTCATAAGTATGCGGCGGTTGCCATGACCCTCGATTCACAATCTCGGATCGGAGGCGTGACACTAAGCTTTCACTTTTATAACGTAATTAGTTACTGAGATTGTTAATTATACTTTATGCATTTGTCAATCAAATCCTAGTGGAATGGATTATTCATCATATTGTCATATTGTTTAATTATAATTTTCCAATACAATACATCATTCATGAGTAATTAAACAAACATCACGTGCATGTTTTACATGGCTTATTTTTAGATTAATTTCGATCAATTTAACTAAAACAAGTTATCTCAAATGAAAATGGATTAACTTTGTTGTTCCTTTTGTGGGAAATTTAAGCTGTAGATGCAAATTCTTGGGCAAACAAAAATGATTAAGACAAATAAATAAACAAGAATAAATTAAGGGAGAGAAATAGCTATAGAGAGAGGCACACGGATCACGTTATCGGTAAAGATAGATTTTACATTTTCTGGAATCAATGATTCGATGCAAAAGGTCCCAATGCATCTATCCTTCAAAATTCAACTATACCAGCATCTTTGTTAGGACGCGTCCCAAATACAAAAATTTGATTGAATTATTTTTACTTGTTTCTTATCTGAAGAAAAAATATGGTAGTATTTTATAGGAAAAAAAGAGAAAGATTTAGAGCTTTATTGCAACGAAGAGAGGAGGGAAATAGAAAAAGTTTTTCAGAAAAGAAATATAGAGATTCATGTATCTAAATGAGATGAAAGAATATATATTTATAGAAGAGTTTTTATAGTATTCTGATTAGCAGTAACAACTATTCAGATATCCAACAATAGAAAACTCCAATGGATAAAAATATGAAACGATATTTTTATTTTTTAGATGAATAAAAATAAAGAGTTTGAAATATTTTGAAATAACAAATTTTAAACAGTAACCAGCACCCTTTTTCCCATCTTAATTCAGACATAAATTAAATTCGAACTATGATGAACATAACCCAATCCACTTGCTGCCTTATTTCTGCAGCATATATGATTGACAGGGGTGGCTCAACACATTTGGAGGCCTAAAGCTAAATAGTAAAATATAATTTTTTTAACTAAAATTTATATAAAATTTTTATTAAAATTTTATTTTTCTAGCTTTTTAAGATGTGAAATTTTTAATTAAATTTTTATAATCAAGTTCTTCTAACACTTCTTTTTCAATTGATAATATAGCCAATCTATTTAATCTTTCTTGAGATATTATTGATCTTAAGTAAGATTTTATTAATTTTAATTTTGAAAAACTTCTTTCTACCGAAGCAATACTTATTGAAATTGTTAACATTATTCTAAAAGTAATATATGCATTTGAAAAAGAGTCGAGTCATCTTATATAATTGAGTATGTCTATTGGACTGTTATCTTCCACTTGTATAATTTTTTTTTAAATTTTTAGCTCTGAAAATAAATCTAAACCATCAATATCAGAGTAGTTATTATATTTTAAAGAATATTCAAGATTAAAATAATATTCTTTCAAACTATCATTATCTAATGACTTCAATTTTTTATCACTAAATAGAAAATTAAAAATATTTTCATATATCTTAAATTATTCAAATCTATTTTGTAGTGAAAAAATTATTTGATCTATTATATATAAGAAATAATCAATTCTAAATGATTTTTCAAGAGATTTTGATGTTTCATTATCAACATTCTCATCAAATTATTTCTTTCTACAAATGATATGCTTATCATGAAATTTAGATTCTATTTTTATTTCAGATACAATTTCTTTAGAAGAAATCATAGCAGATGCAAATCTACCTTCTCTATATTTTTTTAAAAAAGAAAGAAGATCTTTTAATTGTTCTATAGCAACATCAATATGCATATCTTTTGATTGTAAATTTTTGCTAACTGAGTTAACAGCAAATAATATATCATATCAAATAGTTATGTCTAATAAAAATTTAAAATTTTTAAGCTCATATATTGCTAAGCAATTAGCTTCACTTTTAGTTTTAAGATTTTTACTAACTTCTGCTAATTTCAATAAAGCATCTCTTATTTGTGGAGCTTAAAATCTTATTGCTTTAGCACTTTCAATATGACTTTTCCAACGTATTTGTGATAATGATTTAAGAGTTAGACCGAAAATATTATCTTGTAAAATTTTCTATCATTTAGTAGAAGAAGAAAATAGTAAATATATACGTTATACCACTCCAAAAAATAATATAGCTTTAGTACAAGAACTAGCCATGTCACAAAGTACTAAATTTAGACTATGACAATCACATGATGTATAAAATGATTTAGGATTTATATCTAAAATTTTTTTTTGCACTCCTTGCTGTTTGCTCTTCATATTAGATCTATTATTATATCTCTGTCTTCTTAAATTATTAATATCAAGTCAAATATATTTTATTTTATCCATAATAACATCAAAAAGATCTTTTCTAATTGTATTATCTACTTTTGAGAATTCAAAAAATATTTCATAATTTTGATTGGACTTGATAAAATATCTATACATCGCAATATAAAAGATATTTACTCTTGATGACTTGCATCTACAGTGTAATCAAGTATTATTAAAAATATTTTACTTTTATAATTTTTTAATAATTTTATTTTTAATTTTACTTGCTAACAAATTTATTAATTCATTTTGTACATTATGTCTAAGATAATGAGTATGAATTTTATTATCTTTAATATGTCAAATATATTCTTGTATCACCGAATCGAATTCTGCAATCATTTTAATTAGATTTAAAAAATTTTCATTATTTTCTTAATAGATCTTTTCATTTTTTTTATGAAAAGCTAAATTATTAATCAAAATTTTTTACTACAGTAAGAATTCTTAATAATACTTTTTTTTTCAATATTCTTCATCTTTATTTATTTATTCTTGAATATTTTTATCAATTATTTTATTTTTCACCAATCTCATTTCTAAATCAATCTATGAACTCATATTAATAATATGCTCATTACTCATCTCATAACTCTTAAGCTTAACACTAAGATTTCTCCAATCTCTAGTGATAACATTAGCTAGTTTACTTATACTAGAAATAGAATTAAATAATTTATAATAAAAATAAAATACTCTGTCTAAGTCTTTTGAATAAACTAACTATCTTTTTTCATGCTTCTCTCCGTTTGTCAACTTTTGAATATAGTATGTAATAGAAAAATATCTTGAGAATTCATCTTTAGAAAAATCTATATCATCAATTCTAATTAGATCTTTTTCTACTAATAAATTTCTCAAATTTATATCAATATTTATCCATTGACCTGGATCATAAATATTTTTAGGAATACAATTATTTAAATTAACAGATTAGTTCTCTTCACTATGACTTTGAGGATCATTTTGAATCTCTTCATTGACTTCTTCTTATTCTAATATTTCATTATCATCTAACTCTAAAAAATTATTAATTTGTTCATTTAAAAAATATTCATCAATATTTTTTGATTTATTATTTTTATTACTTGTAAAAAATTTATCAAGAGCTTTTTTTTTGAGATTGTATTAAACTTTCAATTCTTCTTTTTTTTTGAAGCTTTGAATAACCAGATTCATATTTTTGAGTTTGACATATTTAAATTCTTATTATGAATTATCAAAAAATTTAACTATTACACTTATCTTATTTTTTAAATAGGTAATACAAGATTAACAATCAAAATTTCTAATTCAATGAATCAAGTATTAAATAAAATAGAGATAAAATATAATAATATAATATAAATTTTAAATTAAATAAAAAATATGTAAAGATTAGAACAATAGTACTCGATTGTTGAATGCTGATTACAAATGAGATGAATAATCAATTAATTTATAGTATCTGATTGTTGAATGCTTTTGTACGAGAGTGCAAACTGCAGAAAATATGAGTTAGAGTTATTATGAAGAAGAATAGTAAAGAGAATAATTAAAAAAAAATAAAAAATAGATACTATAAATTTAAATAAAATTATTATTTTTTGTAGAAAAAGAGAACTATATTAATGTAGAGAAAAATGGATAATCCTGTTGAACTTATAAATACAAAATGATCCAAACTACAAAACATCAAACACTTTCCAACTCCATTCAGTTTTGAGAATTTACAAACCTTCTGAAAGAGTACAAAAAGCAGATAACAAAAAAAAAAAATTTAAAAACTGAACAAGATTTTATATTTCTATGAAGCTATATATGCTGCAAAAAATATGAATCATTAACAATATTTCTGTCAAAGTATAAAAAAATAACCTATTTTTATAGAAGAAATCAAAAATGACCGTCGGCGCTAGTCCGGTAATTGGCCAAAATTAATGAAGCAGGCTGCCCACCACCCGACTCTTTTTTTTTTCCATGCTGTTGCGCACAGCAACCATATACAGTCTGCCATGTGTTTTTGAGAAACGCAAAAAAAAAAAAAAAAAAAGGGCGACGGACCTTTCATCTCCCACTCTTCTTTGCCATCGATGACCGGCCGATCGATCGTCGATGATCGCTCAGCCGCTCCGGGCCTGCGATGAGCGGCATCGTTCATCTTCTCATGGGCTGAGCAGGGGGCCTAGGGGTGGAGCCGTGGAGGGAGATCTTGCCGGGGTGGAAGCCAGGAGGGGGAGGTAGTGTGGGCCTGGGGGTGGGGGCCTAAGGCAAAGGCTTCAGTGGTTTTGTCCTTCAGCCGCCGCTGATTGATTCACTTATTATTTTCAAAGCTAAAGCCCCACAACTGACTAATGTCTCACTATTTAAAGCAGTATAATTTACATTATTTGGGCAGAAGTAGTATTACTTTTCGTGAAGCTAAGATGGTCACTCGTCAAATTGACCAAGGTAATGAGAAATAGTAAAAATGAAAAATCTTAAAAACTACCAGTTATCCCAATCAAGGGGAAAACAGAATAGATCTACATTAGAGGTTAGAATTTGAGCTATTGGGCATGCAGGAACTAGTACAATTAGAATTTAAGGCTTGTTGCCACATCTAAAACACCAGATTCAAAGATTTCTAATAAGAATCTAATTAGATTCGGAGCTTCTTTTCGATATGCATATAAAACTACGGCCAAATCCCCATTCAAGCGAGTGTAATATTTTTCATTAGGAATGATACTGGCACCAAAACCATAGCACGAGAAGAAAGGGTGGGACAGATGGCTTCACAAGGGCAACAACATGCTAAATGGGGCAAGTATATAAACTTTCGTGCACCAGATAAGGAAAAAAATATTCTGAGCTAGCACATTGTTTACCACTATTCTATAAATTTAACAGGATAAAATACTTCTCCATTGTCATACTAAATACATATAAACTACTTCTTAAAATCAGTAGTGCTTTTTTAGCTATGGGAAAATGATAAATTGGAAAATGGCAACGTTAGAGTTGGTAAAGTCCCTCTTTGTTAGAAATAAAAACTTTAGTTTTGATTACCACCGAACTTTAATTCAGATGATGTGATTCCCTGCTACATAAAACAAGGAGCTATATTAGATCCCGAATGGTGTCCATGTTTCTTTGAGTTCCCTGTTTCTCATTATTTTGGTTGCATGAGTGTTCGAAGATGGAAGAAAATATCCTATACATAAAATAGAATGAATAAAAATAAAAGTAAAAAGTAAATCTAAGAATAAAAATAAAGATAAAAGCAAATTTAAGAAAACCTAAACAAAAACCAAAATTTTAAAACAATAAAAAAAAATGTATATCAAAAGTATCTTTTCTCAATTGACTAGTACATTTTATTTTTTATGTAAATAGCTCTTTGTATTGTTTTTATCTTCCATTTCTTTTGGTGATACAGTTATAAAATTTGCTTTGATAGACTAAGTATAAAGTTTGTAGCCAAGTAAAATATTTTAGAGTATATTTGGTTCTCTGGACTACTACACTTTAACAAGCGCTCTCTCTCTTTCTAAGTGTGTTTGAGAGTGGTTAAGGAGGGGCTGGTTTGGATTTCCTTTTCCATTTAAATTGTTTACTACAATGATGGTATTAGGGTTTGGCAAGGATTAGGGGAGGGGATTGGTTTGCAGAAGAGTTTTTCTTTCTTTCTTTTTTTTTTTTTTTTGCTCTTAAAATACTTTATAGAGATGGTAAACTTGGGCCCAATGCAGTCCAGCTCCTTAGCCCAGTAAGAATACATTTGGGCCAATCGTGGAACAAAGATGTTCAAAGTTTGCATCAGCCACAAGGCCTAGAAAAATGCAGAACTTGGCCCAAAGCCAACCCTTGTGTCACCTCAAGTAACAGATTTCTCATAAAATTATTTATTAATATCATATTTCAATTGATCCAAGGAACCTTTACCTGTTAGGTCTTTAAAAGAAGCTCTACAAGCACTTGCTAAGAGCAATGCTTCAACAACATAACATTTGATTAGAGGTTCAAACTACAGATACTAAGTCATTTCAAGTTGAAGTTCGAGTAGTAAATCTGATTTTTATCATTAATTACTTTATAAGTTACTTCATCATAGAGGTACCCTTTGTCCTCTAGCAAAGTTTATCAGAAAAACTCATTAGCATAGCAAATTAAAGTTTTTCTAGTCAAAGTCTTGAAAGGTAAAAATCTCAACTTGCAATAAAAAAGGGGTAAAATGTTAATACAGAGAATTTAGGAAAAGAATTGGCATGCACCTTCTCACTGCATCCTTCGCAATTTTGATGAGAAAACCCTAACACGTATTTTTATCGGTTGCTAGTATAGTTGCTGCTCCATTAAGAAAATTCAGATTTACTTTCTAAGGTTGTTTGTTATCACAAACCATCTAACTATTGCATTCAATTTGTCATTTGCGGCTTGAATACTATGGATAAATTTTTCTTGCTATAATAATTTGCCTTTCTATTTGGTTAGAATGGGTTAAAAAAGATCCTCTTGTGATATAGAAAAAAGCTAGAAATTAAGAGACTAAGAGAAGTTGTCTTCTATTAGAAAGACTAAACTTTGTTAGTCTCATCTTCTGCTGACAAAAAGATATCACCTTTTATGCAAGTTTTGGATCTGAAAGGTCTAGTTTCTCTATGAGGATATATTTTTGGTTTTGATCTTTGATGGCTAGTTTCTGGACCCCCCTCTTTCCTTTTCTATTTCTTTTTGTTCTTTTGTTCTTTTACTATCTTTTATTATTTTTTTCAATGCTCTTAATTAAAGTGATTAGGCTCCACTCGGTCTTTTTCTTCAAAAAAATCTGTTTGTTAGTTTAGAATACTCAAAATTTTTATTGTTCGGTAGCAACATCTGAAAAAAAAAAAATACCATCAATGTTTTATAAAAAAAAAAAATCTTACAAATCAAAAAAAAAAAAAAAAAGTTCATTAGTTTATCGTAAATGCTTAGAAAGGATGGATGCATGGCCCCACCTACTTTTATTGGAGAGATTGAGAGACCTAAAGTCAAGCTATATACTAATACCTAATCCTGATCAGTGACTTTACCAATTGGCATTTTTTAGTTTTTGATTTCTTGCACACCTATAAACTAAAGAGGATCGATTGCCTTGCCAACCTTTGAATCAAATCTAGAAGTCACAATGAATTGTGTTGACAGTCCAACATTTGCATTCACAAACAAGAAAAGATGGGTCGATATGAAGTTCATAGCATTCGTTGAATGACCCCAATCTATTTCTTTAATCTCTAAGAAACAAGCTAGCGAAGATGCAATGGATCAGTTGATAAAGATGAAGAAATTATTTGTGAGACTCTGAGGGGAGCATTTTAAAAAGCTACATGAAAATTCTAAGGCCTGATTGATATTGCTCATGTTTTCTCTTTTTATTTTCAGAAAAATCAGAGAAAGAAAAGTAAACTAAACCAAAGGAGATCTACGATGAAATCTATTTATTTTTTCAAATTATTTGTAAAATCTTTTGAGCTTTTAGATGCAATAATTTATTGCTTTCAAGAATGATCAAAAATAAAAACATGATATCGTAGTTAGGTGGAACTGCTATCTTCGGAATTAATCTCAATATGATATTTCACCAATTTGTATATATAGAAGCAAAAACACAAAACAACAACAAGACCAAACAAATTTAGTTAATTATAGTTAGACAGCTCATTAGATCTGTAAAACGCTTCATCATCAGTCTACAAGATATATAGTCATATCCATCGATGCTTTCTTTTTTTTTTCTCCTTTCTTTTTTTTTGAGAAATAGATAGGCAACAGTCATCCAATTTAATTTATTGAAAGAATATAGTTTCACATGAGCTATTTACAAACGGACATCAATGCTTTCCATTAAATTTCATTCCAACTTACAGATTAATGAGAGAAACCACAAACCTATTTCAGAGAACCGGTAGTCACCCAAAAGAGGAGACGAGAGAATATCATGAGCAAATATCATACATATAATATAAACAAACAATTAATCATTACAGAACTTCCCAGTCCTTAGACATCACAAACTGCAGCCCCTAGTACGTACTTCCCTAGGGACATAGGCGTCAAATGTACCTTATTCTACGTTTCTAGAAACAGGCTGACACACCCATGACCTTATTCCAGCTCACCTTCTTACAACTTATCTCTTAGCATTATATGCATACAAACTTGCACAGAAATTGACTCACCAACCTCACTACTGTCATCATCTCTTCCATGAATCCTTCATAACTTGACACCCCAATCAACACCAAGACCCACCTCACCCTCTCCCTTCTCAGTCAGCAACTCCTCAACCCAATCAAGATGGGGGAAATCAAACCACTCTCCATCCCCACCCACTAAATCATTTCCATTCACTTCATTCATACCAGCATGAAAAGAAGAACAGGCGGCAGCAGCGGCCACCGCAGCCATCGCCGGCATCCCTCTCCAGCTGGATTTGGCTACGCAGCCGCCGATCCCGCAGCGGAAGCAGTCGCGGATGACAACCGGGCGGAGCTGCTCGGGGGTGTGAGCGAAGAAGCAGACGCGGCGGGTGCAGGCGTCGCCGGCGTCGCACACCCGGGTGCGGTAGCGGGTGGGGTGGAGCCAGAACTCGAAGACGCCGTGGGCGTACTCGCAGTTGTGGCCCCGCGGGCACTCCCCCTTCTGCCGGAACTCCCGGCAGGCGATGCCGCTGTATGGATACCTATTGGGGTCGCGGCGCCGCGCCTTCTCGCCATGGTGGGCGTAGGGGCACTCGGTCCAGTCGTGGCTCTTGGTCTTGGAGCAACGCTTCACCTTGTAGATGTACATGAGAAAGTCGTCAGGCTGGTCATTGAAGTTGAACTTGTGCTCGCCGGCGCCGGCGCCGGTGCCGTCGTTGCTGGTCGGGGCAGCGGCTGGGGAGTCGTCGATGGTGCTGCAGGACAAGTGGATGTAAAGGGGGATAGAAATGTCGTGGTGGTGGTGAAGGAACAAGCAGTTCTTGTTGGATCCACCATACATTGCCATGATGGATAGATGGAGGGACGTAGGAGAGGAGGACGAGGGGATGGGTTTCAGAAGAAGGGAAAGGAGATCAAGGAGAACTGGAGAAGGGAGAGTAGTAGTTTTTTTATTCTTCTTGTTGTGATGAGAGAGAGAAACTGGATGGGCCTATTTATGATGGTTGCTGATTTGTCTGGCTCTGTGGTTTTGTGCAAAGTGTAAGCTCGCCCTTGCTTTCTCTCCAGCTCACTGCTTCATGGCCGACTGGATTCACACTTGTTCACCTCTGGTGTAAATTCTAGCGCTATAGAACGAAGGATTATATATCGCTATTTTCTTTTCTTCTTTCTTTTTTCTTCCTTTTTTTGTGTCATTAATTTGTGTATTAGAGATGTATTAGAACGAAGGGAATTATGAAAAGAATGAGTACTAGTGCTTGGGACAAGTTCATAAAAATACATAGAAATCATAAGATCTAGATATTATTTTCCGGCGACGCCATAAAGAGAATGGGAGAGACGACGAGAAAAGGAGACATTAACAATGATGAGAGCTTGTTAAATCGTCGATCAACTATTAATCGGTACTGTTTACTAACTTTTTGCTGACTGTTGATGCAAAATTTGGATCAATATATGGCTGATTTGAATAATGTACCTCATGTAATGAATCCTATGTATTCTTTTACTTTAAAAGAAAAAAAAGAAAGTTCTGCATGTTTCAAAGAAGTAGTTAGGTATAATGTTGTGTCTACTAAAACTTTTATTCGTGATATTCTTAGTGGCTATCTAGTGATAAAATATTTTAAATTATTAAAAAAATTAATAATAAAAAATAAAATTTTATAACCACATCATTCTATAAATAAGGATAATTGGACCCACAAGGAGACCATGTACGTCGAAACATATAGGTTCATGGCACGAATAAAATAAAACGGTGACACATCTAAGGAGTTGTCAAATAAAATCATGTCAAATCTAAAGCCATATGAGCTCGTATTTACCAATATTTTCCTTTCTAAATATCTTTGGACAAACAAAAAACCTGATAAATATAAAACAAAAGTAAAAGATAGAGAAACAAAAAGTATGACATAAACTACAAAATTATGATGAATTCAGGCAGTAACTTCATGTATTACCTCCCATGCACCCCTCACCAGTCTCCCATGATGATATTGTACAGAGTTAGAGCCCTTATACAAATAAATGCAGTAACTTGTCTTCGCATTTGGACGGTCCATATCACCCTTAACAGAGGTGATTAAGTGAGTCCAGCGCCGGGATCCCTCGCCACCGAAGAAAGTTACAAAAAAACGTCTGGTACACATGGAAACCATCCATTGGAACTACTAGTAAGAAGACAAACCAACCGCGAGGCATTTGAACGCGTGTCCCTCGGGAGCTTTGCGAACGGTTTCGTTTTTTCGTCCTGCAGCTCCGACTACTACTATAACAAGAGGTTGGTAACCATTTTTGGTGTTTGGTGGGTTAACTCAGCCAATTCTAGTTTATCTTGAAGTACCGACCACTTTTTCTTTTGTTAACTTTTTAGTTCATCTTGTTTCAAGCTATGTGGATATGGTTAAAAAACAAAAAAATAGAGGGCCATGCTCGAGTTGAACTTAAGTTGTTCACAAAAATCTTGTTTAAGAGGTCAGATCTGATGAGTTGTTCATAAGTTTTTTTAATCTTTTTTTTTTTTTCCTGGACACTCCAGATGCTGCAAAAGGGTAGAGAGCCAATTTTGGTATTTAGTTCATCTTGTTTCAAGCTATGTGGATGTGGTTAAAAAACAAAAAGATAGAGAGCCATGCTCGAGTCAGCTTATATATTTTCCGAGTTGAACTTAAGTTGTTCACAAAAATCTTGTTTAAGAGGTCAGATCTGATGAGTTGTTCATAAGTTTTTTTGATCTTTTTTTTTTTTTTTTCCTGGACACTCCAGATGCTGCAAAAGGGTTGAGAGCCAATTTTGGTATTTAGTGAGTTAACGTGTCAGCAATTTGTAGGAGATATCACAGAGCCCACCACCTTTTTTGCGTATTTTTGTTTTGTACTGATTAATTTCTAAGCGTTACTAATTATTATTCTCTTTCTCTTCCCTTTGTTTCTACTTTTTGAGATAGAGGAGCCTAAAAGTAGTATTGGACCACTCATAAAAGAACAAACCTCCCTTAATACACACGATACTTCTTGGAACAAAAGCAAAAACTGAAAAGAAAACCCCAGTAAGGCGGGGTCCAGTTCCGAGTCACTAGCACAAGCCCTGGAGAGACGAAACTTATGGACAAATTTGATTGCACCTTATATTAATTCGTTTACGAAATAAAAATTATCAAAAAACTTAATTAATCCTGTTAAGTAATGCATCTAGCTACTTGATACTTAAAATCTTTTATTAGCTTGTTCATCATGCTAGTTTTATTAACATTGGAAAGAGGATGTTACAGCTGCGAATATGAATTTTAATATAGTGATATTGTCCTTTTCTAAATTAAAAGAGATGCAGAACTTGCATGCACTTGGTACTTAAAGAATGCATAGCAATTGGCAGAGGAATTAAATAATGAAACTGTTTGTTACAAAATTAGTTAGCAAACCTCTATAGATTCTAAAAAAAGCTGAATTATAAAAAAGGAGATCAGTAGGTAGCCTAATATTAGGAATGTGTAAATGAAAAAAAGGAGAATCGCTCTTCAAGTTTAAAAATCTAACATGCAAAGAAATAAAAACCTATATTAATTTCCTCTCCCTTGTCACTGGTTGTGTAGCTATAACATTCTAATTGTACTTAGGTGTGCTGTAGGTTTGAGAAATATATTAAGCTTGGCTCCTCTTCCTACCCAAAAAAAAGAAAAAAAATAAAAATATATATTAAAGGGAAAAATCATTAATAGTAATTATGAAGGGGTTTGTTCTAGAAATGTAGTATTTTGAAAGGACAAAATGGGCATTAAAATGGTGCAGAATAAGAAACATAATTAAATTTTTAGATTTGTTTGTAAGAGGAAAAGGATGTAGATGAGATGTATTTTCATTTGCGTATATTGAAAACTTTTATAATTTAAAACAAGTATAGAAGTGATGAGGATGTGCTAGCAGAAGGACAAAAATGGAAGAACCCCATCAATTTCATTAAAAATAAGTTTTAAACTAAATTTTGAGTATTATGACTTGCTTGATCTCTACCAAAAATAATTAGCTTACTAGAACACTATCTATCTGCATTTGTAGGTGCATTGTATTTCACAACATGTCTTTAATTTCAATAGGTAGTTTGTGAGTAGATATACCCGTGATTTCATAAAAAGGTGATATATTGTTATATACTAGACTTCAATCCGTATAGTTTTCTATAAGCTCAGTTTCAATTCTAGGATCTATCATAAATTGAGGCAACAACAAATTTAATTAATGCACTCCCAGTAAAAAATTTTAATTAATTTTTTAAAAGCTCAATTTCAGTTTCTATAATTAATTTTAAAATTTAATTAATGCACTCCCAGTAAAAAATTTAAAGGTAAAACATAATTTTCTTTCTAGGATATCAAAAGAAATTTTTTCCCTTCTTTTGGTAATATCTGTTAAGAGGCATCATGAACAAGGTTTCAATACCTTTTGTTTTTTTAACTTTTGAGTTATGCATGAGTAGTACTAAACTAATATTCTAGTGAAAGGAGAACATACATCAAAAATAGTAAGATTGGTTTAAAATAAATAGATAAAATCCTTATTTTGGTTATAATAGTTAGTAACTAGAAAACATCATATACATCAACCATAGGATTGATGTATCCAAAAAAACTAGAGGATGCATTCAAACCTTTGCTTGTTTGAACTAGGCCCAACCAAGGTAGGTCAAAATCAATTCGGAGATTGATTTTTAAGCTCAAACTTCATCAAGCTTGATCTCTAATGTTGATGCTTTTAATAGCTTGATTTCTTTGAATAGAGTGGAATTATTCAATGATGATTCAATGTTGGTTTAAGTTTGAATATAAACTTACAAATTAAGGAGGAGAACGAAGCACATAAAGATATCAGGGCAAAATGTAAAAAGAAAAGAAGTTAGAAAAAAAAAATGAAGTTAGCATAATAAATATTAAAATAAAGGAGACTTAGTGGTGCATTAGAGAGAAAGGGACTTACATACGAGATAGAGAAGGGGGTTCTTAATTGTTGTTGTGAAAATGAAAGGTTCTCATGGCTAGATCAGGGAATCTTGATGGAAAATGAAGCATCAGACCATTTTAGGGAAGCTGCTACGGCAAAAGGTTCAGAACTAGAGATAGAGGAGTGGTAGGCCTTACCTTCAATAGTTTGAGCTAACAAAAGATGCCCTGCCGCATTGATGAAGATCCAAGGAATAGGCAAAAGGGGATGGCGGATGAGAAGGAGAGGCCTTCTAGGGTTTCCATCCTACTTAACTCTTTCTTCCTTCACCTTTAAGGTATCCATAAATCTTAGCCATTAGATCCAACATCGATCATTCATATATGATATAATATCTATAATATCATCTTCGGCCTCAGTAAGCCGACTTGTGCCCTAGCTTAACTAGTTAATTATTTCAAGTCAGGGATCCATTGTCAATCTTGGCTTGCT
Organism: Elaeis guineensis; assembly: GCF_000442705.2. Taxonomy (NCBI): domain Eukaryota; kingdom Viridiplantae; phylum Streptophyta; class Magnoliopsida; order Arecales; family Arecaceae; genus Elaeis; species Elaeis guineensis. The sequence goes on along the minus strand of NC_026004.2, from coordinate 21,624,622 downwards.
TATACTTGAGCAGCATTAGTTTGAGCTTAATTCAGAATAAAGACAAATCACTTATGTATAATATTTTCAGAATCAGATCAGACCAATCAGATCGATCAATCAGATCGGAGACCAATTTTAATTCCAGAGCAGAACATGGGTTGGACCCAGTTGATCTTCAACCCACAAAAAACTGACAAGAACCAGTGAACCAATTGGCCCATGATGAATCGATCGGGCGACGGGTTAATCATTTGCAGATAAAAAATCGTCAAGGATATTTTGGATCGATCTCGACTCTTTGTCTTCAATGTCTCCGAGGTCCATCACACCCATCCAAACCCACCGCCTCTCCTCCTCGAGCCTCAGATCCTCTATCAAACCCACCTCACCTTTCTCTCTCTCCATCTCAGAGAGGTGATCTTGTGGGAGAATTGGAGAAAGAATCCAAGCTTGCAAGAGCCCTCTTCTCAAAGTCTCTGCAGTAAGCCCCCAGTCTACCCCTTCTTTGGTAGAAATCATTTCGACTGACTCAAAAATTTCCTCCAAGAGGAAGGCTTGGGTGTATGATGAGTACGGAGCCACTGGCATCTTACGATTCGACAAGGGGGTCTCGGTCCCGTAGGTGAAGGAAGATCAAGTCCTCGTCAAGGTGGTAGCTGCCCCTCTCAACCTGGTGGATATCAAGGAGAGGCAGGGGAAATTCAAAGCAACTGCTTCTCCTCTTTCGATGAGTTTCACTTTTATCTTTCAATCTTTGTCTCTCTTTACTCTGGGTCGATTTTGTTTTTCTCTTTTCGAATTGTTGTCCATTGGTTTATGGCTCCAAATACTTTGTTCTTCCCATATGCAAAGAGTACTTCTTTATCAAGCTCTACTTTTTATAAGAAGTATAGAAGTAGGGTCAGATATCAACATTCTTATTGATACTGCCTCTTTACAATGTATTGTAATATTTGGCATGTACATCAGCAATTATTACCACAGACAAAGGTGGAAGTATGATGTTTTCAAGAAAAAAACTACAAGAAAAATGTGTATATAAATCTTATCTTTTGCATTTCTTTTGGTGGAGGGATGATTTGCTATTTCTTTATATAAGATTTCCTTAATGCCACCCTTTTTAGCGAGGAGAGAGATGAATATTTTTTTTTTTTTTTAATTTGGTGATTGAGATGATTTGCACAATTGTACCCTCCTCTCCCTCTTCTCTGCCCTCCTCGATCGTGTCATGTTGATGTCACGGGTCAATTGACTGGGCTAACCGGTTGACCCCTGACCCTTTTTTCATTCCGATTCGATGTCGGTTTGATTCTGAAAATATTGCTTATATAGAACCTCAACTTAATCGCTAGGCCTAGATCCAGTATGCCTATCTAAGAATTAATAATAATTTTTAGTATTAGGTAAAACATCTAAGCAAAACTTGTGTTTTGCATAGTTAGCTAAGGATGCACATCAAGCAGGTTAGGGCGAGTCAGAAACTTAACAAAATGATATATAACTCAATTTGGGCTAGCCTAAGTTAGTTTTGCAATTCTTATTATTTGTTGCATGTCTAAAAGAGACAAAAGAAATCCTCTTATCCCCTTCTTTAATCATGATAGTTTAATACCATAATTGCCTCAATAATTTATCTATAGCATGTGATTCAAATGTAATTATTAAATTATCACATAATTATTAAATTGATAACTAATAGCTACTCATATTGTAGACAAGATGCATTATGGTATGAATGTGTTTTTGCATATAAGTGACATATGTGCTTGATATAAATATTTATGCTATATAAATATCAAGCAAAGTTGAATATGTTGTAATTTCTAAAGTACTGGTACATGTAGATTTTTAAATTTTTTTGAAATATGCAGTGAAATAATAGATTAAAATATTTTTAATCATAACATACATAGATCATATCAAAGTACCTAAGAATCTAGTTCATATGCAGAAAAAATAATATAATTTAATTTTTAATTTAAAAATAAAATATGTGATCAGATTGCATACCTATTTTATTATTATTATTTTTTAAGTCTGGATCTTCGCACGGATCAATTTTTACCTACGAACTGATGATCATGGATATCTTTAGAAGGTTCTTTGAAGCCGCATAAGTATCTGACCTCTACGAGTATCCATATGAGGTCTTGATCTGATCAGAAATTTTTTGATCTCATCAGAGTGTTAGCTCCCTTGCAGAGATCACATCTTGACGGTTGAAGAGGATTCTTCTTTTCTCTCAAGACTCTCTTAGAGAAGAAGAAGAATAGGAGGATGGAGATCTCTATACTAGAGATCATGAGAAGAATACTTTCTTCTTTTTCTTCCACGTATGAGAGAGAATGTTTTTCTTTTCTTCAAAATTCTAGATTCAAGAAGGAACTCTTCCTTCTTTTTTTCTTTTCATGCCATAGAAGAAAATCTTTTTCTTCTTTTCTTCCATACCTCCAAAGAGGAACCTTTCCTCTCTTAAATCCATGCATAAGAAAGAAGACTTTTCTTCCTTTTCTTAGCCCATGAGAAAGACTTTCTTCCTCTCTTTTTCTTACGCCAAGGAAGGAACCTAATTTTGATTTTTCCCATGAAAACTAGCAGCATTCTCAATGTTGAAAGTCTCCTTTTAAAGTGGCATGGATAGGATTTTGAGGTGTTTAGGGAGGCATTCAACTCTTGGACACCTCCTCCTAAATTCTAGGCATGTAAGAGGAGATATGGGCGGCTTTATTTTAGCATGTAATGCTTCATGGAAAGACTACTTGGGGCATGATTTATTTCATGCAAAAATAAGGGGGTGTGGGGCGTCATGGATGGCTCCTCATGGGGCTTCCATAGGTGGCATTGGGAGAGTGAGAGTCCTAATCAATTGGGGCTCCTCTTTAAGTGGGTTTTTTAAACTTTAATCAAATCTTTATCAATTAAAAATTGATTAGACCCAAAGAAATTAAAGTCTTAGTCAAACTATGAACCCAAACTCTCTTGATTAAATCATAATCTAATTTAAAATTAAATAGCATCCAAATCCTAATAAAATTAGGAATTGATCTTTTTTGCAATTGGATTATCTCATAATCCAATTAGACTTGATCTAATCAAATCCAAATCAAGCCAAATTGAATCCTATTCAATTAGACTTGATCCAAATTTCACTATTCAATCAAATTGAGTCAATTAGCAATCCAATTATTAATTAATCCTCCTATAACTCACTAAGTCTTAGTAGGTTACTTAATTATAACTTTTGCATTAGATTAATCATCAATCATATTGATAATTAAATTTTATTATGATTCATAATCGCAATTTAACCATCTAATCAGTCAAAATTTTTTTTTGCATATGATCCCATAGGTTCTATTTTGTTTGGTAGTGAAATATGTTATGATCTCTATCACAATATCATCGAAACTTCTTTCAATAGGTTGGAATAATTTTAACTTTACCCATCAAGGATCATCGATCATCAAGATGATGCTCGTGGGTCTTACAATCCACTAATGACACCTAACAGTATGTAGTGGTAATCCAGCAGAATAAAAATAATGAATCTCTAGGTGTAGTTACCATGTGATTCAATCTCTTTATCGTGAGTCCCGACTAGATGGCAGGTCATGGATAAATCGTCAAATCTCAACATCGATCATATGATAGATTCAATTAGCTTGAGTCTGACTATGATTCTCATTAAAACTTTTTTCCATCAATCACACTGCTATGGTCATAGACTTAAGAACTCAGCCTCTTAAATCTCATAAGACTACTCCCTTCTGTTAAGATTGATGGATCCCATCTAAATATACACTCTACTCTTACAGTGAACCAACTTTCACCAACATCTACTGCAAGGACTCATTGAGGCAATATTTCTGTGTAGTCAAACTCCAGCAGCCTAACTGTGACTAGTCGTGGTACTGCGGTCAAAGGACTATTTACACAACTATAGCATCAAGAAAGTCATTAATGACTGAGTAGAAATCCATGTGATTTTTCATGTTGGTCACGCTCAGTGCCAATTATTCTCTAACAACTACCTACACTCTCACTCCAGTGTCTCTATACTGCAGACTCGAGACTCATTTTCTCAGAGGAAGCGATCCGTACATCAGTCTATCTAGATCAATCATCGTCTCCATGATGATCTTATTATTGAGAGTAATTTAAAAATTAATCATCAATAATACATGCCTCCAATTCTCAACTCTTTGAGAATATATGTCATCATCCTGTTAATCCCTTAGACGATTCATGAATATATATTACATAAATGAAAATAAAACTATCCGTTAAGTATAAAATTATGTCCTAGAAATATGATATGCGTCAGTCAAGATTGATTTTTAGGACATACATCTAATAATCTTTCACTTGCACTAAAGTCAATCTACCATATACCTAAGCTTCATCTTCTCAAGACAGGCTTCGATCTTCAATTGGCTAAGTGACTTAACCAGTGGGTCTATCATATCCCATGTAGAGTCTACTCTTTATACCTCTTATATATTTTTACTCGAGATAGTTGCATATATTGTCACTCTATGTGCTTGGACTTTTGGTGAGATCTTGGCTTCTTAGCAAGGGCTATGGCGTCATTGTCTTTGCAATATAGTGCCATGACATCTGATGGTATGACATCCAATTCTGCAACTAACATTAGAATCAAAATGCATCCTACACATCTACAGTACGCTCAGCTTCTATTGATTGGTTACTTGAAACTTTTTCAACATACCGAACCAACATTGTACAAGAATACACCCTGATGTAGATATTCTAACATCAACATCTATGTATCCTCCCACTCCTAGCTAGCTCTGACCCTTCTTCAAAGATCAAAAGTAAATCTTTAATTATCCATACAAATCAAGAAGGGATTGCAAGTTCAAATCTACTAGCAATTTCTTGTGTATGGTCATGTCGAGCTTTTCATGCTTCTCAATATCTTTGATTATTGTCAAACATTGATTATGGATAGACTGTCCATCGCACATCTTATGGGCTATGCGACTCTAATCACCTCACAACTCTTGCAGATGAGTCAGCATGTGCTTGACAGTGTACATATTCTCATGCATATGTTGGAGTTCATTTGACATGGATGCCAACATAAAATACCTACCTTTATTGTCATTGTCTATTCACTTATCAAGTATAGCTCGTTGACTTTGGATTGGATGGACTGATAACATGAGATAAACTAATTGAGAATATGGCTTAATTTTTCAAAAAATAAGAATGATTCTTAGATTTTTGAGCCAGTTTATATAATTAATTTCGATCAAATAGTTGATATCTAAGATTTGAGCTAGAGGGTTGAAAGCTGACATAATAAACTACGGAGAGTAAAGATTCTAATTAGATATTTATACTTGATTTAATATTTACTCTATAGATTTTTAGAAGCAAATAGGCTCTCATTATTTTTTCAGATCTCTCACACTCTCTAGAGAGAGAAGTAAAAATTCTAACGTAACAAATAAATTTTTAGTGGGTGCTGCGGTCCCACCGATACCATGTACCTCACTTGATAGTTATTGATAACACGCACACTAATGCATGGATAACTCTTTGTCTAGATACTTCTCTAAATATGTGGGCTCACCTGACAGTTATTGACCACACTTCTTAGTTAAGTCAGACACATCGTTCACAAGTAGGTGTAGAGCCGTCATTGGATCCCTCTCCTGATAGTTATTAGGCCCAACTCTATCCTTATCCTGGAGTAACTCTTTGCTAATAGAGTGGTTACGTATTCTCGATGCAATTGAACCACTGTAACCTGCTAAGAATAATCAACGCCAGTAGCACGCCTGCACATCTGCAACGGTAGAAGACCATTAGACTTAATAGTTATGGAGAGGTTTAATTTAGATCTCATCTAATCACTCATCATATAACTGATCTAATTGACATGGGCTAAACCAAACTGTCAAGCAACTACATTCAAGACTCAATCTTCCAAATTGATCAAGTAAGTGAAGATTGGTGGGAGGCTCCTCTTTAATGGATCAAGAGGTCTAATTAAGTAATCACCTCTCAATTACTTGTCTTAGACATCAATTGATCAATTGGTCCAAATAGGCTAGCTTAGGCGAATCAGGCTTGAGCTACAAAACCTAATTAGGTCCTTAGGTTAATCAATTCTACATATGGATATCAATCGATTTGATCAATAATGATTATATAATCTTAAGTTCTATTGACCTAGTCCTAATCAATACTTGATTTGATTTGATCAATCACTAAATTGATTTAGATCTATTATGATCAAATTAAAAGTACTAGGTGTAATCCAATTACATGACCTAATTTGATCTATCCATGATAAATTTTTTATGCACAAACATAAATTTCAGATCTTAAATCTATATTTTAGATCTAAATTCTTTGTATGAAAAGTAAGTTTTGGATCTCGAAATAATTTTTAGATCATGCATATAATCATATATCACATATATGAACAAAATTTAGATCATAGAAATTAATTTTAGATCTAAACATGCAATCATATATCATATATATGAATAAAATTCAGATCATAAAAATTAATTTTAGACCTAAGCATGCTTTCATATATCATATATACGAATCAAGAATCAGATCTAAAATAATTTTTAGATCTAAATAATCCTTCATATATCTCATATATGAATTAAAAAATTAGATCTAAATAAATTTTGGATCTAAATAATCAGCCATATATCTCATGTATGAATAAAAATTAGATTTTGAAAATACTTTTTAAATCATACGTGTTAATTTTCATACATATGAACCGATGGTTCTGATATCACTATTATGATTTCTAAGATGCTGATGCATATAGATTTCAAAAATTTTTTAAAATATACAACAGAATAATAGATTAAAATTATTTTAATTATAACATACATAGATCATATCAAAGTACCTATGGATCTAATTCATTTGTAGAAAAATAACATAATCTAATTTTTTATTTAAAATTAAATATGTGATCAGATCGCATATCTGTTTCACTTTTTCTTTCTTCAAGTATAGATCTTTGCATGGGCTGATCTTCACCTATGAACTGATGATCTTGGATGTCTTTAGAAGATCTTTTGAAGCCTCACAAGTGTCTGATCTCTTACGGATATCCACACGAGGTCTTGATCTGATCAGAAGTTTTTTGATTTCATTGAAGTGTTTGTTTCCTTGCAGAGAACACATCTTGACGGTTGAAAAAGAATCTTCTTTTCTCTCAAGACTCTCTTAGAGAAGAAGAAGAATAGGAGGATATAGATTTCTATGCTAGAGATCATGAGAAGAACACTTTCTTCTCTTTTTTTCATACATAAGAGAAAATATTTCTCTCTTCTTCAAAATTTTGGATTTAAGAAAGAACTCTTTCTTCTTTTTTCCTTTTTATGCCATAGAAGAAAATCTTATTCTTCTTTTCTTCCATACCTCCAAAGAGGAACATTTTCTCTCTCAAATCCATGCACAAGAAGGAAGACTCTTCTTTCTTTTCTTAATCCATGAGGAAGACTTTCTTCTTTTTTTCTCATGCCAAGGAAGGAGCCTAATTTTGATTTTTCCCATAAAAGCCAGCCGCATTCTCAATGTTAAAAGCCTCCTTTTAAAGCGACGTGGATAGGGTTTTGAGGTATTTAGGAGGGCGTCCAAGAGTTGGATGCCTCCTCCTAAATTCTAGGTGTGTAAGAGGAGATATGGGTGGCTTTATTTTAGCATGTAATGCTTCACGGAAAGACTGCTTGGGGCATTATTTATTTTATGCAAAAACAAGGGGGCATGGGGTGTCATGGGCGGCTCCTCATGGGGCTTCCATAAGTGGCGTTGGGAGTGAGGAAGTCCTAGTCAATTAAGACTCCTCTTTAGGTAGCTGATTTAAATCTTAATCAAATCCTAATCCAATTAAAAATTGATTAGATCAATCCTAGTCAAACTAGAAATCCAAACTCTCTTGATTAAATCTTAATCTAATTGAGAATTAAATGGCACTTAAATTTTAATCAAATTAAAAATTGATCTCTCTTACAATTGATTTATCTCATAATCCAATTAGATTTGATCTAATCAAACTCAAATCAAACTAAATTGAATCCTATTCAATTAAACTTAATCTAAGCTCCATTGTTCAATCAAATTAAGTTAATTAGTAATCCAATTATTAATTAATCCTCCTATAACTCACTAACTTTTAGTGAATTACTTAATTATAATTTTTACATTAGATTAATCATCAATTATATTAATAATTAAATTCTATTACGATTCATAATCGTAACTCAACCATCTGATTAGTTAAAAATTTATTTTGTGTGTAACCTCATAGGTTCTATTCTATCTGATAGTGAGATATATTATGATCCCTATCACAATATTATCAAAACTTTTTTCAATGAGTTGGAATAATTCCAACTCTACCCATCAAAGATCATCGATCATCAAGATGATACTCATGGATCTCACAATCTACTTATGATATCTAGTATGTAGCGACAATTCAACAAAATAAAAGTGATGAATTTTTAGGTACAATTATCGTATGATTCAGTCTCTCTGTTGTATGTTTCGATCAGATGACAGATCATGGATAAATCATTAAACTTCTACATCGATCATATGATAGATTCAATTAGCTCGAGTCTAACTATGATTCTTATAAATTTTTTTTTTTATCAATTATACTGCTATGGTCATAGACTTAAGGACTCAATCTCTCAAATTCTATAGGACTACTCCCTTCTACTAAGATCGATAGATTCTATTTAGATGCGTATCCTGCTCCTACAGTGGATCAACTATCACCAACATCCATTACAAGGACTCATTGAGATAATATTTCTGTGTAGTCAAACTCCAGCAGCCTCATTGTGAGCAGTCGTGGCACCATAAATTAAAGGACTATTCACACAACTGCAGCATTGAGAAAGTCATTAACGAGTGAGCAAACATCTATGTGATTTCTTATATTAGTCACGCTGAGTGTCAGTTATTCTCTAACAATCACCTGCACTCTCGTTTCAGTATTTCTACACTGCAGATTTGAGATTCATCTACTTGGAGGAAGTGATCTGTGTACCAGTCTATATGAATCAATCACCATCTCCATGATGATCCTATGAGTAAAAATAATTTATGAATTAACTATCAATAATACATGCTTCAAATTCTCAACTCTTTGAGAATATGTGTCATCATCCTGTTAATCTCTTAGACGATTCATGAACACATACAATATGAATGAAAATAAAACTATCCATCAAGTATAAAATCATATCCTAGTAATATGATCTGTGTCAGCAAAGATTAATTTTTAGGATATACATCTAACAGAATGTCACAGAAACTCCTTATTAGCCCAAGTTTAATTCAATTTTTTTCAAAATACTTCAACCTAATTTTGCATCATGTCAGAAATTTAGGAGTGGCAATTTAGTCTATCCTATCAGATACATGATCCAACCTAACCCTAATAGGATAAGTTTGATTTAACCCATAAAGATGTGAGGTAGATATGGGTAATGGTAAAATCCTTCCTAAAGCTAACCTTCATTACAAATCTGCTCTCCAAGGCAAAAAAAAAAAAAAGATTTGTATGTGAAAAAATGATGCTCGTAGTTTTTTCCAATTTGATCTATCAAACTCACCCTACCTTGCCCGATGATAAGTATAGAACGGGTGTAGGTAATAGCCTATTTGAGTCATAGTTGATTACTACCATCCCTATATTAGGGTCAGCTCAATCCATAGAGATATTTAATTAGGCTCTTTAAAAGTGATCTCGAGCAAGTCTTTTTGTAGGGTAGCGAGGTGCAATGGGAGGACAAAACTCAAAATAGGCTTAATGGTTTGAAAAATATGGTGGAGAAGTGATCCCACATTCCATGCTGATGGAGCTTACTGAATTTGGGTTCCTAGTATTGAAGGAGCTCATTGAATTTTGAAAGTCATTAGGATTAAGAGGCATGGTTTTCCGCTTGGTCATTTAACATTTTCGATTCAGTCTATTGATGAGGAGGATTTCAATTTTGAGATCTGTATCTAGTTCTATATATTGGTTTCTACTTGCATGAGTCTTAGCATCATTGTTCTATAATTAAAGTTCATCTAAAAATTACTTGCTATTAGTGGAATTATTTGGAGATAAGGTGTAAAGATAGAAAATAAATGTGCTTAGTTTATCTTGAAGAAAATCTTGCTCATTCATTTGTATGAAGCATATGATTCTCCTCCAAAATGTTCTCAAAATAAACAAATAATGCTCGAGTCTACATTTATGATGTCGGCTTGTAACTAGGGCTACAAATGAGTCAAGTTATGCAAGGTAATGATTGATACTTGTTGCTCCTTGAATTGATTTTGATGATTACAAAGTATTTGAGGGGGTTACTAATAATTTTGACTTGAAAAAAGATTTATTGTTTATCAGGGGCAAAATCATAATTTCACCAAGTCCCAACTCAAAAGCCTCAAGAGCAAGAACAGAAGATTTGTGATCTATTGAAGAAAATTTTAATATTTTTGGATGTATATTTTGAAAGAAAATCATACTTATAAAATTGAGTCGACCCCATGAGTCGACTCATGTCAAAAGGGGCTGAACGGCATGCTAATTTTTTGGCTGGCACACCCAATTGAGTCGACCCCATGAGTCGATCCATGTGCATGAGTCGATCTTATGAGTCGATCTCTGTTGCTGTATATGTCAAAATTACAGAACAGTCATTTTTTATTTTGTATCATAGAAGTTGACCCCATGAGTCGACTCATGTGCATGAGTGTATGAGTTGACCCTTGTGACGGAAAAACTCCGCAACGGCTAGTTTTCAGCTTGTTTTGGTTGCATTTAATGCTCATTTAATGATCTCCAACGGCTCTATTTCAGTCTAGATTTCTCAATACCATCTATTGAAGCTATAAAGGCACTTAAAGGAAGAAAAAAAAGTAAGATTAAAGGTTCTTCAAGTATTCATTTCAGCCCTAAGTAAAGAACCCTCTTGAAGTTAAAGAAGTTTTCATTTCAAGTTCACCAACCTCTCAAGAGCTCATTCAAGTCTTCAACCACCTTAAGAGAAATCAGAAAAGCTTTCTTCTTATTATGTAAAATGCATTTAAAATTTTATTTGCTCATTAAAGGAGCTAAATTTATATTTTCGTGTAATTAACTCACATACTCTGTTTTGTCTTGATCTTTAGTTTTGGAAGGATTTCAAAATTTGAAAAGGTTGGTCTGAACTTTGAATCGGATTGTATTGGGTTGGTTTGTATCTGAAAAATAAGTGTTCTAGCTTGGGATAGCTAGAGTCGGAGGTACCGACGTTGTATTCTTGTTGAATACGGTTTAGTGGATTTGAATTTCCAAAAGGAGCTTGGAGAGTGAATGTAGGTGCAAGATTGGCACCGAACTACTATAAATCTTGTTTGTTTGTGTTGTGCTTACTTGCTCTCTTTCTAAATTTTTTTATCTACTTGCATCTAATTTCTACACCTTGCTTAAATCACTCTCTACATATATCCTGCTCATTATTATTTAATCCTCATAGTTCTAAATTAACGTTAAATTTTTTAAAAATCTAATTCACCCCCCCTCTTGAGTTACATAGCTGGGCAACAAGTGGTATCAGAGTTTGATGCTTTAGCCCTACTTTGATTTAACCATCAAAGAGCTAAAAATCTATGGCAACTCAAGTTGGTACTTCACTAGCCGAGGGGCGGTCCACAAACCGACCTTCACTTTTCAATGGGTCAAACTACACCTATTGAAAAGCTCGGATGAAAATTTTTATTCAGGCACTTAACTATGATATGTGGGGTATCATAGTTAATGGACCACACACACCCATTAAGATAATTGATGGTGTAGAATCAACTAAATCCGAAAGAGAATGGGATGAGGTTGACAAGAAAATAACTCAACTTAATACTAAAGCCATGAATATTTTATATTGTGCTTTAGATGCTAATGAGTTTAATCATATTTCAACATGCATATCAGCTAAGAAAATATAGGATAGATTAGAAGTAACATATGAAGGCACTAATCAAATTAAGGAATCAAAAATTAACATACTTGTGCACACATATGAACTCTTTAAAATGGAGTATGATGAATTAATAACTAAAATATTTACTCATTTTATGGATATTATTAATGGTCTAAAAGGTTTTGGTAAGTCTTACTCTAACAGCGATTTTGTGAGAAAGATTCTTAGGTCTTTACCAAGGACGTGAAAGGCCAAAGTGACTGCAATCCAAGAAGTCAAGGATTTGAATATTTTACTCTTGGAGGAGCTTCTAGGATCGCTATGACACACGAGCTAAGCATGAAACAACATCAAGAAGAAGATGTCAAGAAGAAGAGGACAATCGCCCTCAAGTCCACTACTCAACTCGATGAGGAATCTGAAGAAACTGAAAATAAAGAGCAAGATGAAGAAATGACCCTCATCACTAAAAAGTTTAAAAGATTCTTGAAGAAAAGAAGACAAGAGATAAGGAAGAGGCCGCCTACAAAAGAGGAACATAGCAAAGAGAAGGATAAGGAGCAGCCCCTTATTTGTTACGAATGTAAGAAGCCAGAGCACTTCAGATCTGAATGTCCATAACTTAAGAAGGTCCCCAAGAAGTATAAGAAAAAGGCTATGATGGCTACTTGGAGTGATAGTGATGAGTCAAGCTCCGAAGAAAAAGATTCATATGAGCAAGCCAACTTGTGTCTTATGGCACATAAAAATGAGGTAAACGCTGAAACTCCTGATGACTTTACTTTCGAAGAACTTCAAGAAGCATTTTATGATCTAGTTGATAATCTAAAGAAGTTAGGAATAAAGAATAAAGAATTAAAATCAAAGAATCAATCTTTACTAAAAGAAAATAAAATAATTTCAAATAAAAAATTGGTCTTGACACAAAAAAAATCTAAACTTGAAAAATAAAATTGCTAAGTTAAAATCTATGGTAGAAAATTTCACTCTTAGTTCAACTAAACTTCAAATGATACTTGATAATCAAAAGACCGTTTATGATAAAGCCGGTCTTGGCTACAACCCTTTAAAGAAACAAAAATTTTTGAAAAATATCTATGTGAACTCATCAAGCAATAAGTTTTCAAATATAACTTGCTTTAAATATGGTAAAGTAGGACACAAATCTTATACTTGTTTTTCTAGCAAATCTGAAAATTCTAATATGAAGAAAAAATGGGTTCCAAAAGGAACCATCGTGACTAACCAAATAGGACCCAAAAAAACTTAGGTACCTAAAGTGAAAACTTGATTTTTGCATGCAGGTGTGTCTTGCATTCCAAGGAACAAATCGAAAATGGTATCTTGATAGTGGGTGCTCAAGACACATGACTGGTGATGAATCCCAATTCATCACACTTGATGCAAAAGATGGAAGGATGGTCACCTTTGGAGATAGTAGCAAAGAAAAGATCATTGGTATAGGTAACATTGGTATCACTTCTTCCAAATATATTAAAAATATTTTATTAGTAAATTGTTTGAAATATAATCTATTGAGCATTAGTCAATTCTGTGACAAAGGGTACAAAGTCATTTTTGAATCTTCATTATGCATAGTAACTAGTCCCAATGAAGAAGGCATTAAATTTGTTGGGCATAGACATGGTAATGTTTATATGGTAGATTTGAATGATCTTTTCAAGATAAATATGCAATGCCTAGTAGGCTTGAATGCCAAAATTAATGAGACTAGTTGGCTTTGACACTGTAGGCTTGCACATATTAGCATGCATTCACTTTCAAAACTTATTAAAAAGGAATTGGTTATCGATTTACCTAAATTGAATTTTGAAAAGGATAGAATTTGTGATGCATGTCAATTAGGTAAACAAACAAAAGTATCATTCAAATCTAAAAATATTATTTCAACTTCTAGGCCATTAGAATTATTGCACATGAATTTATTTGGACCCACTAGAACTACTAGTCTAGGTGAAAAATGATATGACTTTGTAATTATTGATGATTTCTCTCATTTTATATGAGTTTTTTTGGCACATAAGGATGAAATTTTTCATGTGTTCTCAAAATTTTATCGAAAAGTTACTAATGAAAAATTTTTTTTAATTCAACATATTCGAAGTGATCATGGAATCGAATTTGAAAATCAAGATTTTGAAAAGTTTTATAATGAAAAAGATATTGACCATAACTTTTCAGCACCTAGGACACCCCAACAAAATAGGATAGTAGAAAGAAAAAATAGGACCCTTGAAGAAATGGCCCATACTATGCTATGTGAAAGCAACCTCCCAAGGTACTTTTGGGCAGAAGCAATTAGCACAGCATATTACGTATTAAATCATGCTTTAATTAGATCAATACTAAAGAAAACACCTTATGTACTTTGGAAAGGAAGAAAACCAAATATTGTATATTTACACGTTTTTGGTTGTCGATGTTTTATTTTGAACAACGGTAAAGAAAGATTAAAAAAATTTGATGCAAAATCCGATGAAACTATTTTTCTTGATTATTCCTCTTCTAGCAAAGCTTTTATAGTTTTTAACAAAAGAACTTTAGTAGTAGATGAGTCAATACATGTTGTTTTTTATGAGACTAATGATCTTTCCTCAAGAAAGAATGAAGGTATTGATGATGCAGATCCTCTTATAGAAGGGATGAAGGAGCTCATTCTAAAAGACTCAACAATTCAAAATGATGAAGAATATGAAAACAAACAGGATGATGAAGGTGAAGAACAATAAGAACAACCTCAAGGTATAAATGATCTACCCAAAGAATGGAGGTATGATCACAATCACCCCAATAAACTAATCATTGGTGATCTTACACATGGAGTAAGAACTCGTTCTTCACTTAGAGATGCATACAATCATTTTGTATTTGTTTCTCATCTTGAACCTAAAACCATAGATGAAGCTGAAAAAGATTATAATTGGATAAATACAATGCAAGAAGAATTTAATCAATTTGAAAGAAATAATGTTTGGACTTTAGTATCAAGACCTAAAAATTATCCAGTTATTGGCACAAAATGGGTATATAGAAATAAACTGGATGAACATGAAAATATAATTAGGAATAAAGCAAGATTGGTTGCAAAGGATTATAATCAAGAAGAGAAAATTAATTTTGATGAGATCTTTGCACCTGTTACTAGATTAGAAGCAATTAGGCTTTTACTTGTATATGCATGCTTTATGAATTTTAAATTATTCCAAATAGATGTCAAAAGTACTTTTTTAAATGATTATATTGCTGAAGAACTTTTTGTAGAACAAGCTCCTGATTTTGAAAATCATACTTTTTCTAATCATATTTTTAAATTAAATAAAGCTCTATATGGTCTAAAGCAAGCACCTAGGGCTTGGTATGAAAGGTTAAGTAAATTCTTGCTTAAGAATAGTTTTTCAAGCGAAAATGTAGATACAATTTTTTTTATTAAAAGAAATCATGATGATATCTTAGTTATACAAATATACGTTGATGACATTATTTTTGGGTCTACTAATGAAACTCTTTGTCAAGATTTTATCAAGCTCATGCAGGGAGAGTTCGAGATGAGCATGATGGAAGAACTTACATTCTTCCTCGGACTTCAAATCAAACAAACAAAGGAAGAGATCTCTATCACCTAAAGCAAGTACACAAGAGAACTACTCAAAAGATTTAGAATGGAGAGCTCCAAAGCAATTGGTACACCTATAAGCCCATCATGTAAGCTTGACAAAGATGAAAGAGGTAAAAATATAGACTCAAAACTTTATAGAGGGATGATTGGTTCTTTGTTGTATTTAACTACTAGTAGATCAGATATTATGCTTAGTATTTGTTTATATGCTCACTTTCAATCAAATCCAAAAGAATCACCCTTAAATGCAGTTAAAAGAATTTTTAAATATTTAAAAGGTACATAAATTCTAGGATTATGATATTCTAAGGATTCATCAATTGACTTAATAAGATATTCAGATGCCAATTTTGTTGGATGTAAATTACATAGAAAAAGTACTAGTAAAATTTGTCAATTTCTTAGAGTTAACTTAATCTCTTAGTTTAGCAAGAAGCAAAACTCGGTAGCACTGTCTACGGTCGAGGCTAAATACATTACAGTCGGAAGTTATTGTGCTCAGATCTTGTGGATTAAGTAACAACTTGAGGACTTTGGCATCAAACTCAATAAAACTCCCATAAGATGTGATAATACTAGTGCTATTAATCTAACTAAAAATTTAATTCAGCACTCTAGATCAAAACATATTGAAATTAGACATCATTTCATAAGAGAATATGTCCAAAATAATAATATAATTCTTGATTATGTATGTACTGAAAAATAATTGACTGACATTTTTACCAAGACTTTAAGTGAAAATAGATTTAGTAAAATTAGAAGAGAACTAGGAATCCTTGATCCATCGCTTAAGTATCTCTCTGATTCCAAATTCTTAATGTCAAAAATTCATTGAACCAAATTTGTTGAGCTCAATTCTCATCTCTCATTTTTCTTAATATCTCAAAAGCTCAAAACTATCCTTCACATGATCAATCTCTGGGTAAACACCCTTCTCTCAAAGTTTCAATTTTTTTTTTTCAAAATTTTTTCATCATTCTTTTGAATTTTTTCGTGCCATGAGTCGATCCCCAGGGTCGATCCTAAGGTAAACTTGTAATTTTTGACAAAACCCTTCGGGTGCTCTCTTTTTATTGAAATTTTTTTTGTTGAGCCAACTCTTACCCTTCTTCTTCTTTCTCCCACCAAACGAAAGCTCTCCCTCTCTTCTCTCTCAAATCGAAGGTTTCTCTCAAAATTCTTTTTCCCACCAATCTTCACCCTTCAAATCGCCCATTAAGGAACCAACTTTCTCTCCTCTTTCTTCTTCATTTGGGGGGTTCAAGCTTGCCTTAGATTCAACCCTCTTCTTCAAACTGATGATTTATCTTTTCAAAATCTTTGCTTTTTCTTCTAAAATCCTTTCCTCTCTACCTCTCATTTAGTCTCCTAAGCTCCTTGCAAGTCTCTTTTGTCCAAATGGCTCCCAAAATGAAGCTACCGTAAAAAAGAAAATCTATTCGCGAGTTGGAAGAGAGTGTGCATAGAAAAAGAATGACAGCCGAGTCCTCTCCTACTCCAATTCCAGCTTCAGGTCCTGCTTCAGCTTCTACATGGTCCCCAATCAGTCCAAGCAAGGTACCTCTCTCTGATCGAAAGGTGGAACCCAGGAAGAATATAGATTTCAAATTTTTTAAAAAAGAAGGATTCTCCATTGGATCAAAGATTAAAAATCAAGGATGGGAGTTTTACTATTTATTAAAGAAAAATACTTATGTTGATTTGGTCAGAAAATTTTATTTAAATTTGAGTTATTACAATGGAACAGTAAAGTCTGCAGTGAAAGGTGTTGATATTATTCTTGATCTATTGCATTTGGGACAAATTCTGCACTTGTCTTGTGAAGGCTATACTAATATGGAGCTCCCAATCAAAGAAGAAGGAATTAATATTATCTTAGGGAGAACTTTTACTGAAAGTTTAAATAGATTAGAAGCCAAGATACTTTCAGTAAAAATGAGGCTTTTGCATCACATGGTGATCAAGCTCTTTGTCTCTAGGAGTGGTAGGCATGACCTCTTATCTGGTAGGGATATTTGCATCATGTACCATGTGATCACCCAGACCCCCTTGAACCTTCCTGCTTTGATGTTTGAGGTCATGAGGGAGATCCTGAACAGGTCTAAGGCTCACTTGCCTTATGGTATGGCACTCACCCTGATCTTTAGGAAGTTTGGAGTCTATTTTGAGGGAGAGGCAGTCACCAAATTGTCACACTCTGATACCATCAACCGTCACACACTGCATCGCATGGGTTTTTCAAAGACTGATGGCGGTTGGTCAAAAGATGTTGAGGAGAGAGCAGAGGAGAAGAGACTGTCTTCATCTTCTCGTGATTACAGAGCATCTCCTGATATTCAGTTCGTGTCTGATCACGAGGCTGGTCCCTTAGTGTCAGTGAGGAGGCATGCTTCAGTTCCACAGTCAGTGAGCAGGGTACATCCTTCAAAGTTCAGACTTACAGATGATCAGATTGAGCTGATGTCCCAGCATGTTGTCTCCATTTTATCTCAGCAGTTTGCCACCTCAGTCTTGGCTCAGAGATCGACATCTCAGGATGACTCAGACCAGACTTTGATCCCTCATATCTCTATTATTTTTCAGATGCTTACAGCTCAGTCCGTACAACTTGAGGAGCTTGAGGGATGTGTTCTGAGACTGACAGACAGAGTTCTAGATTTACAGAGGTAAGTATTAGCCTTAGCCTATCCTCAGCCGCATGAGGACATCACAGAGGTCTCCAACCTGTCTGCAGAGGCGGCTAGACTTCGGAGAGTTTTGGAGGGTGAATTTGACTTCTTGAGGAGACAGTTCAGTGACTCCAGTGAGACTGTCTCTACTCAGATTGATGTCTTGATGCAGTCCATGATGAGAGCTTTGAAATAATTGGACACCATCAGACTTACTCTCCTAGCACAGTCTATAGCTTTCCAGGCTCCAGGATCTTCTCGCTCCTCTACTCGTGCCGGTACTTCTACCCATGGCCGAGGTAGACGTGGTCGAGGATGTGCCCGTGGCCTTGATCCTGAGACCCCTCATCATATCTCTGACTCTTCAGATTCTGATCTCTCTAGCCATGATATCTATTAGATCTAGCATAGTTAGTCTTTCATGTCTAGGATCTATCTTATGGCCTTTGTATTTGTTAGATGATTGACTCTTGGATAGTTGTTATCTATTACTTTTATATTTTGAGTTGACTCATATGTATTGGGACACCTATATATTCAGTCACATTTTGGATATATATATTTATATGCTTTGAATTTTAATGAATGTTTATGATTGGGATCAATTGAATTGTTTTAATTATGAGATATGAAAAATAACTCATATTTGTGCTATAAAATATTATGAATAGCAATAACTTCTATATGAGCAAATTGATATGTCCTTTATGATTGCTATAATGAGGGGGAGTAGAGAAATAAACAATCAAAGAGGGGGAGTAAAGAAATAACATATGGTATCAAAAAGGGAGAGTAGAGAAAATATGTCCTTTATGTTATCCTTTTTTTTTTTTCTCTTCAAAATTTCTTAAGATCTTAATTGATGCTGTCAAAAAGAGGGAGTAGAGAATCAAAAATCAAGATCGAGCAATAAGTAATAGAGAAATAGAATCGAGAGCAATAAGCAAAATTGTCAAAGCAAATGTGTCAAAGAACCAAAATTGTCAGCAATTTTCAATTTAATCTTCAAAGCAAATGATCTTATAAGCAAATTTTAAATTGATCTTCAAACTACTCATGATGCATTTCATTCAAATAACTGGCTATGATGTTTAAGTGATGCATCTTCATAAATTTGAAATTCATGTTCAATGCTTTATATATATTATACTCTACTTTTGCTTAAGTATTTTGTCATCATCAAAAAGGAGGAGATTGTTGCTCTTTGAATTGATTTTGATGATTACAAAGTATTTGAGGAGGTTATTAATGATTTTGGCTTGAAAAAAGATTTATTATTTATCAGGGGCAAAATCATAATTTCATCAAGTCCCAACTCGAAAGCCTCAAGAGCAAGAATAGAAGATTTGTGATCTATTGGAGAAAATTTTAAAATTTTTGGATGTGTATTTTGAAAAAAAATTATATTTATAAAATTGAGTCGACCCCATGAGTCGACTCATGTCAAAAGGGACTGAACGGCACGCTGATTCTTTGGCTGGCATACCCAATTGAGTCATTCCCATGAGTCAATCCTTGTGTATGAGTCAACCCTATGAGTCGACCTCTGTTGCTGTGTACGCCAAAATTACAGAACAGTCATTTTCTGTGCTGTACCACAGAAGTCGACCTCATGAGTCGATTCATATGCATGAGTCGACCCTATGAGTCGACCTCTGTGACGGAAAAACTCCAAAACGGCTAGTTTTCAGCTCGTTTTGGCTGCATTTAATGCTCATTTAATGATCTCCAACGGCTCTATTTCAGCCCAGATTTCTCTCTACCATCTATTGAAGCTATAAAGGCACTTAAAAGAGGAAAAAAGAAGTAAGATTAAAAGTTCTTCAAGCATTCATTTCAGTCCTAAGTAAAGAGCCCTTTTGAAGTTAAAGAAGCTTTCATTTCAAGTTCACCAACCCCTCAAGAGCTCATTCAAGTCTTCAACCACTTTGAGAAAAATCAGAAAAGCTTCCTTCTTATTATGTAAAGTGCATTTAAAGTTTTATTTGCTCATTAAAGGAGCTAAATTTATATTTTCATGTGATTAACTCATATTCTCTATTTTATCTTGATATTTAGTTTTGGAAGGATTCCAAAATTTGAAAAGGTTGGTCCGAACCTTGAATCAGATTATATTGGGTTGGCCTGTACCCAAAAAATAAGTGTTCTAGTTTGGGATAGCTAGAGTCAGAGATACCGACGTTGTATTCTTGTTGAATACGATTTAGTGGATTTGAATTCTCAAGTAGGAGCTTGGAGAGTGGATGTAGGTACAAGATTGACACCGAACCACTATAAATCTTGTTTGTTTGTGTTGTGCTTACTTGCTCTTTTTCTAAATTTTCTTATCTACTTGCATTCTTGCATCTAATTTCTACACCTTGCTTAAATCACTCTATATATATATATTATGTTCATTGTTATTTAATCCTCATAATTCTAAATTAACGTTAAATTTTTTAAAAACTCAATTCACCCCCCCTCTTGGGTTGCATAGCTGGGCAACAACACTGACCTAACCTAGTTTTATTTTTGGATCTTGATTTTAGACCCAAACCCAATGAATTAGTTTGATTAGGTTAACTCAGTTGGATTAGGGCTAACAAAAAAAAGATTTTAAAATGCAAATATGATCTAGTTTTTGTATTGGATCCTATTTTGACCCTATGTTAGTCCATAAGTCTTAAAAAGCAAATTGGCGGTCATCTATTTGGGCAGAGATATGTCAAGCCATAGGTCAACTCAACCCATTTGCAACTCTACTTCTAAAATAATAATTGAGAATTAGCAGCTATTGTCATAAACATTTCAATTTCCAAAAAAAAAACTAGGGAGTTAAAAATTAACTTCCAAGATTTTCTCCCTCAAGGAAAGAAAAAAATCCAAGTCTTTTGGATATCGAAATGGTTATTTTAATGCTTGCTAACTCTTAATGTTAGGAGTGCTCATCAAGTTGACTAGGTTGTGCTTGGTCTTATGCTCGGTCAATGCCAATAATTCTTTGCCACAAAATCAGCCTGCAGGTAAATGAGCAAGCATCAATTTTGGCAAGCTAGATCTATGGAAAAATGAATCTTCAACTCCAGTAGTTTGCTTGCAGCCCAGCCAATCTACATGTACAAATAAAATCTATAGATAGTTACAATAGAAGTAATTATGTCTAAAACATATGTCATATTACTGGCTAAGTTGGTTGAGTGGAGAAAAGCTTGACCCAAATTCAAGCCATTCTAGGAATATGAAGCTTTACCAGCCATGACTGCAATAGGTTGGCCCAGTCATTAACCAGCTCATTATTAGTTCAAAACAGAAAGTTATGGTTCATTTTCTTTTCTGTATTTGTTCCGGTTTGTTCAAAAAAAACAAAATTTTCTTCTAGGAGAAAAAAAAAAGAAAAAAAGAAAATCAAAGTCATATTTGGTACATGAAAAATTCTATGGCTCCTTTTCTTTCCTTTATAATGATACAAACTAGCCATTTATTTAAAATTGAATGACTGAACAAGATGGCTCGTATTACCATAGCTGACTTTAGTGTAATTAAATTTGGAATCATATCCTTTCACTTTCATCTCTCTCTCAAACTTTTTATTTACTCCAAACTCTTTGCTTCCGCCACCACCGTCACCTCCCATCTCTGTCCCCACCTTGTCATCACACTATAAAAAAATTATAGTATATTGATAATTTTTTTTGATACATATAATATATTGATAGTTAAAAAGTATTAAAAAAAATAAAAAATACTACTTATTATATCCTTCAAAATTGTTAAAAATACCAAACAAATGTCTGCTAATGCAGCATCTTGCATATTATATCCATGCATTTATAAACTTAGCCATTTATTTAAAATTAAATATCTAAATAATTGGTGGTTCGTATGGCTATAGTTGACTTTACTCTAATTAAATCTTGAATCATGATCTTTCACTTTCATCTCTCTTCCAAATTTTTTATTTATTTCAAAATCTTTGCTTCCACCTCCACCATCACTGCCCACCTGTGTCTCCACCTTACCATCATACTGCAAAAAATTATAGTATATTGATAGTTAAAAAATATTTTAAAAAAAATACCTCTCATTATATCCTCCAAGTTTTTTTAAAATACTGGATAAATGTCTAATGCAACATCTTGCATATTATATCCATGTATTTATGAAATATGTGGATTGCAGGGTTTCAGGGTGGATATGCACAGAGGAAACATAACGGATTTCAAAAATTTAAATTATAAATCTTAAATATTAAACTCTTAAACCAGCACCTCTTTGATGATTAACAATCATAAAACATATATTCATAATAAAATTCAAGCCATAGAAGAACATCTGAAATGCTTATTTCAAAATCCGGCAGAACCTCCACCAGGCGCCCAAGTATTTGTCCTCCAACGATGATCCACACAAGACTATGATCAAGACACCAACTCCTTAAGATGATTCCTCCTTCAAAATTCTCACTCTAAAAATTTTTTTGGACAGGAGGACCTCAAGACATTCTTCCTCTCCTCCTAGCCTTTCTATCCCTATCTTTCTTCTCTCCTTGGCTTCCTTAAATCTCTTCTTAGGCTCTTGTCCTAAAATCGAACTTATCCTTACTATTTTTAGACTTATCATAACAAGAGAAAGAAGAAACTAATTGGATAATAGGAAGAGTATGTAAGAAAGAAGAGAGGAAAATAGAAATCTAAATGAAACAAATCCCTCGGTGCACCCCCTTTAAATAGTTAGCGATAGGTCACCTTCAGATTTGATTCGCACCCCCTCCACATGCCATCCATGTCCATCAGAAATTCTCACATCCTAAGCCAATTTTTCACATCCATTAGGAAGCTTTTGACATATGGCAATTATCGAAAAAAAATCCAAGAGATGCTTTACGCAGAAGGACTCTTCGAAATATTTTTTCTCGATGACTCTCCGATGCGTCGCATAGCTTTCTTAGGTATATTTTTTCTCCATCATACATCAGTGCACTTTGCCTATCCAATGGACCAAACTATAGGTGCTAACTAAGAGATGGCATGAAAAAAATCTGGAATTAAGAAGTGGCATGATATTTAGCTAAGAGTCCTTCACAACATGGACTCTAGGTTAGGCGTATGGATAGATTAGGCTAGTTTTCAAAACTTAAACCAATTTTCACAATTAAACCAAAAAGTGATTAAGCACAGAAGGACTCTTCTGCACTCAGAATTAACTCAAGATTTTCTGAGAATTTTTTTCATCATGAAAACATTGGATAAAGATGAGAAAGGGGCATCCCATCTCATGGGACGCCAAATTTATTTTTGCATACAACAAATGCATCCCACGTGAAAGAAAAATTCTTGATGCATAGAGACCTAGTTTCATGGTGTCAAATTTTTGGTACATGTAGCCAAGGGCTCCCAACTCAAATCTAAAATTAGTTTGAATTAATTTAGATTTAATTAGCCCAATCTGGAATCAATTTCGAACCTAATTCGAAATAAAGAGCTAGGATTTGCAATATGTGCTAGCATATCTATTGTGCAAACAAGATCTAATCCAATTAGACCCTTGATCAATTTTTTTTCTGTGTGACCTATTGGGTTTCAGATCTAGCTAGCAGTGGATTCGAGTATAAATCGATCTAATTTGATTAGAATTTAATCTAAACGATTTAGATCCAATCAAGCTAACCCGATTTCAGTAACTAAAACCATTTCTAATTGATGATCGAATTAGACTCTTTAATTTGATCAAATCTACAAGACAAGATTGACGTCTAGCAATGTATCTTATCTATCTAAAAGATATAAAATTTTAATAAAAATATCAAAAATATCTTTCAGTGAAAAGTTATCGTGCAATTCGATCCTACGATCTTCTTACATCCCGAATATGACTCTGGATATGGAATGATGTCAAATCCAATATCATATTCATATTTTTCTTAATATGTAATAATGATTCGTTTAATGAAATATTAGAAACTCTTTCTAATTTTCATTCTACTTGGATCAAAGACTTGCTAAATCATCAATCGATCAGAGCAAGTAGGATGTGATCTCCTTTTATCAGGAGTGATCGATTCTATGTTGACCTACTCATAACCTCTATATATATTCTACCATATCCAGATCATTCTGTATATGACTAAGTCATGAATGAATATAAACTAAAATATGGATTCATATATATAAGGTTTTATGATAGTCTCAGGTCAAAGGATTACATGCACAACTCTCACTATAAGAAAACATCTTTTGACGAGTAAGTAGATTCCATAAGACGTTTTCTAAGTCGAATCAATTCAGTGAACTCATTCTCTAATGAGTACCTACATCTTTGTATTAGTGTCTCACACAAGTGGTTTATGAGATCAGCCACCTTTTTCATCGAGCATACATAGGAAGTGCTAGTCTATCTGGAACATTGATCTCCTACTCAATGCTCCTATGATTAGAAATATTCTAAATTAAAATTTTTAAAATTTTAGATCTCATAGATATGATCTCATCATAACTCTAAACCTATTATCCTGATTTATAGAGTTTATTATAATCATTACAAAAGTAAGATGCAGCATATGATGAAAAGTGCCTTTTATTTTTAAAATGTCAATTACATAAGTCTGGAAGATTATAAGAAAAATTCATCAAATACAAATTTCGATTGGTTTGTAGGGCATATTCCTTTCAATCTCCTACTTGCATTAAAGCCAATCGTCCTTATATTTTATCCCCATACAATCGAGGTGACGATCGAACTGCTATTATGGTAGAGCCTTAGTGAACGGGTCTGCTATGTTATTTTTTTGTTTCTATTCATTCAACGATAACATCTTAACTTTCGACTATTTCATAAACGAGATGGAAGTGCCTTAGAATATGCTTAGATTTATGATGAGACCTTGGTTCTTTTGCTTGAGCAATTGCTCCAGTATTATCACAGTAAAGTAGTATTGGATTTTCAGTCTCAGAAATGATATCCAATTCAGTGATGAACTTTTTCATCCAGACAGCTTCCTTGGCAGCTTCATTTACAGCTATGTACTCTACCTCAGTGGTTGAGTCAGCTACAGTCTGCTGCTTAAAACTTTTTCAACTAACAGCTCCATCATTTAGAGTAAAGACATACTCTGAAGTGGACTTGCTATCATTAGGGTCTGATTGAAAACTAGAGTCAGAATAGCCTTCTAGTTTTAGATCAGATCTTTCATATATCAGAAAAATATCTTTAGTCCTTCTCAAGTACTTAAGAATATTTTTCACTACTTTTCAATGATCCTCTCCTGGATCAGTCTGAAATATACTAACTATACCTAAAGCATAGGTAACATCAGGCCTGGTACATAGCATAGCATATATAATCGACCCTACTATCGAAGCATAGGGAATAGAACTCATTTTATTTCTCTCTTTCGATATTTTAGGAGACATCCTTTTAGAGAGATGTATGCCTTGACTCATAGATAAGTAACCTCTTTTACTCCCATCCATATTAAATCTTGTTAGCACTAAATCTATATACCTGGATTCGGACAAGTCTAACATCCTCTTAGATCTATCCCTATAGATCTTTATACCTAGTATATAGGATGCTTCAACCAAATCCTTCATGAAAAACTTACTTGATAGCCATGTCTTAACCGATTGTAATATTAGGATATCATTTCTAATAAGAAGTATATCATCCACATATACAATTAAGAAGATAATGGCACTCCCACTAGTCTTCTTATATACACAAAGTTCATTTACATTTTTGATAAAGCTAAACTCTTTAATTGTAACATCAAAGCGGATGTTCCAACTCCTCGAAGCCTGCTTTAATCCATAAATAAATTTCTTAAGCTTGCATACCTGATTTGTTCTCCCTTTTGAGATAAATCCTTCTAGTTGAGATATGTAAACCTCTTCCTCAAGATAACCATTAAGGAAGATAATCTTCACATCCATTTGTCAAATCTCATAATCATGATATTGCGAGCATAATCCATATAGATTTGAGCATGGCAACAGGTGAAAATATTTCATTATAATCGATATCCAGTTTCTACCTGAAATCTTTAGCCACTAATCTGGCTTTATAGGTTTCAACTTGGCCATCTGCTCTAATTTTTTTTTATAGACCCATTTGCATCCAATAGGAGTCATACTCTCTGGTGCATCAACCAAAGTCCACACTTGGTTGGAGTACATGGAGTCCATTTTGAATTTCATAGTCTCTAGCTATTTGTCTGAGTCCCTACTCATGATGACTTCCGTATAGGTCACAAGTTCATCATTCTCAATGATGTGGACTTCATTATTCTTAATAACGAATCCATACCTTAGAGATGCATTTCACACTCTATCCGACCTTTGGAGAGGAGGTGTATTTTATGATTGTACTTTATTAATGGATATTTTTGGTTGAGGAGTATCTTGTACCTCTATTTGTAGGTCTTGAACTTCTCCAAGTTTAATTTTCTTCCCACTACCTCTTTCTAGGATAAACTTTTTTTCATAAAAGTGGCATGTTTATTGACAAATACCTTTTGCTCAGTAGGATGGTAAAAGAGATATCCTATACTCTCTTTAGAATAACTTACAAATAAGTATTTATTTGTCCTAGCACTTAGCTTATGTCCAAAATTTCTTTTAATATAAGCTGGACAGCCCCATATCTTAAGATACTTAAGATTAGGCTTCTTTCCTCTTCATATCTTATATGGAGTGCTTGGCACAGATTTTGAAGATACTCTGTTCAGGATATAGACAGTAGTTTCTAAGACATATCTCCAGAAGAAAATAGGTAAGTCTGTAAGGCACATCATGGACTGCACCATATCTAATAAAGTGCGATTCCTTCTTTCTGCTACACTATTTAGCTGTGGTGTATAAAGAGGGGTTCATTTTGAGAGATTTTTTTTTAAGATGATCTAGAAATTCATTGGATAAGTATTCTCCTTTTCGATTGGATCGAAAGATTTTGATACTTTCTCTAGTTTATTTCTTGACCATACTTTGATACTCTTTAAATTTATCTAAGACTTTAGATTTGTGTTTCATAAGATATATATATCCAAACTTAGATAAATTATCAGCGAATATTATAAAATAAGAGTATCCTCCTCTGACTTCTATTATCATAGGACTACATACATCAGTATGTACAAGTCTTAATAACTCACTTGTCCTTTGTCCATGTCCACTAAATGGAGTCTTAGTCATTTTTTTCATAAGACAAGATTAACAAGTTTCTAATGATTCATCATCATAAGGATCAAAGAACTTTTCTTTGTATAACTTGTTAATTCTCATCTCACTTATATGACCGAGTCGACAATATCAAAATAAAGTATTATTTATTTTTTCTCTCTTTCGCTTTTTGCTTTCATCAATATGAAAAATATTATCATTAGATAGAATCAAAAGATCATTATTAATAACACTATGAAAAAAAAATTTATTTAAAAAAAATTGAGCAACTATTGCTCTTTCCATTAATTTCATTATCTTGTTGCAATAGCAATGGTATAGAAATAATATTTCTAATGATCTTAGGTACATAATAATAGTTTTCTAACTCTAAGATCTTTCCACAAGATAACTCTAACATATATGTCCCTATAGCCCCTGCTTGGATGGACTCTCCTCTAGTGCTGTAGAGCTTGAAGTTATCCTTCTTCAGTACTTTAATATTCTGCAGCCCCTACAATAACTTGCATATATGAGAACTGCAGGTGGTATCCAATACCCAAAAGTCTAAATTGGAAGAGCTTAATGACAAAATTGTATGTATCTCATATATACCTTTTGATGCGTCACTTACACCAGCCTTTATAGTTATAAGATATAACTTGTAATTCCTCTTCCAGTGTCCTGTCTTGTCGCAATGAAAACAGGTACCCTGTCTGAAGACTTTCTTCTCCTTCTTCTTCATCTTACCACCCTTAGGGTTCAGTGATTTCTTTGAACCCTTAAAGCTTGACTTCTTCTTAGAGGTTTTACCCATAAGAAGTGGAGCCTTTTCTTTCTTTTATGTGGCTCTCAGCTGTTTTGAGCATGTTCAATAGCTCAGACAAGGAGGTATTCAATTTGTTCATGTGATCCTTCACGACAAACTGAGCAAATGACTCAGAGAGAGATTGCAAGATCAAATCCCAACTTAATTCTCCATCCATTACAAAACCCAATTGATCCAATCTGATGATTCGGTCAATGACTTTCAGGACATGGTCTTGTACGAATGACTCCTCAGTCATTCAAGCATGGAATAACTGTTTAGATATCTCATATCCACCAGTTCTACTCTGTTCTGCATACAACTCTTTAAGATTGAGGAGTATGGATTGAGTATCCTTACTCTCATGCTACTTCTACAATTCATTACTCATAGAGACCAATATGATACACTTGACGGTTAAACTGTCATTCTTCTACATCCTGTATGTGGATACCTCCTCCTCTGTGGTATCATTTCTAATTTCTTGTGATTCGGAGACATCAAGAATATAGAAGAGCTTCTCCTGAGTGAGTATGATTTTTAAATTCCTCAACTAGTATGCATAATTGGGATCGATCAACTTGTTGGAATCTAAGATTCCTCACAATGATAGTGAAGATGCCATTTGTAGAATTTAATCTACAATGAATAAGGAATATTACATAAGCAAACAACTCATGTTGACTTACATAATTAAATAAGGTCTTTAGATTTAATTGTGCCTCCCACTATTTTATCGAACATCATAATCCTCTACTATAATGAACAAGATATATTACATGTTTATCTTAGTGGGATTGAGATCCTAATTTCTCATAATGATCTTGTGTTAAGATAATAAACCCTTATGAATTTATAGGTAGAAAATTCTTTCCACTTGCATATCATACAATTCTCAATATCTTATCTTGGCCTCTAAAATATTATTAGCCTTGTGGTAACACAACAAGTTATAATATTTTAGTTAAATAAGATTCTTCATTTCAATACAGTCAAATTTGAATATAACTGTCCTTGTGGTAACACAATAAAGCAGTACATTCAAAATTACCGGATGCATCTTTTATGCACCAAGATTATATTATATCAATCCTTATGACAAGCCTTGTGGTAATATAATAAGCTAGCCATAGTTCATGATGTAACATTATCTTAGCATGAAGGAAGGCCCCTAGTAGTGTTTTCAATATTAGGATTTTTCAATATCAAGATCGCTTAACCAAATTAGCTAGGTAAGTAAGGTGGGGGTCCCCCATTGCTTTTTTTAGACACCAATAAATTAGTCAAGTCAGACAACAAAATCAATTAAAGAACCACTTTTAGCACTTTTCTAGATACCAATTGATCAAGAATCGGTTAACCCATAGTTGCATATCACTATCACTTAATATAATTTTTAATGAGGGCTTCTTTGGTCTCATGCACATTCTAACTATATAATGCTAATTTATACTAATATATATTAGTATTAAAATATTCTATATGTGTCAATGTAATATATGGATATTCATCATCCTAGGACAACCTTACAGCATAACGCCATTATGCTAGGACAACCTTATATCAGGATGATAAAGTGGTGGATCATATATGTATCAATTCATATCATCATATGAAAATATAATTAATGGCATAATTGATTTTATAGCATGAATCATAATATACATCACATAAACCTTATATATATTTGATTGAACTAAACAAGGCCGGCTGTGATACCACCGTAGGGTTTTAGGGTGGACATGCACAGCGGAAGCATAACGGATTTCAATAATTTAAATTATGAAATCTTAAATATTAAATCCTTAAACCAGCACCTCCTTGATGATTAACAATCATAAAATATATATTCATAATAAAATTCAAGCTATAGAAGAATATCTGGAATGCTTATTCCAAAATCCAGTAGAACCTCCATCAGACGTCCAAGTGTTCGCCCTCCAACGGTGATCCACACAGGGCTATAATCAGGACACCAACTCTTTAAGATAATTCCTCCTTCAAAATTCTCACTCTAAAAATTTTCTTGGGCAGTAGGACCTCAAGACATTCTTCCTCTCCTCCTAGCCTTTCTATCCTTACTTTTCTTCTCTCCTTGTCTTCCTTAAATCTCTTCCTAGGCTCTTGTCCTAAAATCAGACTTGTCCTTATTATTTTTGAACTTGTTCTAATAAGAGAAGGAAGAGATCAATTGGACAATAGGGAGAGTATGTAAGAAAGAAGAGAAGGAAATAAAAATCTGAATGAAACAAATCCCCCGGCGCACCCCCTTTAAATACTTAGCGATAGGTCGCCTTCGGATTTGTTTCGCACCCTTTCCATGCACCATCTCGCATCCATCAAAAATTCTCTTATCTCAAGCCAATTTTTCATGCCCATCAGAAAGCTTATGATATATGGCAATCATCGAAAAAAAATCCAAGAGATGCTTCGCACAGAAGGACTCTTCAGAATATTTTTTTCTCGATGATTCTCTAATGCATCGCACAGCTTTCTTAGGTGTATTTTTTCTCCACCACACATCAGTGCATTTTGCCCATCTAATGGATCAAATTGCAGGTACTAACCAAGAGATGGTGTGAAAAAAATCTGGAATTAAGAAGTAGCGTGACATTTAGCTAAGAGTCCTTTACAACATGGACTCTAGGTTAGGCGCATAGATAGATTAGGCTAGTTTTCAAAACTTCAGCCAATTTTCATGATTAAACCAAAAAGTGATTAAGCCATAGGAGGACTCCACTATGCTTAGAATTAACTCAAAATTCTCTGAGATTTTTTTTCATCATGGAAACATTGGATAAAGATGAGGAAGGGGCATCCCATGTCATGGGACGCCAAATTTGTTTTTGCGCACAACAAATGCATCCCACGCGCAAGAAAAATTTTTGATGCATAGGGACCTAGTTTCATGGTGCCAAATTTTTGGTACATGCAGCCAAGGGCTGACCCAACTCAAATCCAAAATTGATTTGAATTAATTTAAATTTAATTAGCCCAATCTGGAATCAATTACGAACTCGATTCGAAACAAGGAGTTAGGATTTGCAATATGTGCTAGCATGTCTATTTTGCAAATATGATCTAATCCAATTAGAGCCCTGATCAATTTTCTTTGTGTGTGACTCATTGGGTTCCACATCTAGCCAGTAGTGGATCCAAGTACAAGTCAATCTGATTTGATTAGAATTTAATCTAACTAATCTAGATCCAATCGAGCTAACTCGATTTTAATAATTAGAATCCTTTCTAATTGACGATCGAATTAAACTCTTTAATTCGATTAAACCCACAAGATAAGATTAATGTCTAGCAACGTATCATGTCTATCTAAAAAATATAAAATTTTGATAAAAATATCAAAAATATTCTTCTGTGAAAAGTTATCATGCAATTTGATTCTGCGATCTCCCTACATCCCAAATATGGCTCTGGATATGGAATGATGTCAAATCTAATATCATACTCATATTTCTCTTAATCTTTAACGATGATTTGATTAATGAAATATTAATTTTTTTTTTAATTTTTATTCTGCTTTGATCAAAGACTTCTTGAATTATCAATCGATCAGAGCAAGTAGGATGTGATCTTCTCTTACCAGGAGTGATCGATTTCATGTTGACCTACTCACAACCTCCATAAACATTCCACTATATCCAGATCATCCCGTACATGACTAAGTCATGAATGAATATGAACCAAAATATGAATTCATATATACAAAGTTCTATGATAGTCTCAAATTAAAGGATTACATGCACAACTCCCATTATAAGAAAACATCCTTCGATGGGTAAGTAGATTTCATAAGACGTTTCTTAAATCGGATCAATTCAGTGAACTCAATCTCTAATGAGTATCCACATCATTGTATTAGTGTCTCATACAAATGGCTTATGAGATTAGCCACACTCTCCATTGAGCATACATAGGAAGTGCTAGTCTATCCGGAACATTGATCCCCTACTCAATGCTCCTATGACTAAGAATATTCTAAACCAAAATTTTTAAGATTTTAGATCTCATAGGTATGATCTCATCATAACCTTAAATCCATTGCCCTGATTTATGTTGTTCATCATAATCATTACAAAAGTAAGATGCAGCATATGATGAAAAGTGCCTTTCATTTTTAAAATGTCAATTACATGAGTCTGAAAGATTACAAAAAAAATCCATCAAAATATAAATTTCGATTGGCTTGTAGGGCATATTCCTTTCATGGATACATTGATATTTCTCTATATTTATGAAATGCAGGTGTTTAGTGATTTTCCTACATTTACAAAATGTGGAGATTTAGTGTGGGTTGGATTATAATAATAAAAAAAAATCATCCTGTATACCACTTACAGGGGAATCAAATTGATAACCCCTCAATTAGCTAAGAACCAACCAGCCACCAACAACAATTTATTGTTCTAAAGTTAATGCTTATTGTAAATTTTAAAAGATTGATCATGCTATAAAATGTACTCATTCAAAATATGTTATGATATTTAATATTCAATAATTATTTCTTTCACTAAAAAATTCAATCTTTTTTTCTTTTGATAAAAAATGAAGATGATTAACTATATTTTATTTTAATGATATTTTTAGAATCATTTTGTTTAAAATATTTAAAAATATCAATAACTTCAATGTATTCCTATATTTATATACAAATCTTCCTTACAAGTTCTTTAAATATAGATAATTTTATTTATGTTGCAATTATAGCATAGTGGTGATATTTAATATATACAAATCATTTTATTTAAATAATTTATAAATTTCAACATGCTTTCAATACCAAATATGGTCAGATCTATGTTCGAAACCTTTGACCAAATCAATCTCGCGCGTCCTTATTTGACATCAAAAGTGAATGCGGCATTAATGTATATTCTTAGTTAGTATTTTAATTTTATGACAGTTAATCACATCTTCAAAGGGCATATTGACCTATCAGCAGCAGGAAAAACAAAGATGTGATACAACTAATACTAGGTTGCAAAAGGATTGCCCAGGGCATGCTAGACCGTGCACCAAGTTGGTTTTATATTCTGGCAATGATTTTAGACCCGTACCCAACCATTAGCTAATTGGGCTGAATTGATAATTAAAAGTAAAATCACTAAAAGATAAATAAAATAAGAAAGCCCACTTTAACTTAAATTTTCTTTTTAATGTTTATAATCTCATTGAAGTCATGATCATTCTAAAATTTACAAAATTGATCTTTTTAGAATATATATTGATATACTTGTGAGCATTACACTTAAGATCCAACAAAACAAATAATTAAATAGAAAGTTTGAATATAATTAAGTCGAAATATATGATAGAAGATGTAGTTATTGCAATAAAAAAGGGAATTAGTATAAGAGAGTTCATCTAATAAGTTGGGGAAGATATTTAGAATGAAGAAGATTTATATGATTCAGATTTTTTTGGGTTGGGTTAGATTCAGTATGGGTAGGGTTGGGTCCATTTTTGTTGATCCAAATTAGCATTGAATGATACGTGGGCCTGGTTGGGTCAAAAAAATATATGCCCAAATACGTTCTAGAATTTAGATCAAGTCCGATTTTTAAACTTGATCTAACCTACAGATCTTGAAATATAAATCAGATCGGGTCTAATTAGATCATGGTTAATTAGATCGTAGCTCGATTAAAGCCCATTTGTGGTTCTAACTAGTACTCGATAGTTTATCAGAAATGTGAGTCAAAGTATTATTTCCAAGTATTTTTTTAAAAATATTACTAAAATTATGTTGCAAATTCTATAGTAAAAATGAGCTACAAACAAATATGCGGTAGGCTAATTATAAATGCGGGGTAAAATATTGTTTTCTCATAATTTTTAAAAATGCTTCTAAAATAATATTGTTGATTCTCTGGCAAAGACAAGCTATAAGCTAATAGTCGATAACTTATCATAAAAATGGATAAAATATTATTTTTTATTTTTCTAAAAATATCATTAAAACAATATTATGGATTCAATTTTTTATGTAATGGCATCCTCTCCACCTCCTCGATGCCTACGTCCTCTCCTGCCTCCTCCCTCCATCATGCCAACCTCTACACCCTCAGCATACTATTTTTCCCATAAATACCCCTATCAACTACCGATCAAACTAGTTCATTTATTGTGTGAAAAAATAATAAAGAAATAAAGTAGCAATACTCTTGAACTAATTGTTTGTGATCGTATTTTTTTCTCAAGAAGATAATGAAAAATACCACATATAAAATTAATTTTTGAAGATAGTATTTGCAAAAAATTTCTTGCCCACTCTTATTTTCATTTTCGTTCTTTTTAAAAGCAATACTTTTCCCTTTAGAGAACAAATGGTTTCATCTTGCGTTTTTAAGTTTCTTCTTGGAATTTTGAAAATATAGACAGAAAAAAGTGCAATACCAAATAGTCCCTAGATTTTCTATTGCGCCACTTGATAGTGAAGCATGCGAAGTAGATTTTTAAAAACTCTCATGAAGTTGGTTGGTAAAAAATTTCTTAGTGATTGTATCAGAAAACTAGAATCTATTCTAATCTCTTCTTCATCATCGTTTAGGTGATTATAGTAGACGGTCTTCACATCCATTTGCCAAATCTCATAATCATGGTATGCTACTATTGCGAGCATAATACATATAGATTTGAGCATGACAACAGGTGAAAATATTTCATTATAATCGATATCCTGTTTCTATCTGAAATCTTTAGCCACCAATCTGACTTTATAGGTTTCAATTTGGCCATCTGCTTCAATTTTTTTCTTATAGACCCATTTGCATCCAATAGGAGTCACACTCTCTGGTGCATCAACCAAAGTCCATATTTGATTGGAGTACATGGAGTCTATTTCGAATTTCATAGCCTCTAACTATTTATCTGAGTCCCTACTCATGATGGCTTTCGTATAGGTCACAGGTTCATCATTCTCAATGATGTGGGCTTCATTATTCTCAATAATAAATCCATACTTTAGAGGTGCATTTCACACTCTATCCGACCTTCGGAAAGGAGGTGTATTTTATGGTTGTACTTCATTAATGGATATTTTTGATTGAGGAGTATCTTGTACTTCTATTTGTAGGTCTTGAATTTCTCCAAGTTCAATTTTCTTCCCACTGCCTCTTTCTGGGATAAATTTTTTTCATAAAAATGGCATGTTTACTGACAAACACCTTTTGCTCAGTAGGATGGTAAAAGAGATATTCTATACTCTCTTTAGGATAACCTTCAAATAAATATTTATTTATTTTAGTACTTAGCTTATATCCAAAGTTTTTTTTAACATAAGCAGGACAGCCCCATATCTTAAGATACTTAAGATTAGGTTTTTTTCCTCTCCATATCTCATATGGAGTGCTTAGCACAGATTTTGAAGATACTTTGTTTAGGATATAGACAGCAGTTTCTAGGACATATCTTCAAAAGAAAATAGGCAAGTCTATAAGGCACATCATGGACTGCACCATATCTAATAAAGTGTGATTCCTCCTTTCTGCTACACCATTAGCTGTA
Organism: Elaeis guineensis; assembly: GCF_000442705.2. Classification (NCBI taxonomy): domain Eukaryota; kingdom Viridiplantae; phylum Streptophyta; class Magnoliopsida; order Arecales; family Arecaceae; genus Elaeis; species Elaeis guineensis. The sequence goes on along the minus strand of NC_026004.2, from coordinate 21,588,902 downwards.
GTGTATAAAGAGGGATTCATTTTGAGAAAATTTTTTTTCTTTAAGATGATTTAAAAACTCATTGGATAAGTATTCTCCTCTTCGATCGGATCGAAAGATTTGATACTTTTTCTAGTTTGTTTCTTGATCATACTTTGATACTCTTTAAATTTATCAAAGACTTTAGATTTGTATTTCATAAGATACACAATTTCAAACTTAGATAAATTATCAATGAACATTATAAAATAAGAGTATCCTCCTCTGACTTCTATTGTCATAGGACTACATACATCAGTATGTATAAGTCCTAATAACTCACTTGTCCTTTGTCGATGTCCACTAAATAGAGTCTTAGTCATTTTTTTCATAAGACAAGATTCACAAGTTTCTAATGATTCATAATCATAAGGATTAAAGAATTTTTCTTTGTATAACTTGTTAATCCTTGTCTCACTTATATGACTAAGTTTCTATTTATTTCTTCTCTCTTTCGCTTTTTGCTTTCATCAATATGAAAAATATTATCATTAGATAGAATCAAAAGATTATTATTAATAACGTCATGATAAAAAATTTTATTAGAAAAAAAATTGAGCAACTTTTGCTCTTTTCATTAATTTCATTATCTTGTTGCAATAGCAACGGTACAGAAATAATATTTCTAATGATCTTAGGCACATAATAATAGTTTTCTAGCTCTAAGATCTTTTCATAAGGTCACTTTAACATATATGTCCCTACAGCCTTCGCTTGGATGGACTCTCCTCTAGCACTGTGGAGCTCGAAGTCATCCTTCTTCAGTACTTTAATGTTCTGCAGCCCCTACAATAACTTGTATATATGAGAACCGCAGGTGGTATCCAATACTCAAGAGTCTGAATTGGAAGAGCTTAATGACAAAATTGTATGTATCTTATACATACTTTTTGGTGCATCGCTTACACCAGTCTTTACAGTTGCAAGATATAACTTATAATTCCTCTTCCAGTGTCCTGTCTTGCCGTAGTAAAAATAGATACCATGTCTGGAGACTTTCTTCTCCTTCTTCTTCATCTTGTTACCCTTAGGGTTCCGTACTTTTTTTGAACCCTTAAAATCTGACTTCTTCTTAGAGATTTTACCTACAAGAAGAAGTGGAGCCTTTTCTTTCTTTTATGTGGCTCTCAGCTATTTTGAGCATGTTCAACAGCTCAGGCAAGGAGGTATTCAATTTGTTCATGTGATAGTTCATGACAAACTGAGCAAATGACTCAAAGAGAGATTGCATGATCAAATCCTGACTTAATTCTCTATCCATCACAAAATCCAATTGACCCGATCTGGTGATTCGATTAATGACTTTCAGAACATGATCTTATACGGATGACTCCTCGATCATTCTAGCATGGAATAACTGCTTAGATATTTCATATTTGGCAGTTCTACTCTATTCTTCATACAACTCTTTAAGATTGAGGAGTATGGATTGAGTATCCATGCTCTTATGCTGCTTCTACAATTCATTACTCATAGAGGCCAATATGATACACTTGACAGTTAAACTGTCATTCTTCCACATCCTGTATATGGATACTTCCTCCTCTGTGGCATCATCCTCAATTTTTTATGGTTTGGAGACATCAAAAATATAGGAGAGCTTCTCGTGAGTGAGTATGATTTTTAATTTTTTCAACTAGTACGCATAATTAGAATCGGTCAACTTGTATAATCTAAGATTCTTCACAATGATAGTGAAGATACTATTTGTAGAATTTAATCTACAATGAATAAAGAATATTACATAAGCAAATAACTCATGTTGATTTACACAATTAAATAAGATCTTTAGATTTAATTGTACCTTCCATTATTTTATCGAACATCATAATCCTCTACTATGATGAACAAGACATATTGCATATTTATCTTAGTAGGATTGAGATCCTAATTTCTCATAATGATCTTGTGTTAACACAATAAACCCTTATGAGTTCATAGGTAGGAAACTCTTTCCACTTGCATCTCATGCAATTCTCAATATCTTATCTTAGCCTCTAAAATATTATTAGCCTTGTGGTAACACAACAAGTTATAATATTTTAGTTAAATAAGATCTTTCATTTCAATACAGTCAAATTCGAATATAACTGTCTTTGTGGTCACATAACAAAGTATTACATCCAAAATTACCGTAAGCATCTTTTATGCACCAAGATTATATTATATCAATCCTTATGACAAGCCTTGTGATAATACAGTAAGCTAGCCATAGTTCATGATGTAACATTATCCTAGCATGAAGGAAGGTCCCTAGTAGTGTTTTCAATATTAGAATTTTTCAATATCAAGATCGCTTAACCAAATTGGCCAAGTAAGTAAGGTGGGGGTCCCCCATTGCTTTTCTTAGACACCAATAAATTAGTCAGGTCAGACGACGAAATCAATTAAAGAATCACCTTTAGCACTTTTCTAGTCACCAATTAATCAATTGATCAAGAATCGATTAACCCATAGTTGCATATCACTACCACTTAATATAATTTTTAATGAGGGCTTCTTTGGTCTCATACACATTCTAACTATATAATGCTAATTTATACTAATATATATCAGTATTAAAATATTCTATATGTGTCAGTGTAATATATGAACATTCATCATCCTAGGACAACCTGACAGCATAACCCAGTTATGCTAGGACAACCTTATATCAGGATGATAAAGTGGTGGATCATATATGCATCAATTCATATCATCATATGAAAGTATAATTAATGGCATAATTGATTTTACAGTATGAATCATAATATGCATCACATAAACTTTATGTATATATAATCGAACTAAACAAGGCCGGTTCTGATACCACTATAGGGTTTTAGGGTGGACATGCACAGCAGAAGCATAATGAATTTCAACCATTTAAATTATAAAATCTTAAATATTAAACCCTTAAACCAGCACCTCCTTGATGATTAACAATCATAAAATATATATTCATAATAAAATTCAAACTATAGAAGAATATCTGAAATGCTTATTCCAAAATTTGGTAGAACCTCCATCAGGTACCTAAGTGTTCGCCCTCCAACGGTGATCCACACAGGGCTATGATCAAGACACCAACTCCTTAAGATGATTCCTCCTTCAAAATTCTCACTCTAAAATTTTTTTTGGGCAGTAGGACCTCAAGACCTTCTTCCTCTCCTCCTAGCTTTTCTATCCCTACTTTTCTTCTCTCCTTGTTTTCCTTAAATCTCTTTCTAAGCTCTTGTCCTAAAATCAGACTTGTTCTTACTATTTTTTGGACTTATTCTAATAAGAAAAAGAAGAGACTAATTGGATAATAGGAAGAGTATATAAGAAAGAAGAGAAGAAAATAGAAATCTGAATGAAACAAATCCCCCGACGCACCCCTTTTAAATAGTTAGCGATAGGTCACCTTCAGATTTGATTCGCGCCCCCTCCATGCGCCATCTCACGTCCATCAAAAATTCTCATATCCCAAGCCAATTTTTCATGCCCATCAGGAAGCTTCTGACATATGGCAATCATAGAAAAAAAATCCAAGAGATGCTTCAAGCAGAAGGACTCTTCGAAATATTTTTTCTCGATGATTCTCTGATACGTCGCGCATCTTTCTTAGGTGTATTTTTTCTCCACCACACATCAGTGTACTTTGCCCATCTGATGAATCAAATTGCAGGCGCTAACCAAGAGATGGCATGAAAAAAATCTAGAATTAAGATGTAGCATGATATTTAGCTAAGAGTCCTTTACAACATGGACTCTAGGTTAGGCGCATAGATAGATTAGGCTAGTTTTCGAAACTTCAACCAATTTTCATAATTATACCAAAAAGTGATTAAGCCATAGGAGGACTCCTCTGTGCTTAGAATTAACTCAAAATTCTCTAAAAATTTTTTTCATCATGGAAATATTGGATAAAGATGAGGAAGGGGCATCCCATCTCATGCGACGCCAAATCTATTTTTGCGCACAACAAATGCATCCCACACACAAGAAAAATTTTTGATGCATGGGGACCTAGTTTCATGGTGCCAAATTTTTGGTACATGCAGCCAAGGCCTGATCCAACTCAAATCTAAAATTGGTTTGAAATAATTTGGATTTAATTAGCCCAATCTGAAATTAATTATGAACTCGATTCGAAATAAAGAGTTAGGATTTGCAATATGTGCTAGCATGTCTATTTTGCAAACATGATCTAATCTAATTAGAGCCCTGATCTATTTTCTTTGTATGTGACTCATTGGGTTCCACATCTAGTTAGTAGTGGGTCTGAGTACAAGTCGATCTGATTTGATTAGAATTTAATCTAACCAATCTAGATCCAATCGAGCTAACTCAATTTCAGTAATTAGAATCCTTTCTAATTGATGATCGAATTAAACTCTTTAATTTGATCAAACTCACAAGACAAGATTGATATCTAGCAACGTATCATGTCTATCTGAAAAATATAAAATTTTGATAAAAATATTAAAAATATCCTTCAGTGAAAAGTTATCGTGCAATTTGATTCTGTGATCTTCTTACATCCCGAATATGACTCTGAATATGGAATGATGTCAAATCTAATATCATACTCATATTTCTCTTAATCTTTAATGATGATTTGATTAATAAAATATTAAATATTTTTTTAAATTTTCATTCTATTTTGATCAAAGATTTTTTGAATTATCAATTGATCAGAGAAAGTAGGATGTGATCTCCTCTTACCAGAAGTGATCGATTCTATATTGACCTACTCACAACCTCTATACACATTCCACTATATCCAGATCACCCTGTACATAGCTAAGTCATGAATGAGTATGAACCAAAATATGGATTCATGTATATAAGATTCTATGATAGTCTCGGGTCAAAGGATTACATGCACAACTCACATTATAAGAAAACATCTTTTGATGGGTAAGTAGATTTCATAAGACGTTTCTTAAGTCGGATCAATTCAGTGAACTCATTCTCTAATGAGCACCCACATCATTGTATTAGTGTTTCATACAAATGATTTATGAGATTAGCCATCCTCTCCATCGAGCATACATAGGAAGTGCTAGTCTATCCAGAATATTGATCCCCTACTCAATGCTCCTATGACTAAGAATATTCTAAACCAAGATTTTTAGAATGTTAGATCTCATAAGTATGATCTCATCATAACCTTAAATCTATTGTCATGATTTATGGAGTTCATCATAATCATTACAAAAATAAGATGCAGCATATGATGAAAAGTGCCTTTCATTTTTAAAATGTCAATTACATGAATCTGGAAGATTACAAGAAAAATTCATCAAAATATAAATTTCGATTGGCTTGTAGGACATATTCTTTTCATGGATATATTGATATTTCTCTATATTTATGAAATGCAGGTGTTTAGTGATTTTCCTACATTTACAAAGTGTGGAGATTTAGTATGGGTTGGATAAAAAAAAAAAAAATCATCCTGTATACCACTTATAGGGGAATCAAATTGATAACCCCTCAATTGCTAAGAACCAACCAGCCACCAACAACAATTTATTTTTCTAAAGTTAATGCTTATTGTAAATTTTAAAAGATTGATCATGCTATAAAATGTACTCATTCAAAATATGTTATGATATTTAATATTCAATAATTATTTCTTTCACTAAAAAATTTAATCTTTTTTTTCTTTTGATAAAAAATGAAGATGATTAACTATATTTTATTTTAATGATATTTTTAGAATCATTTTGTTTAAAATATTTAAAAATATCAATAACTTCAATATATTTCTATATTTATATACAAATCTTCCTTACAAGTTCTTTAAATATAGATAATTTTATTTATGTTGCAATTATAGCATAGTGGTGATATTTAATATAGACAAATCATTTTATTTAAATAATTTATAAATTTCAACATGCTTTCAATACCAAATATGGTCAGATCTATGTTCGAAACCTTTGACCAAATCAATCTCGCGCGTCCTTATTTGACATCAAAAGTGAATGCGGCATTAATGTATATTCTTAGTTAGTATTTTAATTTTATGACAGTTAATCACATCTTCAAAGGGCATATTGACCTATCAGCAGGAAAAACAAAGATGTGTTACAACTAATACTAGGTTGCAAAAGGATTGCCCAGGGCATGCTAGACCGTGCACCAAGTTGGTTTTATATTCTGGCAATGATTTTGGACCCGTACCCAACCACTAGCTAATTGGGCTGAATTGATAATTAAATGTAAAATCACTAAAAGATAAATAAAATAAGAAAGCCTACTTTAACTTAAATTTTCTTTTTAATGTTTATAATCTCATTGAAGTCATGATCATTCTAAAATTTACAAAATTGATCTTTTTAGAATATATATTGATATACTTGTGAGCATTACACTTAAGATCCAACAAAACAAATAATTAAATAGAAAGTTTGAATATAATTAAGTCGAAATATATAATAGAAGATGTAGTTATTGCAATAAAAAAGGGAATTAGTATGAGAGAGTTCATCTAATAAGTTGGGGAAGATATTTAGAATGAAGAAGATTTATATGATTCAGATTTTTTTGGGTTGGGTTAGATTCAGTATGGGTAGGGTTGGGTCCATTTTTGTTGACCCAAATTAGCATTGAATGATATGTGGGCCTGGTTGGGTCAAAAAAATATATGACCAAATGCGCCCTAAAATTTAGATCAAGTCCAATTTTTAAACCTGATCTAACCTACAGATCTTGAAATACAAATCAGATCGGATCTAATTAGATCAAGGTTAATTAGATCGTAGCTCGATCAAGCCCATTTATAGTCCTAACTAATACTCGATAGTTTATCAGAAATATGAGTCAAAGCATTATTTTCAAGTATTTTTTTTAAAAATATTACTAAAATTATGTTGCAAATTCTATAGTAAAAAAGAGCTGCAAACAAATACGCGGTAGGCTAATTATAAATGTGGGATAAAGTATTGTTTTCTCATAATTTTTAAAAGTACTTCTAAAATAATATTGTTGATTCTCTGGCAAAGGCAAGCTATAAGCTAATAGTCGATAACTTATCATAAATATGGATAAAATATTATTTTTTATTTTTCTAAAAATATGATTCAATTTTTTATGTAATGGCACCCTCTCCACCTCCTCGATGCCTACGTCCTCTCCTGCCTCCCTCCATCATGCCAACCTCTACACCCTCAGCTACAACTCTACTTCATTGCTCTCCTATTAACCTATTTCTTTGGGGAGCCATCGGCAATGGGATGGACTGGCCTAGGGATGGTGAGATTGAGCAGAATGGAGGACCTATTAACCTCGGTTGGGTCATTGCTACTAGAAGTGGTGGAGGAGAGAGACAAGGAGCAAACAATAGGAAAAGGTCGAGGAAGATTCCTTCAATTTCATCGTTGAGGAATAATATCGAAATTGAAGATAATAAAAAATTAATTGGCATGGGGCAGCATACTATTTTTCCCATAAATACCCCCATCAACTACCCATCAAACTAGTTCATTTATTGTGTGAAAAAATAATAAAGAAATAAAGTAGCAATACTCTTGAACTAATTGTTTGTGATCGTATTTTTTTCTCAAGAAGATAATGAAAAATACCACATATAAAATTAATTTTTGAAGATAGTATTTGCAAAAAATTTCTTGCCCACCCTTATTTTCATTTTCGTTCTTTTTAAAAGCAATACTTTTCCCTTTAGAGAACAAATGGTTTCATCTTGCGTTTTTAAGTTTCTTCTTGGAATTTTGAAAATATAGACAGAAAAAAGTGCAATACCAATTAGTCCCTAGATTTTCTATTGCGCCACTTGATAGTGAAGCATGCGAAGTAGATTTTTAAAAACTCTCATGAAGTTGGTTGGTAAAAAATTTCTTAGTGATTGTATCAGAAAACTAGATTCTATTCTAATCTCATCTTCATCATCGTTTAGGTGATTATAGTTGTTTGGGGTGGGCCTCTCCTATGCACCACCTAAATCTGAAACATGCATGTGAAGAATAATTTTCTAAGATGTGTCAAGCTAGTAAAACTTCTGACCCAAAATTTAAGGTCAAATTCTACCCTCACCATGGTTTGGAAATTTAGGGTTGATTGGAGTGGGCTATCCTCTTGTCTATGGATCTCTCTTTTTTTTTTAAAAAAAAAAAAAAATAGACAAAAAAAGAAGGAAGAAGAACTCCTTTCAAGGCAATTTTTTCCTTCTATAACCGAAATTACCCAACATTTTGAACTCTATCGACACCATTGCTGGGGCAAGTGTCCTTGGGATTAGGAACTTTGGGCATACTACTGGCCTAGCTTCAATGATGAAACAAGCTATTGAAATTTTTTTTGAGCTTTTTAAGGTGTGGAATCAAATGATTTCACTCTATAATTCTAACCATATATTCAGGGTGAAATTTTTTGTTTTGCTTTGAGAGGCAAGAGCAATGGGTGCTAGTTCTCTACAAACCCAATTTTCTGAAAAAAGATATAGTGCAAATTTTTGTTTGCTAGTTAGCTTCGAGTCTCATCAATTCCACTAGAAATATTGGCTGCAGATAGGTTTTTCTTTTTCTTTTTCTTTTTGATTACAAATTATAGATAGACTTCCACTGGATTCTTTCATCCTACCAACGGTCACCTACATCGAAATTATTACAGCGAGTCAGTCCAATCCACTGCCAATCAAAATGAGAGCAAATACTATGGGTTCTGTTGCGGCCAATCGCCTCGTCGTCCGATCGCCGGGAAGCATGCACCTGCAAAAGGAAGTCCGCACTGACCGGAGGCGGCTCCGACGGGGACCCTCCGACGGTCAAGTCAGAGAGGTGACTGGGCAACAGTGAAATGCAGACAGAGAGCTCTGAGAAAGAGAGAGGGAGAGAGAGAGGAGCGAGCCTGCGTATGTGGGAGAGACGGGCGGATCCATCCCTTGCACTGTTGCCTTCCCCGGTTTATATAGTAAAGCACGGTATGGCGCCGTCATTAATGGCGCGGACAAGTGAGGAACTGTCAACTCACTGTAGACTGTCAGAGCCGCCGTGAAAATGTCATGTCGCCGTGTAGCCGTCTAATCACCAGGGTTGACCCGGCTCTCGGCGGGACAATGCCCCTGGGTAACTGTGCCGCATGTCCGTGTCAGAGCTGACAAGGTCTGGCGGCTGTACGGCGATGGGAGGAGACGGCCGACCCTTGGTCGGCGGCCAGCAGAGTGGCGTCGGGTTCCTCCGTCAGTCGGCGAGTTTCATGTGAGTCGTCCTCTGGGTTTGGTCGGTCGGGATGGATACGCCCGACATACCTCCAGTCGGCGATGGGCCATTGAAAAGCCGTCGGTAGCGTCCGTTAGTCGGGCACTCCCGGCTTTCAGTCGGGGCGCTCCGACTGTCAATCGGTCGATATGCCCGTCAGTCGGTCGGTCGGCCAGTCGGAGACGGTCAGTCAGTCGGTCAGCCGATCGGTCGGAGACGGTCAGTCAGTCGGTCGGCCCGTCGGGGTCGGCCAGTCGGAGTCGTCCGTCGGGGTCGGCCATTCGGTCGGCCGTCGGAGTCGTCCGTCGGGGTCGGCCAGTCGGAGTCGGCCAGTCGGTCGGTCGGCCCGTCGGGGTCGGCCAGTCGGAGTCGTCCGTCGGGGTCGGCCAGTCGGAGTCGTCCGTCGGGGTCGGCCAGTCGGAGTCGGCCAGTCGGTCGGTCGGCCCGTCGGGGCCGGCCAGTCGGAGTCGGTCGGCTGTCGGAGTCGGCCAGTCGGTCGGCCGTCGGAGTCGGCCAGTCGGTCGGTTGGCCAGTCGGCCCCTTTGACCGTAAGTCGGTCGGTGGGTATTCCCCAACAGTTGCCCCCCTCCACTCCTGAGCCCGATGTCGTGTTGGCTCGCGTGAACACGTGGGCGACGGCTTCGGACGAAAGGAGTGGTTTTCCGTCTTTTCTTGCCCCGACTCTGGCGATCACATCAACGAACGATCCAATATCGGTCGTCCCGACTGTAGGTCGAGCATGCACGTCGGGTCGGAGGTCGGCCAACCTCAAACGTTGCTCGTCGACACGATCATTCCGTAGAATCTGTTGTCGAGTAGCATCCGACGTATTCGGATAGGATAACGATGGCAAGTCGAATATCCATTGTCCAGCCCTTGGTCGGACGTATGCGTCGGGATGTATGATAAACGGTGGCAAGCCGAATATCCTTCGATCGGTCGTGACCAGATCGGTATGTCGCGAATGCGACTGCGGTCGTCTTGGCGTTTTGCCCTTCTTAGTCGAAGCTAAGTCGGCAAGTTAGCCAGCCGCATTAGTCGAAGCCCTTTGCCTTCAGAGGTCGAGGCCGTCGATTTTGGCGATCGGTGATCGAGCCGTTGATTCGGCGATCGACGATCGGCCATGTTGGTCGGAGCCTTTTGCCTTCAAAGGCCGAGGCCGTCGGTTTCGGCGATCGATGATCGAGCCGTTGATTCGGCGATCGACGATCGGCCATGTTGGTCGAAGCCTTTTGCCTTCAGAGGCCGAGGCCGTCGATTTCGGTGATCGATGATCGAGCCGTTGATTCGACGATCGACGATCGGCCATGTTGGTCGGAGCCTTTTGCCTTCAGAGGCCGAGGCCGTCGGTTTCGGCGATCGATGATCGAGCCGTTGATTCGGCGATCGACGATCGGCCATGTTGGTCGGAGCCTTTTGCCTTCAGAGGCCGAGGCCGTCGATTTCGGCGATCGGTGATCGAGCCGTTGATTCGGCGATCGACGATCGGCCATGTTGGTCGGAGCCTTTTGCCTTCAAAGGCCGAGGCCGTCGGTTTCGGCGATCGATGATCGAGCCGTTGATTCGGCGATCGACGATCGGCCATGTTGGTCGGAGCCTTTTGCCTTCAAAGGCCGAGGCCGTCAGTTTCGGCGATCGATGATCGAGCCGTTGATTCGGCGATCGACGATCGGCCATGTTGGTCGGAGCCTTTTGCCTTCAAAGGCCGAGGCCGTCGGTTTCGGCGATCGATGATCGAGCCGTTGATTCGGCGATCGACGATCGGCCATGTTGGTTGGAGCCTTTTGCCTTCAAAGGCCGAGGCCGTCGGTTTCGGCGATCGATGATCGAGCCGTTGATTCGGCGATCGACGATCGGCCATGTTGGTCGGAGCCTTTTGCCTTCAGAGGCCGAGGCCGTCGGTTTCAGCGATCGATGATCGAGCCGTTGATTCGACGATCGACGATCGGCCATGTTGGTCGGAGCCTTCTGCCTTCAGAGGCTGAGGCCGTCGGTTTCGGCGATCGATGATCGAGCCGTTGATTCGGCGATCGACGATCGGCCATGTTGGTCGGAGCCTTTTGCCTTCAGAGGTCGAGGCCGTCGATTTCGGCGATCGGTGATCGAGCCGTTGATTCGGCGATCGACGATCGGCCATGTTGGTCGGAGCCTTTTGCTTTCAAAGGCCGAGGCCGTCGGTTTCGGCGATCGATGATCGAGCCGTTGATTCGGCGATCGACGATCGGCCATGTTGGTCGGAGCCTTTTGCCTTCAAAGGCCGAGGCCGTCGGTTTCGGCGATCGATGATCGAGCCGTTGATTCGGCGATCGACGATCGGCCATGTTGGTCGGAGCCTTTTGCCTTCAAAGGCCGAGGCCGTCGGTTTCGGCGATCGATGATCGAGCCGTTGATTCGGCGATCGACGATCGGCCATGTTGGTCGGAGCCTTTTGCCTTCAGAGGCCGAGGCCGTCGTAGATTCTCCGCTCCTTCGATCTCTATTAGGATCTGCGCACGAGGAGCGGGGAGAGGGGCGTAGGAGTCATACCTGCGATGCGTCGGTCTCGGACTCCATCGTCAGGGTGACTTTTGGATTCGTCGGGGTGGCGAGACCCGACTATCGGTCGGGAGCCTGCTTAGTTCGGCGGGTCCCCGACCTTTCCTCTGCTTCTCCTTCGGGCCTCTGGGTTCGGCCAAACGTCGGTCGGATGCCCCTTCATCCGCGCGCATATACTTATATGCGCGCTCCAGTAGCTTGGCGTATGTTCGGGGGAGGGTTTTGTCCAGGGAGTAAGTGAATCGGGACGCCCTCAAGCCCCGCTTCATGGCTGAGACAGCCATGTCTTCGTTGAGGTCCCGGACCTCGAGCGTGGCCGCGTTGAATCGCGCCACGAAGTGTCGGAGCGTCTCGTTTTCCCCCTGCTTGAGGGAGAAAAGACTGTCCGACGTTCGCGGCGGCTTTCGACTGGTGTTGAAATGGGCCACGAACGAGTGCTCGAGCTGCCCGAAGGAATGGATACTGCCCGATCGAAGACCGGAGTACCAAGCCCTGGCAGCCTTGCGGAGCGTGGCGGGGAAGCCGATGCAGAAAAGAGCGTCGGTTGCCCCTTGAATCGTCATGAGAGCTTTATAGCTCTCGAGGTGGTTGACTGGGTCGGTGGAGCCGTCGTATGGCTCCACGTGCGGCATCTTGAACCGACTGGGAATCGGTTCATCAAAGACCAGTCGGGAGAGAGGTTGGACGGTCTAGAAGTCGACGTCGTTCGAAGACTTCTGACCGTCCGATTGCAGTTGAGCGAGTCGGTGGTCGATTTCCTCGAACCGCCGCTCGTAGTCGTCCGCTCGTCGATGCTGGGAGACCCCAGGAGTGGAGTCCCCGAAGGATTCTGAGAGGGAGGCTGACGGCGTGCGCGGCCGCTTCTCCTTCCTCGCCCATTCCAACGGGGAGGGAGAGGGCCGCTGGGACCGTCGGTCGTCGCGTCGTGGTCGTCCCTCCTCTTCTCCGTGGGAGCGCTGTTGGGAGCGCTCGCATGGAGGCGACAGGGATCGGCGCGGCCGTCGGCGGCTGCTCCTGGAAGGCATAGGTCGGGCCGCCGGTTGCTGCTGGAGGCTTTTGACTGCATCGGTCAGTACGGTCATCTGCCGTACGATGGCCGCAATCTGGGCCTCCGTGGTCACTGCAGGGCGCGGAGAGCTAGGCTCCGCCGCCGGTGGGGGCGGGGAGGCCTCTTCCCGACGGGAAGAGCGCCTGGCCGACCCAGTGACTCTCGATCGTTGAGCTCTTGTCTTAGTCATGCTGTCTCCTACCTGGCGCGCCAATCTGTTGCGGCCAATCGCCTCGTCGCCCGATCGCCGGGAAGCGTGCACCTGCAAAAGGAAGTCCGCACTGACCGGAGGTGGCTCCGACGGGGACCCTCCGACAGTCAAGTCAGAGAGGTGACTGGGCAACAGTGAAATGCAGACAGAGAGCTCTGAGAAAGAGAGAGGGAGAGAGAGAGAGGAGCGAGCCTGCGTATGTGGGAGAGACGGGCGGATCCATCCCTTGCACTGTTGCCTTCCCCGGTTTATATAGTGGAGCACGGTATGGCGCCGTCATTAATGGCGCGGACAAGTGAGGAACTGTCAACTCACTGTAGACTGTCAGAGCCGTCGTGAAAATGTCATGTCGCCGTGTAGCCGTCTAATCACCAGGGTTGACCCGACTCTCGGCGGGACAATGCCCCTGGGTAACTGTGCCGCATGTCCGTGTCAGAGCTGACAAGGTCTGGTGGCTGTACGGCGATGGGAGGAGACGGCCGACCCTTGGTCGGCGGCCAGCAGAGTGGCGTCGGGTTCCTCCGTCAGTCGGCGAGTTTCATGTGAGTCGTCCTCTGGGTTTGGTCGGTCGGGATGGATACGCCCGACATACCTCCAGTCGGCGATGGGCCATTGAAAAGCCGTCGGTAGCGTCCGTTAGTCGGGCACTCCCGGCTTTCAGTCGGGGCGCTCCGACCGTCAATCGGTCGATATGCCCGTCAGTCGGTCGGTCGGCCAGTCGGAGACGGTCAGTCAGTCGGTCAGCCGATCGGTCGGAGACGGTCAGTCGGTCGGTCGGCCCGTCGGGGTCGGCCAGTCGGAGTCGTCCGTCGGGGTCGGCCAGTCGGTCGGTCGGCCGTCGGAGTCGTCCGTCGGGGTCGGCCAGTCGGAGTCGGCCAGTCGGTCGGTCGGCCCGTCGGGGTCGGCCAGTCGGAGTCGTCCGTCGGGGTCGGCCAGTCGGAGTCGGCCAGTCGGTCGGTCGGCCCGTCGGGGCCGGCCAGTCGGAGTCGGTCGGCTGTCGGAGTCGGTCAGTCGGTCGGCCGTCGGAGTCGGCCAGTCGGTCGGTTGGCCAGTCGGCCCCTTTGACCGTAAGTCGGTCGGTGGGTATTCCCCAACAAGTTCCATGTTCGGTTTAATTGGTCTGAAGATATAAATAAATAGTGTAATACATCTTACATTTGAATTATAAGAAAACGATCAATCAGAGACAGAATTATTTGCCATGAATCATAATTTACTGCTATTAACTACCATAAGGTAACAAAATAAAAGGTTTGTCATGAAATGTTATTTAAATCATATTTTTGACAATCAAATTATATTTCTTTGTTAATTTTGCCACAAATTTGTGGCACCATATCCTCCCAATAGGATTTTTTGGTGAGAAACTTTTAGCAACAATTTATAATATTTTTGTAATAAAAAATTATAGTCACAAATATCATAAATTTTAGTGATATTATTTTTTTGTTATGACTTGATTATTTATTTTGATGATGAAGTTAAAATCATTTCCAAATATATATTTGTAGATATATAAAACAAAAAATAGCCATAATTTTTTTAATAAATTTAATTTGTCACTAATGTTTTTATGTTTGACATCAAAATCATAATTCATCACAAATAGATTACTATTTTTTGACAAGGGTGATATTTCATCACTGAATAGTTACTTATTGATGACATATATAGTTTTATCACATAATGCAGATTACTTAGTAAATTTTGCCATATATTTTTTAATATACAAATTTATAATATAAATTTTTTTGATTATTAATTATCTAATTAACTTTTAGTAATAACAATACTTCATAGTTAAACATATCTTTATCGACAATATATATAGTTTTATCATAAACTAACTACTTAATGATGAAATAAATTTTATTATCCATATATCATTATACAGCTTTTGTGATGAAATAATTTTTGTTGTAAATTATTTATATGATTTAGCGATGACAGTATTTTATTATTAAATATATATTTATCGATAATATTTAGTTTTATTGTAGAATATTATCTATTTAATGATAAAATCATCCATATATTATATATATAGCTAATAATTTTTTATACTAATTATTTATGATTCATTTTCACCGCTATAAATTAAGAACAAAATCAGTTATGTAATCAAGTAATAGCCTATACTATAAGAAAAGAGCATTTTTACGATAGAATTATTTACGATGCAAATATTTTCATCATCAATAATAGTATTTATGATGAAATATAAAATTCATCGTAAATAATAAAATATTTATGATGAAAATAATTTTTCATCATGAATAATTGCATATTAGCGACAAAAAAATATTTTGATGTAAATATAAATTATTTGTAATAAAAATTTTCATCATAAATAATTCATCATTTATTTTAATTTTAAATTTTTAAGTATTCATGATGAAAATATTTTCATCATAAATAATTTAAGTATTTATGATGTAAATTATTTTTTTATCGATAATAAATTTATTTCTAACGAAAATATTTTCATCGCCAATATTTGAAAAAAAATAAAAAAATTTAAAAAATTATAAATTATTTGTGATGAAATCATTGTATCGTAAATAATTAAGTATTTATGATGAAAATAAATTTTCATCATAAATAAAGTTATTTATGATGAAAATATTTTCATCATTAATAGTTAAAAAAATAATCAAAAATTTAAAAAAAATTAAAAATTACTTATTATTTGTGATAAAAATTTTTCATCATAAATAAGCTCTTTTTACATCACAAATTTTGCAATATAAATTTTTTTATCATAAAAAGAGTTTATTTACAATGAAAATTTTTTATCATATATAATGAGTAATTTTAAATTTTTTTAAATTTTTGATTATTTTTTTAACTATTTATGATGAAAATATTTTCATTATAAATAACTTTATTTATGATGAAAATTTATTTTCATCATAAATACTCAATTATTTATGATGCAATGATTTCATCACAAATAATCTATAATTTTTAAATTTTTTAAATTTTTTATTTTTTTAAAATATTGGTGATAAAAATATTTTTATTGAAAATAAATTTATTGCCAATGAAAAAATGATTTTCTTCATAAATACTTAAATTATTTATGATAAAAATATTTTTATCATGAATATTTAAAAATTTAAAATTAAAATAAATGATGAATTATTTATGATGAAAATTTTTATCATAAATAATTCATATTTATGATAGAATATTTTTTTTGTTGATAATATGCAATTATTCATAATGAAAAATTATTTTCATCATAAATATTTTATTATTTATGATGAATTTTATATTTTATTGTAAATGCTGTTATTGATGACGAAAATATTTGCATCACAAAAATGTTCTTTTCTTGTAGTGGCTAAGACATAATTATGAAACATGCATAGAGATAAATTTAATTAAGGATTTTCATTGTTGGTCCAATCTAATTTATATTAAAAATATATTAAATATTAAAATTATTTATATAAATTATGTAATATAAAGTATTAAAGTTTTCTCTATCAAATACTATTATTTGTTTAATTATAGCATGAACAAAAAGAGTCATGGATTATCTATTTTTAAGAGATTTTAGATAAAGTATATATGATTATAGAAATATATTGAAACTATTTTAAATATTTTAAATAAAAGTTTTTAAAATGTTATAAAGAATAAAATGAAGTTATTTATGTTTTTATTTTTATCAAAAAGAAAAGGATTGAACTTTTTATAAAAATAATTAATTATTAAATAAAAATATTATAATATGTTTGAAATGAGTATATTTTATAATGCAAGCATATTTTATATAAATATAATAAAGTATTATTTTATATTATAAGTTGATATTGTCATTGTGGTTCAGTAGTAGGTTATAGATCAAAAGATTTTATATTCAAATTTTTATATAAATGTGCATGTATAAAAAAATGCTTGCTCTCTATATTTAAATTATAAGCACATATCTATTCTATATCTAAGTTTGATTGGATTAGAAAACGATTTCCGTTTGATTTCGATAAGATACTGAATATGAAAATAAATTTGGTTATAATATTTCACTCATTTTTAGTCCTAATTTGTAATGAAACTATTTTTGTCTCTAACATCTAATTTTGAGTGATGAAATAGTATTGTTGTTATTAGCCATTGTTTTATGATAAAAAAATTTTTTCACCAAATTATTTTATGATGAAAATACTTTCATCATGAAAAAATTATTTTTGTAACAAAAAATAATGCAAGTGACCTTTAAGGTTGATTTTTTATGATAAAATAGATGTTTAGGCAACATTATTTACTTACTTTTAATGATGAATTTTTTAATTAGGAATTATGTATGTATTCGGGATATAATTCAATTTGTCACAAAATGTTTCATATTTTGTCACGAATTACTATTTTTGTCATTAATAACTTTTTAGCAATGGGATATTGGCTACGAACCTAGCGAGAAAATTTTTTCATTGTCAAATACTTAAAGTGATGAAATTTATTTTTTAGCAACAAAACTTTTTGGTTGTTAAACATATAAATTCTTGTAGTAATATTGTTCACAAATAAGAAATTACTTTGTATTTATTTATAAAATTCATCTATTTTATGAACAAAGGTACTTATCTCAATTATCAATTTCAGATCGAATAATAGAGTAGTGCCCAAGCTCTTTGAATATTTGAGTTTGGCTCAAAATACTTTGAGCTAAGTTTAAATTAGCCTCCAAGTTAATTCAGATTTGTTGCACTCAGCTTTGGTGCTTGTCTCATAGAATTAGACATGACAAAGCAAACCATATGGACTGAATTTATCCCATAAAAGCAGTTCAATTGATAAATTGAGATGGTGCAAACCATCAAAACAACAACCTCGCACCCGCCCCTCACCCACCCCCCACACACCCCACCCCAAAAAAAAAAAGAAAAACAATAGAACATAACAGTCGAACCAATTTAAAGATTTTTGGGGTTTCATTAAACATCACAAGAAGAGCAAGGGAGAGGCGGGTGCGTGCAGTCGGGAAGGTTTCAAAGAGTTCAAAAATGGTTCAAGAAAAAAAAATAAAAAATTTTTTTTGGATGCACGCCATTTATCCCCTCTAGATAGCCGACACTTGTCACACTAAGAAAGCCATAGTTTTAACTTTAATGTATTGTATATATCTATATGCTTAAAAAAAAAAGTGAATTAAGATGATATGGTCTAGCCACCATAGCATGAAAAATAGAAATTAATAAACGACTGAAGCTTAACCCAAATAGTTGCATCATCATCGATCCTTTCAGTAGAGGATGCATAACTTCAAATCCATTTAAGTGTGTTAGGATTTTTAGTATATTAGTAATGCTTTAGAACATTGCGCATGGTCTAAACCTAATTTGTATCGAGGTTTTTGATAAAAATTATCAGATTTTATGTTTAAGGTTGAGCAGATTTTTTTTTTCTTTCTTTGGACCGTCATATTGTCCATTTGAAACAAGACCCTACACTTCAATGACACATGGAGACTAGTGAATTCCAATTTTCGTTGGTTCTAAATTGGCATCTATGCAACCTTGAAAACTAAATTATCATCAAACAATTGCCCTTGCATGAGAAATTAACTATAATGAATTTTAGCTAAACTAGTTAGCATGTCCCTCCACTTGGAAGATGCCCTAGATTTCAATACTGATAGTGAGATCCCTATCTTATTTCATAAAATAAAAATGATAACTTGGATAATTTAGTGTACTAGACTTCCACTACTATAGGATCTGGAGAAGGTGTGCACAATTTCATATCTACATATGGAGAGGCTATTTCTATATTCCGAACTAGTGACATTCTACCATTTTTCTTCCAAAAGTATCCCTCCATGTGTCTCAGAATATATAACTAACTCCTATTTAAATTAGTTCAGCTATTTCTAAAAGAATAAAATAATTTAAATCTTCATTTTAAGAAACATAAAAATTATTAGACTTCAATTACTCTTTCGAAGGATGGCAATATGAGAAAAAAATACAAGAGATCATGCTATTATATTTACAAGTAGTATAGTATAATTAAAAATTTTATATGTTTTACATGTGCATTGCACATGTTTGTCGCTATTTAGCAAATATCTCCGATGGTTGGAATCAAATTTCAATTAGGCCAAAGCACATGATTCATACCTATTCATGCCCAAGTTGGCTGACAATGACCAATCCATATCCTAATTAAAACCAATCGCAATACATATCCTATTCGATATTTGACCAACGCTAAACATCACAATAAACCCATCCAAATCAAATGATTTGGATAGAAACAGATGCCAAGTAACTCACGTACGAGTCTCCGTCCTTCATGACTATCTGCAAACAATGATCATGAAAGTGATCTGCGAGCCCTTCACTGGTTTCTAGAAAGATTCACATCCCAATTTTCAGTTCTGCCGACAAATCTAGCATGTTTTTTTTTTTTTTTTTTTTTCCTTTTTTGGTAGGACAAATCTACCATGTTATAGTGGAAGACTAGTCCGTATGTTAGAAAGTCTTACTTCTGAACGAGCTGAAGCTTAAATATTTCTTGGTGCAAGGATTCTAAGGGCCTAAAAGCTTTCAAAGATTCTTTGACGGTAAAAAAGCACCGTAGGTCAACAAAAGAAAGGAAACCTTAGTTCCTATATATGAGTGGTGAATCTACGTTAGCCGGCTAAAATGACTGTGATGGCTTCTAACTCAACAACTTCATGTTCTAAAATCTAAGTAGGCTCTTCTCCATCTTATCAATAGTCTTCATCCAAATGTCTTGGTCAAATGTCCCAATCATTGAGATCTCTGATGGAATGGTTCAACTTTATGTTCGAAAAAAACGGCTAGCAGTCACTTTGATGGGCACCCAAGTGTTCTCACTGGGGATATATTGTAAAATTAACAAGAATTTCGAAAAAGAAATATTTGGAGGATTTTTTTCTTGAGTGCTTGACATGACATGCCTGCCAACTGCGGCATCAGTAGAAATACAGCGACACTTTCGTGTTTAAAAAATATGTGTAATATATTGTTAATATTATCGGCCATGGAATTAGTCTAATCCATGAATATTTGTTTTATGCTCCTCACTCTTTCTATATGTATGTACGAAACAATAATAATAAAATGAAAGGAGGAGATTGGAATCTCCCTTATTTACATTCTAATTATTAGTCCAATTCTATATAAATTCTATAAATTAATCTGCACTTAGTTTTTTTTTTTTTTTTTACCAACAACATTGAACAAGCATTTTTTTGCTAAAAAGAGTATATATTCCTAAACCCTTCAAAATATTTTTGGGTAGAGCTTTAATCATGTTTTTCATTAAAAGAGAGTACACTTTTACGAGGGCATGTGAGTCACGGGTTCAATGGTAGATACACATTTCCACAACATTGCTTTCCTCAAAAAAGGCATTCCTATACTAAATCTAATTATTCTAATCACATTTTCATAGACCAATATTCCAACACTTCTTTCATTACAAAGAAATATTAAAAATTTGAGTTTACACATATATATTAAATAAATTAATTTTATAATAATAAAAATTTGAGCTTACACATATATAGTAAATAAATCTAATTTTATAATATCTAATCTGATATAGCTATGAAAATGCCCCTATCAATTAAAGAGAAATTGACTTGCCATTCAAAGATTCTGTGACAAATGGACCTACCATATTCAAGATAACTAGCTCTGAGGTGGCTAGATGGCAGCAATCATGAAAATTATCTTATAGCATCTTGTTAAGCCTAAAATAGTTTGTCATTTTTATTTGAATGCAACACAAAATCACCACATATGTCTGCCGTGCTGAATCTCATCTACTTTATTATGATGGGATCATAACCTTCTCACAATTTGATGGGGCCAAATTTGAATGTCCACTCTTTTTGAAAACTAGAACCTTTTTTTTCTAAATAAAAGAAAACGCACATGTGCTAAATAATAGTCTTAATTCTTTGCCAAAAAATGCTTGATTATCCTCTCACTGGAAGTGGTGACACCACGTCTTGCTTGAAATGACCGGTTTACATTGATGATTTATAATATCACACAATGATAGCTTCCAACATCATAGAATTGGTGGTCCTATTGATGATCCTTATCTTTTTTCATAAATACTAAGTTAAAAGACTAATGAGGATATGGAGTTGCAGGCCAAATCCTCACAAGATGAGAAAAAAAAATCAAGAGATATTTTTTGCTCATCCACCAAGATCAAGCCCTTGCAATCCTTCCACTATCACACTCCCCTCTCTCTCTCTCTCTCTCTCTCTCTCTGGGTGGCAATGCTTAACCATTTAACTAATTTAGTTTCATTCAATCCATTATAGATCACAATTAGTTACCTATTTAATAAAATGGTCAAAATTGGGTCATAATTTTTAATCTGTTTAATCATCTGATTCGATTTTGGTGGATATATTTTTGATCAATTTTGTATCTAACCCAATCCATATATGATCAAACCTGATCCATTGGCCACACCTATCTGTCACGTCCCAAACCCAGCACCTGAGTTGGGCACGAGACACGGCCACATAACCTTAGAGCAATATCCTGAGGATCATGTAAGGCCTAATAATTTAACACTTCAAAATTTTAAATAACCAAGTAAATACCAAATCAGTCAACCGAGTCACAACTTCAAATCGAATGTAAACTTGTTCAATACAATTATTCAAATGTTCATTGATATCAGAGAATTTAAGCTAACTGAATTACTAAAGGCTTTAGTTCTCATTTGCTCTTGTCCAAACCATCCAACTAAGCATCCTGTGAGTCTGAAAAAAAAAATAAGAAGAAAAATATGAGCTTTTCCAGCTCAGTAAGAATCACTGCACATATACATCAAGCCAGTAGATAAAAGTAATATTTCTGAAATCAATACAATTGGTGAAGACTCATATGTATATAATAACTAAAATATTATCATAACTATGTATTTAATAATATGGATCATCATATATCATCAAGTGAAGTCTTCATTCATTGTTGAATTACATATTATATGTTGTATCTTCTCACATTTTTGGTTTGTCAAGCTTTTATCCCTTTTTGGCTTTGGACTAACCCAGACCATACCTCAATCTCTTTCAAATCCAATTATTCTTTCATATAAGCCTTTCAAGACTGTCCCAGGATGAGCTCCTGGCCGGCTGTCCCACGTACGAAAGTCCGTGAGAAGCTGTCCTAGGCATAAGCTCCTGGCGGGCTGTCCCAGGCATGAGCTCCTGGCTGGCTGATTCATATGTCGAGGCTAGTCTAAAACATATTCTTTTCATTTAATTCTTGATTTTATCGAATTATTTCAAATTACAGAATTATGAAATTGATAAGTCATATCCATAAGACTCATACCATCAATCATAAAAATCTTTTCATAACATACTCATATTTAAACAAATTCATATAAGCCATATATCAATATCTCGAGCATAGAAAACTCATCGATTATAAATTCAATATTGCAAATTCAACATAGAAGACTAACAAATAAATAACATATATTTAGCGATGATCATGTACAGGATTCTTACCTCGATCAATGAGAAATTAAATTCACAGCCTTATAGTCTGAAAATCAAAACCCTACTCGTTGTCCCCCTGGTCGTTGGACTGTTCTCCTATCAAACAAAATAAATTAATTTAACCAAATTAATTTTTTTTAAAAAATTATATATTGAGGTTTATCGAAACTCTTACCTATGTTCCCCCCTTTTTTTATTATATATATATAATTTAATTTTTATTTATTTATTATATATATATATATGTATATGTATATATATATTTAATTTTTTTTTTATTTAGAGAAGAGAGAAGAGGCTTCTTCTTCTCTTCCCCACGATCAAAAACAGGGGACCCGAGCTCTTTCCGAGCACCTCCCCCTCATCCGGCCAGGTGAGCCACCTCCGGCCACCCTCCCTGGCAACGTCTCGACGACGGCGAGGCTACCGTCTCAATGGCAGCCCCACCCCTCTTTGCTGCCGGCGGCAGAAGGAGAAAACAGCGTAAACAGAGGTGTCCCTATTTGAGCCCGAACCGACATCTCACCGGCTTCCAAGCACCCGATGGCCGGAGGATCGATTCGAAAAAAAGGGAGAAGGAACGTACCTTATTCCGACGGCCAAAAATAGCTCCGACGGCCCTTCTCTTCCGATCAATGCTCACGGTGCCTTCTTTGAGAAAATTCCACAAATCTCTCAAATTTCTTCGAAATTTTTGTTGAAAAATCCTTAGGGAGGAAGGGGGGTCTTTATAGAGAAGGTTTCCTACCCTAGCTGGACCGATTTCGCCAGAAACAGGAAGGAATTCACTACAAGAAATTTGATTTTTTGCGACGAAATTTTAGCGACGAAATATATTTCGTCACAAAAAATTAAGCTTTTGCAACGAAATTTAAATTTCGTCTCCAAAAATTAGGTATTTGCGACGAAAAAAATTGTGTTGCAAAAAGTTATATCTTTTGCAACGAAATTTTTATTTTTGTTGCTAGAAGTTGATTTTTAGTGACGAAAATTTTTTTCATTGCAAAAAATAATTTTTTTTGTGATGAAATATTTTTTTTCGTAGTTAAAAAATTATTTTTTGTGACAAAAAAAAATTTATCGCCAAAAAATCATATTTTTTACGACGAAATTGATATTTCGTTGCTAAAAAGAAAGGCTTTTGCTATCAATTTTATTTATATTTAGTGACGAAACTATTGCGTCGCTAAATTTTATTTTATTGAAAAATTTTTGAATATTTTGCGACGAAAATTTAAATTTCGTTGCTAGAATTGATGTTTAGCGACGAAAATTTTTTCATCGCAAAAAATTATTTTTTTTGGCGACGGAAAAATTTTTCGTTGCTATTTTTTTTTTTGCGATGAAAATAATTACGTCGCAAAAAATTTGATTTTATGCGATGAAATATTTGTTTCGTTGCGAGAAACATGATTTTATGATCATTTGCGACGAAATTAAATTTTCATTGCCAAAAATTAATTTTTTGCGACGAAAGTATTTTTGTTGCAAAAAAATTTATTTTTTGCGACAGAATATTTATTTTTAGCAACGAATGTATTTCATCGCTAAATATTTTTTAATTAAAAAAAAACCTTTGATATTCTGCCCTAATTGAAAATAACCCTGATTTCTCCCTCCCCGATCTCCGACGCGGTCATCCAAATTTTCTCCCTCCCCGATCTCCGACGACAGTCCTCCTTCCCCGGTCGCCGGTCGTCCTTCCCGGTAAGTCCTCTCCCTCCCCGCCACCATCCTCTCTCTCTCTCTCCCTCCCCACCACCGTCGAGCCCTCCCTCCCCGCCACCGTCGCCGCTCGAGCCCGCCCCCCGTCGCTGATCGATCCCCCTTCCCAGCGCGCCGGCCATCTCCCTCCCGCCTCGCCACCCTCTTTTCCGCGCACCGAATCCTCCCTCTTCTCTGCCTCCTTCCTTTCGGTTCCCTCCAATCCCTCGAAACCCTAACCCTCCAATCCATAAAACGAAGGTGGCGGCCACCTCTCCTCCCTCCCTTTCCTCCTCCTTCCATACTTTCCTCCTATTCTTCCTCACCGGCCGCCGCCGAAATGACTACCTCCTCCTCTTCTCCTCTACCTTTCATGGTGGAGTACCTGATGGATCGTCTGGGCTTCCAAGGATAAGGCCCTCGTCGCCTCCAAATCCCTCCTCCACATCACCACCCCCGACAAGCCTGACGCCGTCCTCGCCTTCCTCCACCGCCACGCCGGCCTCTCCCCCCGCCAGCTCCACTCCTTCGTCCGCCGCCGCCCTACTGTCCTCACCACCAACGTCCCCTCCAATCTCCTCCCCAAGCTCAAGCTCCTCGAGCGCCTCCTACCCTCTCCCGTCTCCCGCCGCCGCCTACCGCTTCGGCCTCCCGTCCCCCGCCGCCGCAGCGCCATCCATCCCCTGTCTCTCTCCCTCATTTTCTTTTAGTTTATCATGTGTTTTGTCTACAGTTTAGAACATCTTTTCTCTTTTAGTTTCATGCTCATATGTTCTCATTGTTAATTTTCGGTTTCGTAGTTATAATTCATGATGGTGAACGGTTATTGATGACTTCTGTTTTTGAGGATTTATCCAAAACTAAAAAGAAACTTCTGTTTTTGAGGATTTAGTTTTCATGGCTTTTTATTAATTCTAAGTTCTTCTATTCTATGTGTATTTATGACCATCTCCTGAACAAGGAGAATATGTTTCTGTTTTGAGGAAAATGGTCGCAAGATCCATACTGTTTCGTTCATAGGAGAGCAAAAGAAATGAGAATCTACTAATTTTATGCTCTCTATTGGTGGAAATTCTGTGATCAATACATTTTTCTGAATCATTCGATAACTTTTAGACGTTTGATAGATTTTTAGTTTTGCAGAGACCTAACCAGATGCCATGGATAGAATATCATAAAATGATTTTAAAAGATGGAAGAATGCATGAGAAGAAGCCAAAAGTAAAACGACAAGAGCCAAAAAAAAAAAAAAACATTCATAAGTTTTTTCTCAAGTTGACTTGGAGGGTTTGATTGCCATTTCTTTTGATTCCTTTCAAAATTTTCAACCAATTTCATGGTTCATTAACCTACTGGGCTTGCCCATCTTCTTCTAAAGGACAAAAAAAAAAAAAATTAATGATCATAGTTCATTAGTTCTTTCCGGGAAAAAATAATGTCATTTATTGCTAAGCAAAATCACATTCATAATTTTTCATGTTTCTTCTTGCTATTGTTCTTTAATTTATATATTTTTTTAATTTTTTTTAATAAATTTTATCCATTAAAAATAATTATTTATTATTTTAGTAATTAGATATAATGTTAGATATAATTATTTGTTTGATATAATTAATTTTAATCATGATTTAAAAATATTTTAAAAATAATTTTTTTGCGATAATAATATATTAATTGTAGCATAACAAATTTATAAGTCTTAGAATTTCCATTCGAGGATAGCGTGCATAAACCAATATTTTTTTTATGAAAAAAATGTTGGTGCTTTATACACTATTCTCGAATTGTCCTCGTGGACAGTTTGGGCACGTGAATGAATTTAATATTGCAACACATGTGCTTCTATATCACAGAGTTTTGTCGGTATTTTTGATCATGTTCTCTGGATACATAGCACAATTTTAATGCTTGTGTATCTGGAGAACTGCGTCAAAATGCTACTGAAATTTTTTTGGTATACAAGACATGTATTGCAATATTAAATTCTTATGTTCCTGAATGGAATAGGACCATCACCCTATAGGTAGGAGATATAAGGCGTTAGTCAACTATTATTACATAAAATTGATTGTATAGTTTGCATCATAAATATGTAGGTATGGATCGTGGTTGGATGTCTTTGTGTGATAAGTTCTGTCCCGAGTATATTACGGGTGTGACGACTTTTATGAATGTGGCGTCCAATCATACTAGAGAAGATGGGAAAGCTCGTTGTCCATGTCGTCGATGTAGGAATTTATTTTGGTGTACCTTATCGGACATTCAGAATCATTTATACGAACACGGTATAGATGTGACTTACAAGAGATGGACTTGTCATGGTGAAGATTTGCCGACTAGCTCGAACATGTTATCCAGGAGTCCCATAAATCCATCGTCAGTCGGTGGATCATGCAGTCGTGAAAGACAAACACTTGGTGAAGAAGATAAAAAAATTTTAGAGGATCTTCATCCGAAATTATTTGAAGTAAATGTAGAAGCGAGAGCAGAACATCAGCATTCCATTCCGAGACAAGAAGCTGAAGAGGACAGTAATATATCTATAAATGACAGATTCGAGCGTCTATTAAGAGATGCACAAAGTGATGTTTATCCTGGTTGTAAGAAGTACTCTCTGTTGTCTGCCGTAATAAAGTTATTACACATGAAGACACTTGGTAAGTGGTCAAACAACTCGTTTAATTGGTTGCTCAAATTTTTGAAGGACTTACTGCCAGAGGGAGAGTTACTTCCGTCAAGTCATTATGAAGCCAAAAAATTATTGAAAGGACTCGGTTTGGGAGTCGATGACTTGGGCCTACGCTGTGAAAAGATACATGCATGTCCGAATGATTGTGTTCTATTTTGGAAGGATAAACAAGATCTACAAGCATGTCCAATTTGTCATTCAAGCAGATGGAAAGAAAGTCATGGTAAGGATAAGAAGAAAAAGAAAATACCATGCAAGATTTTGCGGTACTTTCCGATTACACCACGATTGCGTCAATTGTTCATGTCGAGGCATACTGCTTGTGACATGCGATGGCATAAGGAGGTAAATAATATGGACGATGATGTCATGAGACATCCATCAGATGGAGATGCATGGAAATATTTTGATCGTGAACATCCATGGTTTGTAGCTGATTCACGAAATGTCAGGCTAGGGTTGGCAATAGACGGATTTAATCCATATGGTAATCTTAGTACTGCTTATAGTATGTGGCCTGTTATAGTATTTCCTTATAATTTACCACCATGGAAGTACATGAAATCACCTTTTAATCTATTGGCCTTGTTGATCCCGGGTCTCTGTGCCCCTGGAAGAGACATAGACATATTTTTAGAGCCATTGATCGAAGAGTTACAATATTTGTGGGAAGAAGGATGCGAAACATATGATCATGTTGTAGGAGGCATCTTTCGTATGCATGCAGCATTGCTTTGGACAGTTAACGATTTTCCTGCATATGGCGATATTTCTGGATGGTGTACAAAAGGGTATAAAGCATGCCCAACTTGTAACGATGATATTACATCAGACCGTATTCGTGGAAAGATTTATTTTACCGGCCATCGACGTTTCTTGCCAGATGATCATAGATGGAGGAGAAGTCTTAAGTTCAATGGCAAGCATGAACGACGTGCGCAGCCAAGATTCTGGTCTACGGACAATATTTTAAATCAGTTACCCAATCCACAGGATGTCATATT
Source organism: Elaeis guineensis (assembly GCF_000442705.2). Lineage (NCBI taxonomy): Eukaryota > Viridiplantae > Streptophyta > Magnoliopsida > Arecales > Arecaceae > Elaeis > Elaeis guineensis. The sequence goes on along the minus strand of NC_026004.2, from coordinate 21,560,991 downwards.
TGGTAAGGGTCTGGCCAGCCAAGTAGGGGTGCGAACAAGTATCGAAAATTGGAGAAAAAAGAGCAAGTTGTTTGATCTTCCATATTGAAAAATGCTTCTTCTTCGACATAATCTTGACGTCATGCATATTTAAAAGAATATATTTGATAATGTATTTTATACCATTCTCAATATCGAAGGAAGAACGAAGGATACCGTGAAGGCTCGTCTTGACTTAGAGGATATGCAGATTAGAAAGGAATTACATTTGATTCGACGAGGGGATAGGCTGGTGAAGCCATTGGCATGTTATACACTAAATCGAAGAGAGAGAAATCAATTTCTTTCATATTTGAGATCAGTGAGGTTTCCTGATGGATACGCCTCAAACTTGAAACGGTGCATCAAGTCGAAAGATGGAAAGATCGTCGGGATAAAAAATCATGATTATCATGTACTTCTACAGCATGTGCTCCCAGTTGGTTTGCGCGGATTGTTGTCGGATAATGTGTGTGATGCGTTACTTGATCTGGGAACTTATTTTCGGAACTTATGTGCGAAGACATTGAGACGAAGTCAGATCGACATATTGGAGAAGAAGATTATCATTACTCTCTGTAAGCTCGAGATGATATTCCCTCCCGCCTTCTTTGATATCATGGTGCATCTTTCTGTTCATCTTCCACATGAGGCTAGATTGGGTGGGCTAGTACATACAAGATGGATGTACCCAATTGAAAGGTAATTGCATGATATTGTAATATTTATTATTCATTATTGTATTCTTATTATATGTGATATCAATTGATAATTTATTGAATAGGGAGATGCGTGAATACAAGAGTGCCGTCACTAACAAAGCACGGCCTGAAGGTTCAATAGCAGAGGCACATGTTATGAATGAATGTCTGACGTTCTGCTCTATGTACCTTCGACGAGTGGAGACCAAATTTACAAGGCCACAATGGAATATCGATGTTGACTAGATTCTGACCGATGGATTGTCCGTGTTCTCCAATGTTGCCCGACCATATGGTAAAAAAGATTTTCGAATGTTGACACCACAAGAAACGGATGACATGCATTGGTATGTGCTAAACAATTGCGAGGAGGTAGAAGCGTACATGATGTGAGTATATACATTTAATTTTTATTTGTTGATATATCAATGAATGTATGTGGACTCTAAATTAAAATATACATGGGATTACTGTATCACTTCAGAGAACACGAAAGTGAGCTCAGAAGAAGTAATCCTACATTAGCAGCGGCACGACATAGGAATCAATTCGCATCATGGTTTGACGAACGGGTAAGTTATGTTCATGTTCATCCATAATTAAAAGTTTGTTTATATAGTATTTTTTTTGTCAAATTTAACCTGCTTATTGTTCTTTTAATTGTAGATAGCTCAGCTACGTATAGACAATCCTAACTGTATCAGTAATGACTTAGCTGCACTTGCACGAAAACCTGACAGACGTGTATCAGTATATTCAGCATGCATAGTCAATGGTGTGCGATTCTTAATGGAAGATCGCGATCGCGATCGAACCACATAGAATTGTGGAATAAGCATGGAGGGCGAGCACAAGGGTGAAATAATAGATTTTTTTGGTGTTCTGCATGAGGTTATAGAGTTGAGATATAGTGGTCTTCGACGGATTGTGTTATTCAAGTGTCGATGGTATGACTTAGGACGACACAGGCCAATTGTTATAGATCCTCAACTCGTCAGTGTCCACACTGGTCATGTATGGTATGAAAGTGATCCTTATATTTTTGCAAAGCAAGCAAGACTAGTGTGGTATATTGATGATAACAAAATGAAAGAGCCTTGGCGAGTTGCAATAAGGGCTCAGCATAGGCATTTGTTTGATCCTGCACTTTTCACATGCCCGAACGATGAACATCTTGAGAATGAAGTCTGTGCAATTATTGAAAACGAAGCATATCAAATGCAAACACCAGATAACATATTAGTGCCAGATGATACGATTGACATAGGACAATTACAAAGAGACGACTATGAACCTGAGGATGTTTCTCTTGTTGGATCGTCGATAAGGGCACGGACACGAGCACGATCCAATAATGACTTCATTAACGACGATGATGATAGCACTTCAGGGTCGAAGTCTTCTATGACTCTCGTCGAAGATGACTATATGGACACGAGTTCAGAATCTGAGAACAATAATTAATATGAATAAGTAATTCAATTTATTTTTTTTTGTTATATCATGTAATACTTGAGTTTTTTTGATTACGTATTGATTTAAATTATTTTAATCATTGCAGCATCATGACTGGTCCTGGACGTAGACATTCACGGGGTAGGCAGCAGGCTCCGCTTGATGATACACATCCTCACTTTAGCATTTTGCATGATGAGTCAGAGGATTTAGATGAGACTCAGTTGTCCGAGTCCACAGAGCAGACTAGTGCTCAGCCAGAGCTTGCCCAGTCGGAGGCCATGGTACCGCAGCATCATCCCCTTACAGGTACATCTCTATCAATTTATAAACCATATATTTTTTTTTGTTATATGCATTTAGTGATACATGATATATGTTCATTTCACCAATTTTTACATGTAGGAACACAGTATCGACGTGCAGTGCGTGGTCCTAGTAGGGGTCTTGTTTTGAAAAAATATGTGCATACACACAATGAAAAACCGAAGGTACAGATATTTCGAGATCATCCGGTTGGCACAGAGGCTAGTATCATCGCAAATGAGATCAGTTTGTATATGTGGAATCATTTTTTGTGGGCTGCTGAAAGTTTCAAGCATGTAGCTCCTCGATACCGTGATGCTCTAGTCTCTCACATCAAGGTAAGAATTAAATTTGGATGTCTTGCATATCATTACATGATCCATATTATTTTTGGTTATATAAATAAATTTTTTATTATATGAATAATTTCATGTATTTGCTTTTTGGTATGATTACTGTGTAGGATAATATTGACTTCGAGGATTGCACTGACGAAGAAGTGACGGCATGTATTCTCAAAATGGCTGCAAATAGATACAGAGATCGACGATGTAGGCTTCATAAATACTACAATGAGCTGCAGGCGAAGGAGATTGATCCTGTGACCCAGCCATACAGAAATTGGGCTGGGTCTAGTGACGATTGGCGGTGGTTATGTGAGCATTTTGGAAGTGAGGCATTTTAGGTATGTCTAGTGTTCCAAGTTTTTTTAATTTTGTTATGTCCTTTATTGGTTATAATTGTATGTATTTTGTAGCGACGATCGGAGGCGAATAAGGTGAATAGGAGCAAGATTAATTCTATTCACACGCAAAGAAGTGCCTCTTTTGCACAGGAAATGAAGAGGATGGTACGTAACTACATTTGCAATCATATTTTATAACTTTTTATTAAATATTTATATTATTTTGATATTTTTTTTTTTTTTTTTTGTTTGAACAGGGACTATCCAGAGTCGACGCCTATGCTAAATTCTATCAAAACAAGAGTGGCGAGTTCATGACCGAGAAGGCGAGGCAGCGTTATGTAAGTATCATTACTCTACATTTTGAATACTTTTAAAGAGTTTGAAAAAAAATTATGATTTTATTTGGTTTATTGTGAAGGAAAAAATGTTAGAATTGAGAGAGCAGGCGACGAGGGAGGTGGGATCTGACGGTGATACTGGATCGCAGCAGGTTTGTTTGATGACAGATGATACGATTTTGGATACCGTCCTCGGGCGGCAGCTAGGATCTGGTCATAGCATGCGGTCCAAAAAATCACGCAGTTCGTCATCCGGCCGGTCTGATGATGCATCGGTGTCAGAGGCAGTTAGGACATCCATGAGCATGATGCAAGATCAGATTAGTTACTGGATGAATCGTAGTCAGACGCTCGAGAGGACGTAGCTGCGGTGGCGGGACGGCTCGGTATTGATGCTTCTGAGTTAGCACCTCTACAGTCACATGATGCCGCCTCTGCACCACCATCGCGACACATATCAGGTCAGGGATCGACGCCTGGAGAAGGGAACGAGGCCAACGAGTCAGATCATACTTAGTTTGTATTTATTTTAAATTTAAAATGGTGTATGGACTTATATTTTTGTATATGACAAAGATGGTTATGAAACTTTTTGATACTTGAAATTGGTCTTTTGACTTAGAATATTTTTATTGTGTTAACATACTGTTTATTTAAAATATGTTTGATCAGATAATTTGTATTTGAGTAGGTTTTTTTGAAAAATAAATAAAAATTTTATTTTTTATCCAAAATTTATTTTAGCGACGAAATATTAATTTCGTCGCAAAAAAATTTGAGAACCCAAAAATGTAAAACTTTTATTATTCATTGCGACGAAATTTTTTATTTCGTTGCTATTTTTGCGACGAAACTATTGTTTCGTCGCTAAAAATTATAACTTTTTGCGACGAAATTTTTATTTCATCGTAATTATGGCGATAAATTTTTTTATTTCGTCACCTTTCTAGCGATGAAATTATTATTTCGTCACCATTATAGCGACGAAATTTTTTTTTCGTCACAATTATAGCAACGAACATTTTTTTCGTCGCAATTATTGCGACGAAATTATTTCATTGCTATTTTTGCGACGAAAAAATAGTTTCGTCGCGAAAAATTATACCTTTTTGCGATGAAATTTTTATTTCGTCACAATTATGATGACGTATTTTTTATTTCATCGTAATTATGACGATGAATTTTTTTATTTCGTCGGCCTTCTAGCGACGAAATTTTTATTTCGTCGTAATTATAGCAACGAACATTTTTTTCGTCGCAATTATTGCGACGAAATTTTTGCGACAAATTTTTTTGTGATGAAATTCGTCGCTAAGTTTTGCGACGAATTTTATTTTCATCGTAAAAAATAAGAAAATATTTTTTTTAATCAAAATATTTAGCGACGAAATTATTTTTCGTTGTAATTTTAGCGACGAAAATTTAAGCTCTTGCGACAAAATATTTTCGTCGCTAATACAGCACATAACTTCGTCATCTGGGTTTACTATTTTTTGCGACGAAATAAAATATTTTCGTCGCTAAGATCTTTTGCTACGAGGCTTTCTCTACAAATTTTTAGCGACGATATATTTCGTCGTAAATACGTTTAGCGATGAAAATATAATTTTTAGCGACGAAAAAATTTCGTCACAAAAAATCAAATTTCTTGTAGTGGAAGAAGACTCTGATTAGGAGTCTTCCTTCTTCTGTAAATTTTTTCTTTTTTTTTTTTTTGTTGTTGGGCCGTTAAAGGTTTACAGGCCTAAGTAACTGGGCCGTTACAATCTTTCCTCCTTAAAATAATTTCGTCCTCGAAATTTACATACCTGAGTTTTCGAAGAGTTGTGGATACTTGATCTTCATTTCTGTCTCGAGTTCCCATGTAGCCTCTCTCTCGCTATGATTGCTTCATTGGATCTTCACATAAGGAATACTTCGATGCCGTAACACCTGATTCTTTTTGTCAACAATCCGTACTGGATATTCTTCATAAGTCAGATCCTTCTGAAGATTCAAAGGTTCATAACTCACCACATGACTTGGATCTGGAATATACCTTCTCAACATTGATACATGAAACACATTATGTACACCAGATAAAGCCGGCGGTAATGCTAACCGATATGCAACCTCTCCAATCATGTCTAAAATTTCAAAAGGGTCAATATACTTTGGACTCAACTTACCACGAACTCCAAATCTCATTACACCTTTAGTGGGAGAAACTCTCAGAAAAACATGATTGCCTACCTGAAATTTCAGCTCCTTTCTTCTATTATCAGCATAACTCTTTTGCCTGCTCTGAGCTGTACGAAGCCGTTCCTGGATCATGTGTATTTTTTCTACTGTCTGTTGCACTATTTCTGGTCCCAACAATTTTCTTTCTCCCACCTCATCCCAACAAATGAGCGATCTATACTTTGGGCTTGCCATGCTAAGCTTTAGGGGCCAATAATGTCTTGGACTTTTAGGCCTATCTCAGGTGACACGTAGATTAAATACTTAACCCAATGCATTGATCAAGCTAGTTAGGCTAATACCAGTGCATAGGGCATCGATATTGACAGGCTACATTGTTGAATGCGATTTATGGTAGACTTTTATATACATTCCACCATAGATGCATGATGGACTCTGGGATTTGTGTTCGGAGCATGATGATAATGAGATTGTCAGTTGATGCATTCAAAAGTAACCATTCCCAATGTATAGCAAAAGTCCAGGCAAAATTTATCCAGAAGGCCTCAAATACTATTGTAATATGTTTAATACTAATATTTTCCAAATTCATTGCACAATGCGGTTATATTAATTTGTCACTCAGCACAAACATGCAGCCAGATCCCCGGTAGATCAACAAGTACAAATATTTTTCGAATACTTGATTCAAAGATCAACTATAGTCTCTAGACAATCTCATGATCTTGTAGATTGTCCTTATATTCGAAGAAGCTAATATAAGGTTGCATGCTTGTTGGCCTATTGTTTAATGGGAAGATTACGGTGATACTCTCAAGAGGTTCATCTAAAATAAATTATAGAAAATCTAACACATAGGCACTCACAAATGAACATCTAAAGATGAAAAAGATTCTATCAACCATTCATATATTTTTCAACATTTCCTAATTAATTGATAGAAGTTGACTCGAACCAAGCTGGTCTAAACCGGCCTAGTTAAATCCATCTTGGTACAGTTCACTTTTGCCATCTACTTTCAAACAAATATTCAAAATCATTGTAATTAAACTTGATTTAAATGATTTTTTAGAAAAGGGAAAAATGACTAGAAGAATTGCTATTTCGTAAGCTATAATTCATCGAACTGCAGTGCAGTATACTTGCCACTTCCTACGCTCACCAACAAACCAACGGATCCTAAATGCATGTTCAAGCAATCCTTGATGGTTTAAACTTCCCTTTTTCTTCTTCCACCGCACACACATGCACGTATTATAATCTAACACAATAATTTATCATCTTTTCTTTTTTTGGTAGAAATAATTTATCATCTTTAAAAGATGGTCAAGACTCATATGAGAAGAAATTAATAAGAATGCATGTCAGCACATGCATAGCTGATATTTTCATTTAGAACAGTTAGTGCATCTCAATAAAGTGGTATATAGAACTTAGAAAGAGGACTTGTAGCGAGCGGCAGTCATTGAACAACATGCTTGTGTAGTGAAGGTTCGAGCACTCTCTATAATTATACTTTTTTTTTGATAAAAAGAGGAGCATAACTTAACATTATAAAGAATAAGCACAAAGCAATACTACAATAAAAATAATTTTTGATGATAAGTTATTTGTGATATTTTTTAATATATATATATCGCTAGATTCCTTCTTTTTGCAGCATTTTGATAAAAATACTTCTATCTTTCAATAAATATTTTTTATTAGTGATACTTTATTATAAATACTGCTATAAATTTATACTTTATGACATATAACTTAAAGTATCAAAAATTAGAACTGCTATTACAGCATTTAACTAATATGTTAGTACATAATATCATAATTTATGAGACTTTAAAAATTATCACTAAATCTTAAATTATTAATTTTTATATAGAGCTTGGTTTAGTCATACTGATATCATAAAATATGTTATTATACATATATATTCTTAGTATTATTTATTTAATAACATGAATGTATCTTAATAAGTTAAATAAATTATTATTATATATTAATAATAAAAATTATAGTTTGGTGGTTAAGAGCTTACTATTTAAATAAAAGATTATTAATTCGAATCCTCTTTTTGTTCTAAAAAAAATGAAATAATAGTATTTTAGGTTAGTGGAGAGTATTTTAAGAATACAAATGAAAGACTAAACTAAAAATGAATATTTTAAAACTCAAAGGCCTTTTTTATTAAGTCAAATAATTTTAAATATTTTCCAATAACTAGCAAATTAAATTTTATTTTCAATTTATATCTTTCTCCCATATAACCCTCCTTTTGTTCTAAAAAAAAAAAAGAAACAATAGTATTTTAGGTTAGTGGAGAGTATTTTAAGAATACAAGTGAAAGACTAAACTTAAAATGAATATTTTAAAACTCAAAGGCCTTTTTTATTAAGTCAAATAATTTTAAATATTTTTCAATAACTAGCAAATTAAATTTTATTTTCAATTTATATCTTTCTTCCATATAACCCATGCAATAATTTTGATACTTAAAATCATGTCAAATTGAGCATCTACCTAATTGTTGGAAATGTTGAAAAGGATAAAACAAGGGGTAGAGAGAGAATGGGGAAGAGAAAGGAGGGAGGGTAAGGAAATCTTAATCCATCCACCAAACATAATATAGAATTAGTTATAACGGATTTTCTCCCTATAGGATTTTATGTATACTCCTATAGGATCAAAATCTACATCTCACTATAATTTTTCTTTGTAAACTTATAAATCCTAGGCATCCAAATGTACTCTTAATGTTATTTATTCATCACCTTTTTTTTTCTTGTTTAATTTTTTCTTAGTTCATTCTTAGTCATTTTGTCCTCTTCTTTTTTTTCTTTTCCTTGATTTGTAATGTTACTTTTTTCTTTCTCAGTTTACTTTTCCTTGTTTAAATGATAATTTTTTGATGCCCATAGGATGAGATTTTGCAAACATTGTGAGTCGAGATTTTTTTAAAGGACCTGAGGAATATTACAAATTGCACCATCAACAAAAATCACTTCCTTTCAAATGTGCCAAATGCCACGGCAGCAGGAATTGCTTTTCTCACAGCCACATTCCGATCATTGCTGTGCCAATACCATTAGCCATCGAATGCTCGATTTTTCGAGGCTAGTGGGATTACAATGGGCAGGTGGTGAGTAAGGTAATAGCATTTATTTTTTTAATTCATATGTTATCTTCTGTGAAATTATGATTTTTCTTTTTCAAGGTTCTTGAAAGTGGTATGGTCTTCCTTTGAAAAAAAAATACTGGCCCAAGTTGCGACGGTCACTAAGGTGCCGTTGGCCGCAACCGTGCCCTGCTTTTAGGTACGAAGGAATCCTTATTGACACTTGCACCTCTTCTTGGCCAATCCTCTCATCGCCCGCATTTCGCTCTCCAGCCGTATTCCTGATAGCTGCACTGCTGGCTGCAATCATGCTCTACAATTCTAGATAGGCTCAAAAAATCCTTGTTGACACCTACACCTTCTTAGCCGAGATAGTTCAAAAAAAATCATTCTCCAATCATCCATCCTTTTCTTATTCTATTGGTTTTAATCCAAAGCCCTGTTTCTAAGCAAAGGGCTATATCTGCGAGGCAGTAGTTTTGCTGGCTGGGTGATTGGAAGAACTTCGATCAAAGGAAAGCTAGGCGATCATTATTGATCCAAGCATCAGAATAAAAGATGGTTTGGCTGCAGAATCTGTGGAAATAAGTATCCCAAACGAGCGGATCTAGATATCTATAGGGGTAAAAGACATGTACAAACTCCCATTGGTTCTATTCCCTGTGTTGCATATGAAGAGCTTGTCTTCAGTGGGTTCATTCCACATGACTGAAGGCTTGGCGCATTGAAGTAATGTAAGGTGTTCTGAAGCTTTTTATTTTCTTCATTCATATCCAGAAAGACCAATGTAAGCTGCAACAATTTAAAAGAGATTCAATAAAAAAAAAAAAGAGAGAATTTAAAGAGATAAATTTCCACCATTTAATAAGAATCTGGTCGGCCGAGGTGGAGGTCGAGGGCCACAATACTGTCCATTAAGAAAATAAATTTCTTCATTAAATGGTGGGAATTTATCTCTTTAAATTCTCTCCCTTTTCTTTTTGATCGAATCTCTTTTAAATTGTTGCAGCTTGCATTGGTCTTTTTGGATATGAATGAAGAAAATAAAAAGCTTTAGAACACCTTACATTGCTTCAATGCCCCAAGCCTTCAGTCGTGTGGAATGAACCCAGACAAGCTCTTCATATGCAACATAGGGAACAGGACCAATGGAGTTCGTACATTGCTTTCATCCCTATGGATATCTAGATCCGCTTGTGTGGGATACTTATTTCCACAGATTCTGCAGCCAAACCATCTTTTATTCTGATGCTTAGATCAATAATGATCATCTAGCTTTCCTTTCATCGAAGTTCTGCCAATCACACAGCCAGCAAAACTACTGCCTCGTAGATATAGCCCTCTGCTTAGAGACAGGGCTTTGGATTAAAACATATAGAATAAGAAAGGGATGGATGATTGGAGAAGGATTTTTTTGAACCAACCTCGGCTAAGAAGAGCTGTAGGTATTGTTGCAGTTAATCTCTTCTCTGATTTAAGCATCAGAGGATTCTCATCGGATGTAATTTCGGTTTGTGAGGACTTCATTTTGCAGATGTTCTTCATTGACAACGGATGCAACAGAAAATTGGCTACAACAAATTGACGCACTAGGTAAAAGAAAACTACAATCAACCATGCCGAAAATTCAAAGAGGAGACGGACCTAAGGAGAAGGATGAGAAAACTTGACCTGAAGCTAAAAAGGAGTGGAGAAGAGACCTTGGAGCTCTGGTACTGAGGCGATCTTTCGGCAGAACCTTCTATTGCAGAGGATGGTGACAAATGCAAAAGTAAAGTCTGACTGAAAGCGGCTCCATATATATAGGATCCCTCAACGGCTAGGATAAAATCTGTCAAATCTGGATTTTATCAGATGACGATACGTGGCAACATTCAGACCGATCATTGATCGGATGGTTCGACGCACCTGCTCCTAATCGTGCCATCTCACTGTTATCCGCATGAACAGCTCCGACCTAATGATGTTCGGACACGTAGTCAAGATCTACTACTCTAAATCAAATCATCTGGCATCGAATTATCTTTCTGAAACGAAGTCTGGTGCCAAATTATCTTATCGAAATGATAGTCCAATAATGATTTCACAGCTATCGAAACAGCAAATCAGTCGGAGATCTCTTGTATTTCAAAAACTAATAAAGGCTAGTAGCTGAGTCGGGACTCGAGGCAATACGTGATGACTCTCTTCGTCCAATGCAATCCATTAACTTTATGATTATGGTCCGATAATTTAGCGTCATAAAAAGTGAGATCATATACTCGACGGTTACATCAGAATCATATATAAAAGAGAAGTAAATAAACAATATGGATAAGATAATTTTAGATGAAAATTTTATCATTTTAAATTCTCTTTATTCGTTGTCCATCAATTTTTTTTTAAATTTAAATATTAAAATTTTTTTATTAAATATAATTTTAATCTATAAAAATTTTATTATATAATATTTTTTTATCGATAACAAATGTTACGAGAGGTTGACCGTAATAGATATCAATAAAGATTTTTTTGAGTCTGTTGTAAAGCACGATTGCGGTCAGCGGTGCGGCTATCATGAATACGGTCGGAGAGAGGAATACGGAGGATGATAGGATCGGCCAGTGTAAGTGTCAATAAGGATTCCTTCGTACCTAAAAGCAGGGCACGGTTGCGGCCAGCGGCGCCTAGCGATCGTCGCAACTTGAGCCATTATTTTTTTTTTTCAAAGGAAGACCCCACCACTTTGAAGAACCTTGAAAAAGAAAAAGACAAATCATAATTGCACAGAAGGTAACACGAGACTTAAAAAAATAAATGCTTTTACCTTACTCACTGTGGCCACCTGCCCATTGTAATCCGCTAGCCTCAAAAAATCGAGCATTCCGTGGCTAATGGTATTGGCACAGTAGTGATCGAAATGTGGCTGTGAGAAGGGCAAACGTGTGTAGCTCCATTCCTGCTGCGGTGGGCATATTTATTTATTACAGCACTTGGCACATTTGAAAGGAAGTGATTTTTGTTGATGGTTCAATTTGTAATATTCCTCAGGTCCTTTTCTTTTAAAAATCCTCCACTCACAATGTTTGCAAAATCCCATCTTATTGAGCATCAAAAACTTATCATTTAAATTGAGAAAGAAAAAATTAACATTACAAATCAAGGAAAAGAAAAAAGAGGAGGACAAAATGACTAAGAATGAACTAAGAAAAATTTAAACAAGAAAAAAGGTGATCAATAAATAACATTAAGAGTACATTCGGATGCCTAGGATTTATAATCTTAAGAAAAAAATTATTGTAAGTGTAGATTTTGATCCAATTTGATTATACATAAAATCTTATAGGGAGAAAATCTATTATAACTAATTCTATCTTATATTTGGTTAATGGATTAAGATTTCCTCACCCTCCCTTCTTTCTCTTCCCCATTCCCTCTCTAACCCTTGTTTTATCCTTTGCAACATTTCCAACAATTAGGTAGATGACTTAATTTGGCATAATTTTAAGTATTACAATTATTGCATGGGTTATATTTAGGGGTGAAAGTGGTGTGAATATTACTCGTCTGGATCCGTTTTTGCATCCAAATCAAGTCGGATATGGATGAAAATTTGAAGATCCAACTAATATCCATATCTATATCAATATCTATAAAAAAAAATAGATATAAATATGGATAGATAACTATCCGATCCGTATCCAAATCTATACATAACCCTATATAATTTTATATAATAAGTATTAATTTTTTAAAAAAATATGCAACCATATAAACATATTATTAGTTTAATTTATCATCTATTTAGTAATATTTTTAATTCTGTAGTCATAAAGTTTAATTATTTAAGTAATATCTGTAATTATATTTATATTTTTAGTATCCGAATTGTATCTGTATTTGTTTAAAATAAATATGGATGTAAATTTTTACATCCAAATAATATCCATATCTGTATTATATTCATCAGATAAAATAAATACGGATATGGATATGGTGATATCCAATCCATATCCGATCCGGTTTCATACCCTAGTTATATTGGAGAAAGATATAAATTGAAAATAAAATTTAATTAGCTAATTATTGAAAAATATTTAAAATTGTTTGACTTAATAAAAAAGGACTTTGAATTTTAAAATATTCTTTTAAGTTTAGTCTTTCACTTGTATTCTTAGAATACTCTCCACTAACCTAAAATATTATTATTTCATTTTTTTTGAACCTTATGATAACGAGTGTGAGTAGGCACTTATAATAAAGATAAATATGCATGTATCACGTATGATTGTTAACCAACCTCTTGATAATAAGTGTAAATAGTCACTTATAATAAATATGAATAAGCATGTTTCATTTATGACTAACCAACATGGTAAGATATTATTAGTTTGTTCTTTAGTATCTCATCCTTTTGAAAGAAAAAAATATTGGCTACTTTACATAATGGACTCTAATGAAGAACAAGGCATGTTAACAAGAAGAGAGATGAAGATGATTAGATAATGTTATTTTTCAAATATTTTCAAATATGATAATAGATCAAAGTAGCTAAATGGAGGTCAAAGGGATGGCCGGAGATGGTCATCAGACTTTGGAGGAGGTAGGGAGATGTGTTGATGGCTGTAGGATTCAAAAAGAGGGAGGTTGTGAAGAGGAGCCGAATGATCATGAGATAATAATAATATGCCCTTGAGGATATTATTTTTATTTTTTGGGATAAGTGCATTAGGTTAGGCATCCCTAGATTTAATCATCCAAACACTCAATTCTAACATTTACTGAATTGTTATCATTAGATTTATCATTAGGTTAGGCCTCCAATGATCTTCCAAAGATTCCTATTACAAATAATTTACTAGCTTGTAAACCCATGCGATGCATGGAATGTGATTTTTTTGAAAACAGTGACATTATTAAATAGTTAAAACAATTATAGCCCTAGAACCAAATCAAAGGGTTCGGGTCGTTAAGGCGAACGTCGCCAAGGATGATAGAGGTGGCATTGATTCGGGCCTGGGAGAGAGAGGCAGGAGTGCTCCCTCAAAGCCAACATCGGTGCCACTCAGGAGTCCCTTGAGTTTGATGGCCAAGACCAAATCGAAGGGTCTAGATCCTTGAGGCAGAGGTCATGGAGTATTAGGCTAAGCAAAATGGCAACTTTGAGGTGATAGGACCCATTAGAATCATGCAATCAACACACCCTACCAAAGAGGAATACGGAACCCAATCCTATAGCCATTGGAGGAAATTCCAAAATTTTTGTTTAGGTGATCGATGAATTATACTTTAGAAAGATTAGATGTTGGAGATTGTGAAAGAATAACTCATAGCCCGAGATAATTCCATAATTTTTTTAAAATCTAGCAAAATTAAAAATTAATTGGCCACAAAAATGAACCAAGAAGATGAAAAAATTACCCATCTTTATATTGAAAAACATAAATATATTTCTTTTTAAAAGAGAAACACTTTTAACATGGCAGAAGTAACGAATTAAATTTCAAGGTTTTAAGCATCTCTTCTTCACATGGGTTAAAATTTCTGTTGATTTAAGCAAGTTAGAGAAAATGTAAAAGAGAAAGGGGGAGAAGGCTCGCCAGATAACCCCAAAAAGTGGCCTAAATCTTAACTGCAGCCACTGCCTCTTGCTTTCTGGCTCCAGTGGCGAACCTAGTGATGCTCTGCCCGCTGCTCGTCAGCATTACCATTGTGGTTGTTGCCTGCATGGCAGCCACTTCTACCTCTGCCACTACTACGGTCACCGCAGCTATCACAATTGCCTGCTTGTTCTGCTCGTCGCCATCCACATCCACCAACCCCACCGTCGTGCGTGTCCGAGAGGACCGTGCCACCTCCTTATATGAATCTTTCCACTGTGGTGATGATGGCAATGGGGGTCCTCCTCTCTATTGCTGCTACTAGTGGCCCTTCTCCCGTAATGACTTGATGAAGCCTCATTTCCACTTCCGCGACCTTCCACGAGTGCTGCGATGTGGCAGATGGGTCCTTGAGGCGGAGGTCACTAGCAACGATGGAGGCAGCACTGGTTCGGGCCTGGGAGAGAGAACTTTCATAGAGTCCATTATATTTATTTCGATCCACTTTCACGACCTTATGCAAGCACTGGGATGTGGCACATGGAGGTCTCTGCATTGGTGCCATGTGGTAGGCAGAGGCTCTGTCAATGCAGAGGCCTCCATTTTAAAAGAATCAATCTTTTTCTGGATGAGATCGTATTGATAGCTGGAAAAAGAAAAAGAAAAAAAGAGTACTTTGAAAATATAAACCCACTACAGGGAGAAAATGAAAGACAGATGGTATGATATATACCGATACAAGAGAAAATGAATCACCACCAACCATAGACCACCTGGCTGTATCTCTCCTTAAGCCATCTGAAGCTCTTCCTTAACGACCCCTTCATCTTCCCCTCCATGGCATAGGCCTTGTAGCCCACCACCATCTTCTTCCTTTGTAGCTCCAGAACACTGAAGCTCCACCCACTCTTGGAGGAAGACGACCCCACCGTGGTCTTCCCCTTCTTGAGCTTGTTCTTCTTGGGAATCTGGTAGCTATTTTTGAAGGAATGACTGCACCCCCGATCGATCAGATCAGGATGCAGTGGATTTCAAAATTTTTTTCTCGATCCGACGTGCGATTAGATCGAGATCCGATCTCGATCATAGCTAGATCGATCATGCATCTAACATTAGAGAATATAAAATCAGAGATTTGATAACTTTAACTCAGATTGGAATGTGATCATATCACCTTGCATGGGTAGAAAAACTTTGCAGTCCAATGATCCATAGATTCGAGGTTTGCTGTTGAACCACACATGTGCCCAGCCTCTACAGGTATCCACTCGAGCTCGAACTAAGATGCTTTCTCCTTCTTCGATCCGCCTACTCCTAGATGGATTTGCAAGATCTTTGGTCTGCTTTCGATATGATATCCAGTAGAGCTCCGATCAGCATTTGATCGCAGCCTTCTCACTTCTTTGCGTAGATCTGACTGGTTTTGACACTTCGTACCCACTAGATGGCACACCCAATACCTTTGGACGTGAAAGAAGGTCAAAGACTAGAGAGAGGAGAGGGAGATGGCATGGAGAGGAGAGGAGGAGGTGTGGGAATTTTTTATCTTGTAAAAATCTTCTCAACCGATCAAAAGGGGACTCTTTATATATGCATCTGATCGGATCAAATACCTTAAAGTAGAAGGACTCTGCTTATGCCACCTCATCTAATTTTCTCCCTCATTTTGTTGCACAAAACCAATGAGAAAATTTAGATGGCATGGAGATAGAATAAGGTGGTTGTCGCCCCATTCAATCTCCTCTAATTCGAATTCAAACAATTCGAATTCGAACTTGAATTCAAATCCAAACTTGAATTCAAATAAGATCATATCTCTTATCCTCATCTACTAGTAGATGAGGCTTATCCCACTCTCTCTCCCTCATCTGAATTTGGATGACACACATGGATCAAATCCATGTGGTCATGTGCCCCTTCCATTTGCGAGAATGACTGGGTGGTGCCAACATTTGGTGCCCCACAAACCTAATCTGATTAGGTCATGAATTGAACATGGGTGTACCAATATTTAGAACCCAATTGAGCTTGATACAATTTGGTTAAATCCTATTTAATAGGAAATCCAAATCAAGTAAGAGAAAATGGGTTTAACTATGTGCTAGCATGATTTCTTTAAACCCAAAGCTAGGACACAATTGATCCTAACCCAATCAGACAATACTAGTCCAATTGTGCAATCCTAGATCATACCATTGTTTGTGTGATCCTATAGGTCCAATTCTATTTGATAGTGAGATATGTTGTAATCTCCATCAGTAATATCATCGAAACTTTTTTCGATGGATTGAAACTCTTTCTAATTCAGTCAATTAAGAATCATTGATCATCAAAATGATTCTTAATTAGTCTTACCATCCAGCAGTGACACCTAATAGTATATGGTGGCAACCTAGTAGAACTGAATGATGAACCTCTAAGTGTAGTTACTATATGATTCAGTTCTTCTATCATGAGTTTCAATAAGATATAGGTTAAGGATAACTTATCAAATCTGATTCTTATCATATATTAGACTCAATCGACTCGAGTCTGATGTGAAACCTAATAGAAATATCTTTCTACTTTTTACACTTCCATGATCGTGAGCTTTAGGATTCAGTCTCATGATCTACATAGAACTACTCCTCATTTATTAAGATCGATAGATCCCATCTTGGTACATACCCTATTCTTATAGTGAGTCTACTATAGCCAATTATACCTCAAGACACCATATGGTTAGGAGATCAAGTTATGGTGTAGTCAATTTATAGCTACCTCACTATGAACAGTCAAGACATCGCAGGTCAAAGAACTAGTCACACTATCGCAGTATCGAGTTGTCACTGACAAGTAGATAGACATCCTAGTGACTACTCTTGATTGATCACGTTCAGTATTTTTGTTCTTAACAAGTACTTGCACTCTCGCTCTGATGTCTCCATATCATAGATTCAAGACTCATCTATCCTAATGAAGTGATTGTGCACCAATCTCTCCAAGTCAAACACCATCTCTGTGATGATCCTACGATCGGGAGTAATTTATGAATTAATTATAATGACACATATCTCTACATCTCAACTCTTGAGAATATGTGTCACTATACCCATTAATTCAAAGGATGATTCAAAGATATTTAATAGCACAAATTTGAATGAAAACAAACCCAATTTTATTAATTATAAGTCAATATTACAAAATATGCCTTAAGAAAGTATTACAAGTATCAGCTAATCTTACTTATAGGGTATACATCTAACAATCTCCCATTGTACCTAAAGCCAATTGACTACAAATCTAAGTCCCATCTTCTCAAGGTGGGCTTCAATCTTTTGCTAGCTTAATTACTTCATCAGTGGGTCAGCTATGTTATCCACAGTATCGACTCTCTTCACCTTAATGTATCCCTTCTTGAGGTAATCATGGATGAGGTAGAATCATCACTCGATGTATTTAGATATCTGGTGAGATCTCAGCTCCTTAGCTAGAGCTATAATGCCATTATTATCACAGTAGAGTGGGACGGTATCTGATGGCATCACATCTAACTCCGTAATTAACTTCTTGAACCATAATACCTCTTTAGTAGTTTTTAATACAGCAATGTACTCTGCTTCCATGGTGGAGTCTATAATAACAGGTTACTTGAAACTCTTCCAGCTTACATCACCACCATTGCATAAAAAAATACTGCCTGATGTTGACTTTCGATCATCAATGTCAGACATAAAGTCTAAGTCAGTATAACCTTGTGCTCTCAGTTCTTCATTATCAAAGATCAAAAATATATCCTCAGTTCTTCTCAAGTATTTAAGGATAAATTTCACAAAAATTCTGTATTCTTCTTTTGGATTCGATTGATATCTACTTATGATACTTATGGCATGAATGATATCAGGTTGTGTATAAATCATGGCATACATGAGGCTCTCAATTGCCAAAGCATAAGGGATCTTGCTCATGCATTCTATCTCATCCAATGTGTTGGGATATTTCTTCTTGGAGAGATGGATCTATATCTGAAGGGTACAAGTTTTCTCTTGAAGTTCTCTATACTGAACCTCTTCAGCACCTTCTCAATGTACATCTTCCGTGACAATCCTAGCATCCTTCTAGATCTATCTCTACAGACCTTAATCTCCAAAATAAAAGATGCTTCTCATAGATCTTTCATAAAAAAATTTCTTGGATAACCATAATTTGACCAACGTTAGTATGGAAATATCATTTTCAATAAGGAGTATATCATCTACGTACAGTATGAGAAAGGTGACAGCACTCTCGCTGATCTTTTTAAAAATGCACAGCTCCTCTTAATTTTTGATGAATCCAAATGATTTAATTACATCATTAAAATATGCATTCCAACTTTGAGATGCTTGCTTAAGTTTATAAATGGATATCTATAGTTTGCAAATCTTGTCATCACTATCACTGAAAGAGAAACCAAGCGGCTGTTTCATATAGATATCTTTCTCAAGATATCTATTTAGGAACATCATTTTTACATCCATTTGTCATATTTCATAGTCAAAATATGCTACAACGACAAGCAATGTGCGGATGGACTTAAGCATGCCTACAAATGAGAAGGTATCCTGATAGTGAATGTCTTCATCCTTACTATAATCTTTCAATATGAGACTAACTTTAAAGATCTCTATCTTTCCATCTGCACTAATCTTTCTCTTATAGATCCATTTATACTCAAAAGATACGATACCTTCGGATAGATCCACTAAGGTCCAGATTTGATTTGAGCGCATCGAGTCAATTTTTGACTTCATTACCTCTAACCATTTCTCAGAGTCAATATCTGATATTGCCTCTTCATAGATTTTGAGATCATCTCTATGTACTCGATTTTCTATGAGGAATATTTTTTCTACATCTGAGATAATACTTAAGTATCTCTCAGAAGGATGAAAAATCCTACTTGACCTACGAGGTGGAGGAGGAGATGTGCAAATTGGCTCTAACTAAATCGGTACTTCCTCAGGTTTGAAACTCGCAGCTCTTTAGAGACTTTCTTCTTAAGCCCAATCCATCTTCCCATGCCTCCATCTTGAATAAACTATTTTTCAAGAAAGACTGCATGTTGACTTACAATCATATTATGATCTTCAAAAAGATAGAAATAATATCTTAAAGACTCCTTAGGATATCTAATAAAATGAGCTTTAAGGGATCTTATTTCTAACTTGTCTGTCTGTTATCTTTTGACAAGGGCCGAACAATCTCAAATCTTGAGGTAACTCAGACTCGATTTCTTACCATACTATATCTCATATGGTGTGGTAGAAATAATTTTAGAAGAAATCCTATTTAGTACATAAGTTGCAGTTAATAGACTATGACCCCAAAGAAATATAGAAAGATCAGTGAAGCTTATTATGAATTGAACCATATCCAATAAGGTTCGATTTCTCTATTCTAAAATCCCATTAAGTTGAGGTGTTCCAAATGGAGTCCACTGTGAGATTATGCTGTACTCCTTAAGATAATCTAGAAATTCTTCACTAAGGTATTCGCCTCTTTGATCCGATTGAAGAACCTTAAGGGACTTTCTAGTTTATTTCTTTACTTCACTTCTGAATTTTTTGAACTTTTTAAAGGCTTTAGACTTATGCCTCATGAGGTACACGTATCCATACCATGAAAAATTATCGACAAAGATTATGAAGTAGAAATAACCTCCTCTGGCTGACACATCGAATGGGCCATATATATCAGTGTGTACCAGAGTAAGTATCTTTATGGTCCTTTCCTTGTATCTCACAAAGGAAAGCTTGATCATTTTTTTTAAAGACATGACTCATAAACTGAATATGACTCATTAGCCCGGACCCAAAAGTTTAATTTTCTCCAGCCTGTTAATCCTATCTTTTCTTATATGATCTAGCCTTAGGTGCCACAAGTATTTTTCATTAACGTTAACTTTAGATCATGTAGATCTTATGGTATTCACATTTTTCTCAATATAATTCACAGAAATATCGATATGTAACTGAAAGAGATCATTAATAAAAAAATCACTTTCAATTTTATTATTTTTAAAATAAATATTACAGCAATCCTTATAAAAATTAATTACATAATCATATTTCATAAAGCAAGAGACAGAAATTAGATTCCTGCTTGCAGCAGGTACAAAATAATAGTCTCTTAAAATTAAACTATTTTCTAATGGTAGTCGAAGAAGGTATGTCTCCATGTCCATAGTCTCAATCTTTGCTCCATTCCTAATACGTAGGATCATTTCTCCTTTCCTCAGCCTTCTGCTATCCTCAAGATCCTACAAAAAAGTACATAAGTGAGCACTAGATTTAGAGTCAATCATCCAATTGGATGCAGAAAAAAATATTAGATTAGTTTCTATAACAAGCATACCTCCAGAGGATCCGCCTTCTTATTCTTGAGGCTCGCTAGGCAGGCTGGACAGTTTCGTTTTCAATGGCTATCCTTATCATAGTGGAAACATTTTTCTTTTTCGATGGTCTTCTTCTTTGGAACCACCTTTTTCGGCTTGCTCTCAACCTTCTGCTTCTTCACAGGTTTCTTTTTTTCAGTAGACTTTTTCTTGAAAGAAGTTCGCTCCACAGTAAGAACAGAGTCCTTTGAACTCTTCAAGGTACCCTCAGTGGTCACCAGCATATTGATCAATTTTGCTATGGTACATTGGGTCTTATTCATATGAAAGTTTACTATAAATTACACATATGAATCAGTCGGAAGTTACAGAATGAGGTCAATCTGTAACTCTTTATCCATAGATATACCAAGCTTCTCAAGCTCCTCTAGTTCCTTGATCATTGTTAGATAATATTTATGGACTGACTGTCCATCACGTATTTTCACTTTGAAGAGTCATTTGGATACTTCATAGTGTGCTGTGCAGCTCTGTTCACCATACAACTCTTGTAGGTGAGTCAGTATCTACCTAGCAGTCTTCATATTTTCATGTTGGTACTGCAACTTGTTAGACATCGAGGCCAACACGTAGCACCTGACTTTATTATCATTGTCTGACTACTTCTCATGAGATGCTCTCCAATCAGTAGTCGGATGGGTTGGAAGAGGGGGAAGGTTCTGGTCAAGAATATAGACTATCTTTTTGGAATTCAAGATGATCTTAAGATTTCATAGCCAATCCTTAAAGTTTGGTCCAGTCAGTCAGTTGGTCTCTAGGATTTGGACAAGAGGGTTTGAAGCAGCTATTTCCTACAAAGAGATGAAAGTTCTGGTTAGATTTTGTAATCAACTTAATTAATTTATTTTAAAAATTTTATTTTCAAAATAAATTTAGGCTCTCACTATTTTTTTGAATCTCTTACACTCTCCAAATAGAGAAACGAAAATCTCCATGATTAAAAATTTTTAGTGGGTACTACGGTCTCACCGATTGACTCACCACCTCACCTAATAGTTATTGATGATGGATCAGCTAATGAGTAGATAACTCTTATCTAATATTTTTTCAAATATATTGTAGCCAACTTCGATCTCTAATTCATGAAGCCTCACCATGCCTGGAATATTAGCTCACTCATTAGTTAAGTCAGACCCATCATTTATGTGAAATGGAGTCATCATTAGGACCCTCACCATATTTGAAATATTAAGTTCAATCCCATCTCCACCCCACAGTATCTCATGCCTATAACATGGTTGTGTCTTCCTGGTGCAACTGAACTGCTGTGACCAGTCGAGAATAATCAACCCCAGAAAGGACCTACATAACTACAATAGTGGAAGACTGCTAGACTTAATATTTTAAAGAGATATTTGGATTTAGATCTTATCCTTAATTAGTCATAACTGTTATGACTAACCTAGTGGCCTAGGTTAGCTCAAATCATTAAGCAATTTGATTCAAAACTTAATCGACCAAGTTGGTCAGATAAGTGTGATCGTTGGGAGGATTGTAGATGCTTTCCTTAGACACCATTTTGTTCATGGCCAAGGAAGCATGATCCCAATTAAAAATCACGATCGAGTCTTATCTTAGACATCAATTGATCAATTAGAATCGAACAGGTCAGCTTAGACTCGGGCTCGAACCACTGAGCCAAATTAGACCCTTGAATTGATTGACAATAAGTGGCTGCTAATCGATCTGATCAATCTACAACTATTGGACTGGTCATGAGCATACTTGATCCGATCCTAGTCAATTTTGTATTCGATTTGATTAACCACTCAAAATTAGACCTAATTAAGCTACCTATGCCCATAACCCATGTTTTATGCAATTGGATCTTAAATTTTCAATTTTAGATCTCATAGTTTCATATCTTAATTCTCAATTAAGTGCATTATGAACATGAGTTTAGTTTAGATATTAAAATAATTTTAGATGCAAATAATTTAAATTTGCATCATATACAAAAGATCTTAGAATTTTTGGATTTAGAGTTTTGCAAAAAATTAAGTTCTTCTTTTTGCTGTTCTTTTTCATGAGATCACAGTGGCACCCTTATGCACCATAAGAGAACCCATCGATTGGACAAGAGAGGGACTTTAATTTCTTTCTCCTCTTATAATCGGATGACCTGATGATGTACCCTTTCTGAGTACTAGGCTACTAAGACATTAAACAAGATCTACATATACTTGCATATATCTCATACATGAAATAATGATTTAGATCTATGCATCTTATGCAACATAACAATTATGTAAAGTTTTATGCACTTAATTAGGTTACTAATTTTTAATTTTCTAATCTTTTAGTTTCGGATCTAATCCTTACTATCAGATTAAGCATAAAAATTAGACATAATAAGAGCATAAAAATCAGATCTAATACTATACATGCTGATCATATCGAAAAGCTAAAATCTAGATCTAATCTAACTTCAATTGCATGCATCAATCAGATCTAATCCTTTTTAATTCAGATCTAAACATAACTCAGATCTTATCTAATTTAGATCTGATCCTAATCTTAGATGCATGATCCTTGCAAATCTGGCTTCGATACCAGCTGAAGCAATGATCGCTCGCCCAATCGATCAGACAAGATGCAGCGGACATCAAAAATTTTTTCTCGATCTGATGTGCGATCAGATCGAGATTCGATCTGTATCTTGGCCAGATCGATCATGCATCTAACATTAAAAAATATAAAATCAGAGATTTGATAACTTTAACTCAGATTGAAATGTGATCGTATCACCTTGCATGGGTAGAAGAACTCCGCAATCTGATGATCCACGGATTCAAGATTTTTTGTTGAACCGCACACGTGTCCGACCTCTATAGATATCCACTCAGACTCAAACTAGGATGCTTTCTCCTTCTTTTATTTGCCTACTCCTAGACAGATTTGCAAGCTCTTTGATCTGCTTTTGATCTAATCTCCGACAGAGCTCCGATCAGCCTTTGATCGTAGCCTTCTCATTTCTTCGCGTAGATCTAATGGTTTTCGATACTTCGAACCCACTAGATGGCATGCCCAACACCCTTAGACATGGAAGAAGATCAAAGACTAGAGAGAGAAGATGGAGATGGTGTGGAGAGGAGAGGAGGAAGCATGAAAATTTTTTATCTCATAAAAATCTTCTCAACAGATCAAAAGGGGACCCTTTATATATGCATCTGATCGGGTCAGATACCTTAAAGCAGAAGGACTCTACTTGTGCCACCTCATCTGATTATCTCCCTCATTTTATCGCATAAAAACAATGAGAAAATTCAGATGGCATGGAGATAGGATAAGGTGGTTGTCGCCCCATTCAATCTCCTCTAATTTGAATTCAAACAATTCAAATTCGAACTTGAATTTAAATCCAAATTTGAATTCAAATAAGATCATATCTTTTATCCTCATCTACTAGCGGATGAGGCTTATCCCGACACACATGGATCAAATCCATGTGGTCGTGTGCCCCTTCCATTTGTGAGAATGACTGGGTGGCGCCAACATTTGGTGCCCCACAAACCTAATCTGATTAGGTCATGAGTTGAATCTGGGTGCACCAACATTTGGAACCCAATTGAGCTTGCTATAATTTGGTTAAATTCTATCTAATAAGAAATCCAAATCAAGTAGGAGAGGATGGGTTTAACCATATGCTAGCATGATTTTCTTAAACCCAAAGCTAGGACTCAATTGATCCTAACATAATCAGACTACACTAATCTAATTATACAATCCTAGGCTAATACCCTTGTTTGTATGACCCCAAAGATCCAATTCTATCTGATAGTGAGATATATTGTGATCTCCATCACCAATATCATCGGAACTCTTTTCAATGGATCGAAACTCTTTCCAATTCAGCCAATTAAAAATCATTGATCATCAAAATAATTCTTAATTAGTTTTACAATCCCCCAGTGACATCTAGCAGTACGTGATGGCAACCCAGCAAAACTGAATGATGAACCTTTAAGTGCGATTATCGTATGATTCGATTCTTCTATCGTGAGTTTCAAATAAGATATAGATTAAGATAACTCGTCAAACCTGATTCTTGTCATATGTTAGAGTTAATCGACTCGAGTCTGATGTGAAACCTAATAGAAATATCTTTTTATTTTTCATACTGCCATGGCCATGAGCTTCAGGACTCAGCCTCATGATCTACATAGGACTACTCATCTATCAAGATCGATAGATCTCATCTTGATGCACATCCTATTCCTACAATAAGTCTACTATAGCCAATTACACCTCAAGGCACCGTATGGCTAGAAGATCAAGTTTGGTGTAGTCAAACTATAGCTATCTCACTATGAATAATCGAGACACTGCATGTCAAAAAACTAATCATACTACCACAGTATCGAGTTAGTCATTGACGAGTAGGTAGACATCCTAGTGACTACTCATGATTGATCATGGTTAGTGCCTTTATTCTTAACAAGCACTTGCATTCTCACTCCGATATCTCCACACCATAGATTTAAGACTCATCTATCCAAAGAAAGTGATTGTGCACCAATCTCTTTGGATCAAACACCATCTCCATGATAATCCTATGATCGGAAGTAATTTTTGAATTAATTATAATAACACATATCTCAAATTCTTAACTTTTGAGAAAATGTATCACTATACCCATTAATTCAAAAGATGATTCAGAGATACTTCATAAAATAAATTTAAATAAAAATAAATCTAATTTTATTAATTATAAGTCAATATTATAAACTATGTTCTAAGAAAGTGTTACAAGTGTCGGTCAATCTGACTTTTAGAAAATACATCTAATAGTTTTACTACAAGGATGCATAGGAGGCACCATAGCATCGGAGGTCGTGGAGGCCAGAGCTAGGAGGGGCCACCATCTGGCTCCCATAGACCTCCATCTCCATCCTCTCGTCCCCGCACGACCTTGATCTAAATTCTCCTCCATGGAAGCCAATGGTGTAATTTTTCTCTCCCTCTCTCTCTATCTCTCTCTGTGGAGATTAGGGAGAGAGAGAAGGGAGAGGGTTGGGAAGTGGAGGCAGGTAGGGGACTCGGCTACTGCATTTTTTTTCTCTATTGGGAATAGCTCAAGATGGGGTCCCTCTATTACTTTTACCACCGCTGTAGATTCTCACTACTCTATGGTTCTCTTTCTTTTAGAGAGAGAGTTGTAGTAAGGTAAGAGAACAGCCCAATGTAGAGGTCCTTTCTCCCTTCTTTCTCTTCCTTCATCTTCTTTCCTGCTATTCTTCATCGAGAGAGATGACTCCCAAATGTTTGAGCCCATCTATTCAGCCACATTGGGCTTTGCTTCTTTCCTCCTCCTACTTCCTAACTCGATCCACCATCAACTGCTATCTGGAAACATCCATCACCACTGCTAGAACCAAGCTAATCCCTAAGCAAATATCTTGGGACACCAACATCACCCTCCTTGATGATGCCTCCCTCAAGAATGGTGCCATTAGCCCCACACATAACTCTACCTCCAGCATCGGCCTCACCCTCTACTCCCAACCCATCTGCTTTCTTGAAGCCACCACCCACTCCCCCACCTCCTTCTCCTCCCAATTCACCTTTGTCATCACCTCCTCCTCACTCAATGATGGCATCACCTTTCTCCTCACCCCTGACCCCCACTTCCTCCCCCAATGACTTCTTGGGTCTCTTTTCTGACCTTGCCTCCACCGACTCCTCCAAAGCCGATGATGTTGTCACCATCACTGTAGAGTTCGACACCAACCTCGATGCCCTGCTTTACAACATCAACGACAACCACATCGCCCTCAATGTTGGCAGCATCTTCTCTTTCACTGTCGTAGATGTTGATAAAGCAAGGGTCAACCTTAAGACCCAGATGCCCATGATGGCCAAGATCAAGTACAATAGTGCCAAGATGGCCAGACCATCTCCCACGACCCCAACCTCCTGCTCTCCTCCCCCCTTGCCCCCCGCACCGCCTTTGCCATTCCCTGCCTCTCCGACCCCTCCACCTCCCTCTCCTCCCTTGGCCTCTCCGACCCCTCCACCTCCTACTCCTTCCCCCACCACCTCTGTCATCCCTTGCCTCTCCGACCCTTAGCTTCCATCTCCTCCCTTGGCCTCTCCTGACATGCTCCCATGAGCACTGCAACATGGTAGGTAGAGGCCTCTGCATTAAGGCCACATGCCAAATGGAGGCCTTACCAACACAGATGAGGAGTGGGATAGGGGTCGGGTCAGGGTCAGGATCAGGTTAGGATTTATGTTACAGTTTGGGTTAGGGTCCGATGAGACATCAGGATTGTAGATTGGGTTAACTTTAGGGTTAGGATTTATGTCACAGTTTGGGTTAGGGATGTGGTTAAGATTAGGGTTAGGGTTAGTGTCAGGTTCAGGTCAAGGTCACCGTCAGATTAGGGTCAGGTCATGGTTAGGGTCACTATTGTAGGTTAGGATTAGGATTTTAGCCATGGGGGAGATTGGGTTGGAGAAGATGACCAAAAATAGAGGAAAAAAATAGTTGGCATCGTCCTTAGGGTTAGGGTTAGAGCTAAGGTGTCGCAATGGAACTGTAGATTAAGCTTAGGGTGGACATTGGAGAGGCCTGTAGTGGAGAAGATGAACGGAAAAAAAGAAGGGGGGAGGGATGCGGTTTGGGTTGGGGTTAGGATTGGTGACTGGGTCAGGTGAGGGGTGAGGTAGGGGTCGGGTCAAGGTCAAGTTAGGGTTTATATTATAGTTTGGGTTAGGGTTTGATGAGACATCATGATTGTAGATTGGCCTAGCATTAGGATTAGGATTTATGTTGCAGTTTGGGTTAGGGTTGTGGTTAAGATTAGGGTTAGGTTTAGTGTCAGGTTCAAGTCACGATCATGGTTAGATCAGGGCCAGGTCATGGTTAGGGTCACTGTTGCAGGTTAGGGTTAGGGTTTTGGCCATGGGGGATTTTGGGTTGGAGAAGACAACTGGAAACAGAGGAAAAAAAATAGCTGGATGTTGGAGAGGCTTGCAGTGGAGAAGACGAATGAAAAAAAGGAAGAAGGGGGGAGGTGGGTTCGGGTAGAGAGAAAAAGGATACATGGAGAAGATGTGATGAGGAAAGAGGAAATAAAAAAAAATAATTGTTAATGAGAGAGCCGAGGAAAATTGAATTGGGAGGAGGAAATTATCCGTTTCTTGCCTTAGGATAGTCCGCCAGCATCTCTGTGCCGGAGGAGGGAAGAAAGCAATAGGAAGCAACCCATCGAGGTAATCTGCTGGATGATTGTCATCTTTGGGACATTGGCTCTTAGAGAGGGGATGGAGAGGGTTGTGCAAGTGGTGATGGTGGGGTAGGTTGGGAAAAAGGGTAGTAATGGGGACAAAATCGGAGAAGGGAGAGGGTGGTGCCTGGGAGAGAGCCGGAGAGGGGAGGGGATTGGCAGAGCGGCGTCGATGGGGTGAGCGTGGTGTGGGTGGTCGAGAGCAAACCAGAGAGGAGAGGGGAGCGAGGAAGCGGTGGTGATGGATGGCTGAGAAGTGCGAGTAGGTTTAAGATTTTTAAACAAAAGTACGCATAATAAAAGTATGCATCTATGATGCATAAAATTGAGCTGATATAAAAAATTATGCAGAAGTTTACATGAAAAATCTATGGGGAATTGATTCTAAATTGATTTCTATGTAGGCATCCTCATACTTTTTGTATAGGTGAATTGTAATGTTTTTTGAATTTTTTCCCCTTTTTTATTTGGTTTTGTGTTGGATATTTATATATAACACACTAGAGAATATACATATTGTTAATAAATTTTAAAAATAATCAGGATGATGGATAATGGCTTGGATTTTGGGTTGGGTATCTATATATCTACATATATATACATACATGCATATATACATAGATATATACATATATACGCATACATGTATATAGAATTTGATTGAATTTGTCTATATGTTTTTTTTTATTGTTATTTATCATTTGTTTGATTTTATTTTTATAAAGTTGGGTGCAATATGCTATTGTAATACTAATTCAATAATTTATTATAATTGTAAAAATAGATTTAATTAGAATCTCTCCAAAAATCATACTGCAAGAAATCACCGCTAAATTAGGGCTTATGCCGCCGTAATATGGTTTCAAATTGTGGCATTCCGATTTTCTCAAGGCTTATGTTTAGATTGCTCTTGAGCCGAGAAAGAAGTAAGAAGATGATCCATTTGAGCATACTATGATATGGAGACGAATAGGGCGACTGCAGATTAAATTCGAAGAAGATGCGGTGGAAAAAGCAATAAAACTTTTGAAGGATGTTTTTAGGTTTAAAATTGATGATCTTAATTATGAGGATAAAGAATATAATAAATATCAGTATCGAGGAATTAATGTGGCTTATGATGATCTTGATACCAGGCATAGAACCTTAAAGTGGAGCTATGATTTGACAGTCGATAAATATAGAGATTTAAAAAATGATTATGATGAATTGCAAGAGAAAGTTAGTAGATATAAAAAAATACTCTGTTTGAATGCTGAGTCATCTATGGAGAAAAATTTAACATAAAATCTATCATTTTGTTTTTCCCCTTTTTTATGTAAATATCCTATATATATAACTTGGCGGTGAATTTTTGGAATGGCAAATTTACCTAAATTTCCTATTCATTATTTGTTATAAAATAATATATAGTTCTCATGATATTAAAATAGAATATTTGCAAAGATAAATTTCGTCTATCAAGAATTTTTTTTTCCTTTTATTTTTGGAATTGATACTATGAATATGCTTAGCATTTTTCCTTTCTTTTTTAAAAAATATCTAATCCTATAATTTATTTGATTGCAGAAATGGAATTAATCAAAATATTATTGAAAATCATGTTGGAAGAAATAACTGATAAGCTAGGGTTTCCTAAGCCGATTTATGGAATGAATATTAGAGACAATGATTTTTTGGCATCGTATGTGAAAATTATGCTGGAACAAGGAAATGGATCACCTAAGAATTTGAAAACTTGGGGTTGTATGTGCAAGGATCAGGACAAGAGGGATGAATCAGCTGCTGGATTTACGATTGATCGATTAAAAAAAAAGTTCAATTTTGAAGTTGGAGATTTTAACTTTGATGATAAAGAGCATTACAAATATATGTATGAAAGGATTAATAATAGGTATGAAGTTCTACAGTATAAGCGTAGGCAATTGGAATGGGAACACAAGTTGTCAATCAATAGGTATAAACGTTTGTTGGATGATTATAGTGAATTGGCGAAGGAGGTTAGAAAGTATCAAAAAATGTTTCATCCAGATTTGGAATCATCGATTGGCGAGAATGATGTGTAAAGGGCTTTAGTTTATGTTTTTTTGTGCATTGACTATTGGATGTTTTAGGAAAATTAGCAATATTTTAGCCTATTTTGTATGGCTTTATTGCCCAAAGAATGTTATTTTTTTTTGGAGGAGGGGGGGGGGGTGTTCTACTTTATCTTTTTTATGGGAAAAGAAAATATGGGGTATCTTGATCTTTTTTATGAAAATATGGAATACATTGCCGATGCATTTAGACTGTCTATATTATTTCTATATTTGTGCTATTATGGTCCATTGTTTTTTTTTTGATTTTTGATATGAATGGTTTATGCAATAAATATTTCAAAGTTTAGATAAATATTTTTTAAAGAAGATTTAATATTATTTTGCTTATCTAAAAAATGCTCATTATCAGATTTTGCTAATTCAATTAACATCAATCTTTGCAGGCAATTGAAAAGGTTCACATCAAATCCGATGATCCATTTATCGGCTAAGGTATTTATTATATATTTTATTCTTAACCTATTTTTTTAATAGCATAATACAATGTCAATTGTATTTTTTGTTTCATTGTAAGGTCTATTATTATATAGTGATAATTGTATGCCCTTTATTTTGTTTTATGCTTTTTTGATTAACTTTATCAAGTCATTGCTATTCATAGTATATTCATATTGGTTAGTTGTGAAATTTTATGATATATGTCTTTTTTTAAATTTGATGGTAGTTATATATGTTTTTTTTGAATTGTGGTTTTTTTTTTTCAAAAAATAGTATGGATCGAGAGGAAATATATAGGCAAAATCGAATGAGGAGAATAAGCATTAGAAACTAGAGAAGAAATCAGAATTCATCAAGAAATAATAATCGTTCAAGTGCAATCACTGCGAATAAACAATTTGTGCACATACATTGTCATTCTATAGCAAATAGTGAAGGAAATTTGGAAACCATGGCATACAAAAGTATTGAAATTTTTAATCAAGATGGATCGTTCGATGATTTGGAAAGTGCAAGTATGAAGAGTGATACCCATAGTTTTTTTCAAGCTAACATTATTCAAGATGAAGAAACAGAAACCAACGTAGATAACTCCTATTTTGAGAATGATTCAGAATCGGTTATGAAAGAAGGTGCAATTTTTTTTTTATAATTAGATAATCTATGAATTATATTTATAATATAAAATTTCTATCTAATTTTTTGGTTTATTTTGGTTCCAGTTAACAACTCATTATTATCTAATGAGGGGAGTTCAAGTGCATCTTCACTTAAAAGATGAAGTAAGTATTTTTGAAATACTATTTTATTGAAAAAATTGATATGAAAAATTTATAAACAAAAAGTTGTTTTTCCCCCTCTTTTTCTTGTGGCGTAGGAAACTTTGTAGAGCCATTATATTTGGGATTGTTTGAACATGAATGTCAATTTTATGGAGTATTGTTTTGATATAAAGAATGCATATGAAAATCAATAAATACATCTAAACCTATTTTTGCTCTATGCTGTCATGAAGGAAAAATTTGCTTACCACCTTTAAAAAAAACTCTAACATTTTTAGATGCTTTTTTGGATCATAGTCAAGGAAGGAGGGCTTCAAAATTTTGAGAAAATATTAGAGCATACAACTCAATGTTCGCATTTACATCAATAGGAGCCAAGATCGATAATGTGATTAATAAAAAATTGGGACCATATGTATTTCGTATCAATGGTCAGAATTATCATAGAATGGGTTCACTTCTTTCAGCTAATGGGAAAAAACCTAAATTTTCACAACTGTATATATATATGACACTATGAATGAGGAAGATAATAGAATGAAGGTATTAAATTCAAATGATAATAAAATTAGCATAGATTGAAATATTATTGAAGAACTGATAAAAATATTTTATGATGAAAATAAAATTATTAAAGCTTTTAGAATGATAAAAGATCATTTTAAATGATCAAAGTTTGCACCAGTATATTTAAAATTATTAGAAAAATATCATGGAGATAGTCTGCAATATTATCCTTCTTCATACTTCGAAATAGCTGGTCTAATTGTTGGTGATTAGGTCAGTTTGATTGTCAATGTGATATTATTATTGAACATAAGATAGAGAATCTAAAGCATATAAGTGATTTACATCCCAGCTTCATGGCTATGCAATTTTCAATTTTTTTTTCATATAATGAAAATGAGTTTAGAATTGATATTAAATATAGAAGCTCTTAGAACAAAAAATCCACCAATAGACAAAATATTATTATGAGAGAATTTTATGCATATAAAATATAACAAAGAATTAATGAGAGTAAAATATTGATAAGAGGAGAGAGGCTATTTCAATAATATATAGCTGGAGCATTCTCATATATCGAAGAAGAGAGATTGAATTATATCAGAAGAAATCAGAAAGTTTTATGATTAAAAATTTATCAAGGAATTAAAGATGTAGTGATTCATGGTGATGTTGATGGAAATATAACTAGAAAAAAAATCATATTATCATTAAATTTTACTGACAGTCCAAAATATATGATTCAGAACTATCAAGATGCAATAGCAATTTGCATATGGCATGAATATCTTGATTTATTTATTATATTTATCTGTAATGCACAATGACCCAAGATTCACTACAAGAAATACCATTTTTTATGATAAATTTATTTACAATGGAAATATATTTCATCGTAAATAAAAATATTTATGATGAAAATCAAAATTCATCGC
This sequence comes from Elaeis guineensis, assembly GCF_000442705.2. NCBI lineage: Eukaryota > Viridiplantae > Streptophyta > Magnoliopsida > Arecales > Arecaceae > Elaeis > Elaeis guineensis. The sequence continues at coordinate 21,528,205 of NC_026004.2, read as the reverse complement.
TAATAATTACTTATTTACGATGAAAATAATTTTTCACCATAAATATCTTCATATTTGTGATGAAAATAAAATTTTATCATAAATACATATTATTTATGATAAAATTAATCATCACAAATAATAAAATATTTATTTTAATTTTAAATTTTTAAATATTAATGATGAAAATAGTTTCATCATAAATAATGGAAGTATTTACAATAAAAATTAAATTTTTATCATAAAAATATGTTATTTATGATTAAAAATTTTCATCATTAATATTTAAAAAAAATAAAAAATTTTAAAAATTTAACAATTAAAGATTATTTATGATGAAAATATTACGACATAAATAATAGAGTATTAACAATAAAATCTAAATTTTCATCGTAAATAAATATTATTTATTATAAAAAATTTTTATTGCTAATATATAAAAAAAATAAAAAATTTTAAAAATTTAAAAATTATAGATTATTTATGATGAACATATTACATCACAAATATAGGATTATTCATGATGAAAACTCATTTTCTATCATAAATACTAAAGTATTTATAATGAAAAATTTTTATTGCTAATATTTGAAATAAAATAAAAATATTTAAATATTTAAAAATTATAGATTATTTATGATAAAAATATTATATCATAAATAATGGAGTATTGATGATGAAACCTAAATTTTTATCTCAAATATATTTTATTTATGATAAAAATTTTTCATCACTAATATGTGAAAAAAAATAAAAAAAACTAAAAATTTAAAAATTATAGATTATTTATGATGAAAATGTTACATCGTAAATGATCGATTATTGGTGATGAAAATAAAATTTTCATCGCAAATTCATTTTATTTATGTTAAAAAAATTTTGTCGCTAATATGTGCAAAATTATGTCACAAATACTTATCTATTTATGACAAAAGTTAATTTTCTATCATAAATACTTTAGTATTTATGATGAAAAATTTTCATCGCTAATATTTGAAAGAAAATAAAAAATTTTAAAAAATTAAAAATTATAGATTATTTATGATGAAAATATTACGTCGTAAATAATGAATATTTGTGATGAATAGTAAATTTTTCATCACAAATACTCTAGTATTTATGATGTAATATTTTCATCACTAATACATGAAAAAAATAAAAAAATTTAAAATTTTAAAAATTATAAATTATTTACGATAAAAATTTAACATCATTAATAATCAAATATTAATGATAAAAACTTAATTTTCATCATAAATACTCTATTATTTATGCTGAAAAATTTTCTTTGCTAATAAATGTGAAAAAATAAAAAAATTTAAAAATTTAGAAATTATAAATTATTTATGTTGAAAACTTTATTTTTGTTGTAAATAATATATATTCATGATAAAAAATCTATTTTCATCGTAAATAATCACTATTTATGATAAAAAATTTTCATCGCTAATATTTGAAAAAACTAAAAAAATTTATAAATTACAGATTATTAGCGATGAAAATTTTATATTAAAGGATGTTTAGATATATTATAGTAAATTTTTTTATATTTATAAAAATAAATATTAGATAATTTTTAAAGAATAATATGTGCACAAGAAAAGTATGTAGAATATTAAGTTATCCCTGATCCTCAATCTTTATAAGGCTCTATCTGTGACATCTTGAACAAATCCAAAATCAATTATTGGAGAATGGATCAAGAGAAAGATGGTTGGAAATTGAAGTTGAGGATGTCGTCATTCTTTTGGCTGTCCATTTGAATCTCGTCCAGATGACATTCGATCTTTCGGACCCTTTTGCTCGAGATCCTCCTCCCAACGAGATTTTGTGAGGCACAGAGAGTAGTCCAAGGTCGAATCTCCATTGGATGAGATCGGGAAATGTTGGCATTATTCTTTATGCTTGGACCCTGATAGGATGGTGATTGTCAATCGATTAAGGCAGAACGACACGCACTTGGAGGGAGATTCTCTAGAAGCAGTTTTGCTGGCTACACGGAGAGGGCACAGTTTGAGGAGCATGTTGTGGGGATTGTAATTGCTCTATGGTTTGTTGTAAATGTTGGACGGTGTTGGTCAATGCTTGGACCTGTCGAATCAGATCGTTGAATCGTTATGGATCCTCTATAATAGGTGGCGGTATAGGCCCTTGAGGAGTGGATGCTTACACTGCACCACCCATGCTTCGTCGAGATGACTGTCGATGAGAAGCGGCAGAATTATTGCAAGTTTTTATTCTTACCATAGTTCATCCATTTCATTACTAAAATATTCTGAAAAGTTGATATATTTACTACATCAGCTATATATACACACACATACATATATACATATATTATTACATTATTGTGGCTAAGAGATGAATGAAAAATGAATGGAAGAAAATAATATGGGAAACAAGACTTGGTCAGAAATTTTTTTTTTAAATGAAAAATTATTTTTTATTAATTATTAATGATGAAAAAAATTTTCGTCACTAATTATGTAATTAGCGATGAAATAGAAAATTTTCGTCATCAATAATATTTTTTCAGAGCTGAATTTTTTCAGCAAATTTTTTTTTTGACAGAAATTATTAGCGATGAAAATTAATTTTTCATCGTAAATATTTTTTGTTCGAATTATTTATGATGAAAATTGATTAGTAGCGACGAAAATTTACGTCGCTAATACCTCGCTTCCCATCAACTTCCATCGAAAATCCATTTTTCTTTTTCGTTCCCCCCCGACAGTCCGGCTTCCTTCCCCTCCTGCGAGCTTCCTCCCCCCCTTCGGCATCTCGCGTGCCTTCGGTTTCCTCTGCCATCCCGATTTCCTCTGCCGCCGCCGTCGTCGAGGTGAGTCGACTTTATTTTTTTTTTTTTGGGGGTGGGTTTCGGCCCGGGACGGGGAACGTGGCGGGGTCGGCGTGCCAGGGACAGCACGCCGGGGTCGGGACAGTGGGCCGCGGCCATGTGGGGCTTGCAGGCCATGATGACGACGGTAGGCCGCGACCATGTGGGGCTTGCAGGCTGCGACGGCGACGGCGATGGCGGGTCGGGGATGGCGACGTACGGCCGACGATGGGCCAGGACCGGGGCCGGCAAGCCGGAGCCGGCAATGTCGACTCTTCTTTTTTTTTTTGGGTGGGTTCGAGCCGGGGATGGGGACGGGGAATGGCACGGGGTCGGCGTGCCTGCTGCCACGTGGGGCCTGCATGCTGGGGCCGACATGCCGGGGCATGCCGAGGCATGCCAGGGTTGGTGACGGCGGGCTGGGGAGGGGCTGGGGTTGGGGCCGGGGCCACTGAGCCTGAGCCGAAGCCGACGACGGTGAGTCGGGATGGGGTCGGGTCGCGGCTGTGCCGGGGCCTACGGGCTGGGCCGACGATGGCGGGCCAGGAAGGGGCTGGTGAGCCAAAGTCGAAGCTGGGGCACGGCTGTGTAGGGGGCGGCAGGCCGGGCACGCATGGCCTACGAGCCGCGGGGCTTACGGGCCGGGCACGCATGGGTTCGGATGGGTCGGGCTTGGGTTGGAGTGGGTCGAGCCTGGATGGGTCGATCGGGCTGGGTCCAATCAGGTTGCCGTGAGTCGGGTGGAGTCGGGTCGGGTCGGGCTGGGGTCAGAGACGGTGAAGCCGGGGCGGGGCGGGTCAGGCAGGGTCGGGTCGAGCTGGGGCTAGTCGGATGGAGCCGGGTTGGGTCTGATCAGGCTGGGGTGGGTCAAGCCGAGATGGGGCGGGTCGGGGATGGTAGGGTCCGAGTCGGGTCAGTTTCGGTTCGGGCTAGGATGGGGCGAGTCAAGCCGGGTCGGGTCGGGCTAGCATGGGTCAAGTGGAGCTGGGTCGGGTCGGGCTGGGGCCGGGGATGGCAAAGCCACGGTGGGGCGGGGTGGGTCAGGTCAGGGTCGGGTTGGGGCTGGTCAGGTGGAGCTGGGTCGGGTCCAGTCGGGCTGGGGTGGGTTGAGGATGGTATGGTCCGGGCTGGGTCGGTTCCGATTCGGGCCGGGATGGGGCGGGTTGGGTGGAGTCGGGGTGGGTCGGGTCTGGTCCGATCCATGCTGGGCTAGGCTAGGGCAGGTGGGGTTGGGATGGGGTGGGTCAAATCAGGTCTTCATGAGGATCGATATTCATATCGATTCATAATTTATCAATGTAAATCTTGTACGAACATGGTACCAAAATGAGCCGTATATATTAGCAACTTAAGCGAAACAAGTAATATATTTGAAGGATCTAAAGTATCGAGATAATTGGCATATTGTATAAAAAATAACACCTAGAGGTGTATATGACATACCAACTCCATTAAAGATGGATGAAAATTTGGATTTACATGAAGAAGAAGCTTTTCAACAAGAAAAATAAATATTAGTCGAGCTTTTGGTTGATGAAGAACTTATAACGGCACCTTAGAATAGGGTTGATCTTCTATCCAATGAAGTTGAAGCTGATTTTATAATTGATGAGTCGGAGGGCGATAATCAGTTCATAAATGATGATGAGATAGAAGATGACACATATATCGATTACTATGATTCGGATGAAAATCTACATATCGAGGAAGAAACGAATATTGATGAGTAGATCTATATGCTTCATTCAATTTTGTCTTACAATAATGGTATGTGATACAATTGTATTCATTAAAATATTATTTGATTTCTACTATTATTATTCAATATTATATTTATTTATATCTCAATTCCTGCAGATATGGCATCAGGAGACAGACGACGACGTTCGTGTTCACAGCTCCCTGCAGATGCCTCAGAGGTTGAGGCACCTCCATCTATCTCTGTTGCCACACCAGCTTCACTGTCAGAGGGTCCTGCACCGACAGGTCCCAGTGAGGTGGGTTCCAGTGGTATTAACTATTACACTTTATATATAATAAAATTTGATTCTTTTATTTGGATCATACTAATGATTTATTTATTATTATTTTAGGTGAGTCTTCATCGGTGGTGAGGCGAGGGCGAGGTCCATCAAAGAACCTCACTCTAGAGCATTGGAGACGCAAGCACTCGGGACAGCATCTCCAGATCGAGATACCGACCGGCTACACCAGACCCATTAGGGGATGGTGTGACCCATGGCAGACTGAGCTGGGCATCATATGCTGCAGTTATTCCCCCATGACGCTCTTCGATTGGCGTCATGCTTTACCAGCTCAGAGAGTAATTTTCTACATCCACTTACAGGTAAAATAAATTATATTGTGAATATTTAATTTGCATAGTATTCTTCTAATATTTATTATTGATAGGGTGTATTTGATATCGTTGATTTTGAGGAGGATCGTGTGAGGCGAGCCATCGACATTCAGTTATCATTGCATTTCAAGGACTATCGCCATCACATGCATCAGCATTGGTATTGGGTGGTGCAGGATCATGGGGAGGAGGCAGTGCGGCAGCAGCCCTATGACAGCATCACCATAGATGATTGGACTATTATATATCAGTAGTACGAGGATCCGACATATCAGATTACACATCTAATTTTTTTTATAGTTTAATGACTTAATCATTTATTCTTAAATTAAATTTTTTATCTAATAATTTTATTGATAATTTTACAGAGACGATGTGCCCAGAATGTGGTGAACTAGACGAAACAGACTGTACTATATTATGGGGGTTCGAGATCGTTTGCTCGTCACATGGAGCATGTGGTAGGTAATTTTTAATTTTTAATTAGTATATAATTTTTAAGTTATTTAAATTTTTTTTAATTAATTCTCAAATTACAGAGAGATGCTGAGAGTGGCGAGCTTCCTGATAGGATCGATATCTACCAGCAGATCCACCAGCGACGATCGAAGGAGTGGATGATGGAGAGTCAGGAGCTCTTTATAAATTTTTTCAATTATTTTTCATTCACAATCTAATTTTTATTATAAAATTAAAATAACTATAATTTTAATTTTCAGGATCGTATGACAGAGATTAGATTTCAGCCTACTCCTGAGGGCTCGACCGCACCCACAGATGATGAGATCTGTGATCGGATGCTCGGTATGAGATCCTGTTATGTTAGGGGTCTAGGATATGGGATCACTGCTCCCTCATTCTCACGCAAATCTAGAGCGGACATCCATTCTGCATGCGAGGCTTGGCTAACGGAGGTGCAGAGGCAGGCTGTTGAGGATCGACAGCGAGCTCAGGAGTTGGCTGCATGCGTCGACGACTATCAGTGCTTTCATATCCGAATGATGGAGCAGATGGCATAGATGAAGCAGATGATACAGCTGATGAGATAGTAGTAGGCCGATCCGAGCTCCATCATCGGTCCGAGCTCCGTTGAGCGCTCTTCGTTCCCAGCTCGTTCTCTAGATGTCGATATTTGACAGCTTACGGATGTATTTTTTTATTTTAAATATCTTATAATTTTAATTTAATATAATAAAATAATAAAATTTATTTATTAATTTATTATGTTAATTTTTTATTTTTATTTTTTTAATTTATAAAAATATTATACATATAAATTTAAAATATATATTCATAATTTTTTTTTAAAAAATATGACTAAATTATTAGCAATAGAATTATTTCTGACAAAATATTCATCACTAAAAATATTTCACTAACATAATTTAATTTATCAATAAATATATAATTAACAGCGATGAAAAAATATTCATCATAAATAATTAATTTAGTTATGATGAATTTTTTTTCATCGCTAATATTATTCAAATTTTTTAAATAATTTTTTTATTAAATTAATAATGATGAATTATTTTTGTTATAAAAATAGTTTTTTGCGATGAAAATTTTCATCGCTAAAACTTTAGCAAATAATAGTGATGAAAATTTTTCATCGTAAATATCTTTCTTTAGATTAAATTTATTTATTTATTTTTTTTAACGATGAAAAATATTCATTGCAAATATCTTTTATTAGCGATAAAATTTTCTTTCATCGTAAAATATTATCAATGATGGGATTATTTGCGATAAAATATTAGCGATCAAAATTTTATCGCTAATATTATTAATGATAAAAATTGATTATTAATGATAAAAATTTTTCATCGCTAATAATCTATTTTATTGTAGTGATTCAAGATGCTTTAAAGCTAATTCTTAGCCAAAGATTCGAAGATAGACCCGACATTGCTAGTCGAGTTTTTAAAATTAATGAAAGTCTAAGAATTGATGTCGGATATAATGAAGAAGCACCATTTTAGAAAAATAGCTATAGATAAATATTATTTTTTAATATAAATTATTTACCTACATAATAATTTATATAATTATGAATAATATTTTAATCTATTTATTTTTTATTTTTTATAGTTTTATATATGATAGAATTTTAAAAATAGGGTTTGCCGCATATCCATATTCTGATTTGGCTAAAATCAGATTATAAATATCCAATAGCGGAGGATATTAATTCTATTATTAGTGTAAAATTACCTGATAGAGTAATTGATTCTATAGCATATGACTATATCGTAAAATTTATGATGCATAGTCCATGCGGTATCGCTAATCCTAGATCACCATATATGAATAAAGGGCATCGTTTGAAAAAATTTTTGAAAAAATTTCAGAATCAAACAACAATCGATATGCTATCAAAAATGGGATAAAAGTTGATAACAGATTTATTGTTTCATATAATTTGGATTTGATTGTTCGTTATCAGGCACATATAAAGATTGAATGGTGTAATAAATCAAGATTAATCAAATATCTATTCAAATATGTCAATAAAAGAGTGGATAGAATAAGAGCTGTTGTGATGAAAATGTATCGGTTGATAATGATAGTGGAGAACAATAATATGAACATGTTGATGAGATTAAGACATTTCTGGACGGTAGATATTTATCTGCATATAAAGCTATATGAATATTGTTTCCATTTTAGGGAACCAACTGTTAAATGATTGGTGGTGTATCTTCCATATATGAATAGGATAATTTATCATAATAGGTAGAGTTTGATATCTATTCTTGGAAGAAATGATGCACATAAGATAATGTTCACAAAATAGATGAAAACCAATGAAACATATGATGATGCTCGACATTTGATTTATGTTGAATTTCTTACAAAATGGGTATGAAATTTTAGAGATAAAAGTTGGACAAGAAGAAAATTGAAAAATTAGATTGACAGAATAGTTTATATTCATCCAAGTTTAGGTAAACTATATTATTTAAGAATGCTTCTAAATGTGATAAAAATATCCAAAAATTATGATGAAATTAAAACTATAGATTTTATTTCTCATCCAACATTTCAATCTACGTGTAATGCACTTGATTTATTAGGCGATGATAAAGAATGGCATGAAGCATTGGATGAAGCTTCTTACTGGGCAACATTATCAGAATTAAGATAGTTGTTCATTATTTTGATCGTTTATTGTGAGATAGTTGAGCTGAAGAAATTATGGAAAATGCATTGAAAAAATTTTCAGATGATATCGTTTGTAGGTTGAGAAGCATATTGAAGCTTCCAAATCTTCAGATTCTAGAAGCATAGTTGAAATTTTTTTTTTATTTGAATTGAAAAAATATTCAATAAAAATACATATATCCTTTCAGATTATAATCTTTCGATGCCAAATAGAGTTATAACCACAAAACTAAATAATAGATTGCTGAGAGAAGAATTGAATTATGATACATATGAATTGTAAGAAGAACATTCATCATTATTTGAGAAATTGAATCAAAAATAAAAAGATATCTATGAATCTGTATTGGATGCTGACAATCAAAATAGAAGTGAAATTTTTTTTGGTGTATGATCATGGAGGAATAGGTAAAACTTTTTTTTGACAAACAATCATTTTGAAAATTAAATTAGAAGAAAAAATTATGCTGGTCGTAGCTTCCTCAAGAATCGCATCATTTTTGTTGCCTGATGGACGAACCACACATTCAAGATTTAAAATATCAATTCAAATCGACGAATATTCTACATGTGAAATCAAAAAAGATACTCAGCTTACAAAATTGATTAAATCTGCAAGTTTGATAATTTGGGCTAAAGCTCCAGTAAATTATAGAAATTATTTTGAAGCACTCGATAGATCATTAATAGATATTCTATAGAACAATGATTCATATGAATAGAATAGACCATTCGGTGGAAAAACTATGCTTCTTGGAGGAGATTTCAGACAAATCAGTTGTTATCTGCGGAAATAGAGTAGAAATAGTTGAAACATCAATAAGTCGATCATATTTATAGAATAGCTGTAAAATTTTTATTTTGATAGTGAATATATGATTACTGAATGACAACATTGATGAAGATTCCAAAATAGCGTTAGCTAATTTTAGGAAATAAATTTTGGAAGTTGGGGATGGAAAAATGCCTGCCATCAAATTGGAGCAAGATGGGGGGGAACCAATCTGGATCAAAATTCTAAATAATTTATTGATAAAAATAGATAAAGATCACATCCAGAATATCACTTCAAAAGTCTATTCAAATTTTAAGGATAATTTTACTAATGCAGCATATCTAAAAGAAAGGATTATTATCGTACCACAGATGAGATGGTTGATGAAATAAATATTTATTTATTTTCTCTAGTTTCAGGTGAAGAGAAGATATACTTAAGTTCTAATACAATATGTAAAATATCAATAGATGCTGCAGCAGAGGATGTTCTCTGTCCAATTGAATTTTTGAATTCTTTAAAATTTAATGACATTCCATATCACGAGTTAAAATTGAAAAAGGCTGCTCCAATAGTGTTATTATGAAATATTAATCAAAGTACAGGGCTCTACAATGGTACAAGATTGATAATAATTTATCTAATAGAAAAAGTTATTGAAGTAGAAGCTATTATAGATAGTCACATCGGTATAAAGTTTATATTTCTTGCATCATAATGCAGGCTATAGAGATGAAATGGATATTTATGTTCAAATAAAATAATTTTCAATAAGACTGTGTTATGCCATGACAATTAATAAAAGTCAGGATCAAACATTGAATAAAATTGGATTATATTTGCCCAATCCAATATTTAGCCATGGTCAACTTTATGTTGGTTTTCATGCATTACATCGCATAATGGACTTAAAATTTTGATAAAGAATGAGCATATCAGATTTGAAAATTATACAAAAAATATAGTTTACAAAAAGATCTTCTTGAATCTACCTTTAGATGTATTCTACTTTGAATAATATTTTTTTATGATATTATTCTTCTTCTGATATATATATATATATACACATCTGATATATCATAGTTTTTTTTTTTGCAGAATCAAAAAAAGAATATAGTTTGCTATTGGATCTATCATTACAAAGGCAAAACTAAAAAATTAAAGTCAGGATTGCAAGAATTTGAGATTTGATAAATCCTAATATCGATAATCAGGTGCTAAGCATTGACTGCATCTTGATTGATAAAAAGGTTATAAAGTCACTATTATTATTTCAAAATATTTTTTCATAAATATAAATTCTATACTCACCTTTTCAAGGGATGGCAATATAGGGAAGCACCCCACAAGCATCAATTTGCAAGGAAAATGCCAAACAATTCAAAAATTTGATCATTAAGGGAAGTATATATATTTGAGAAATTTAATGTTGCACCAAATAAAAAAGTTTTCGAGCTGCTGTGCATCAATATATGATCTATATAAATAGATGGATAGGCATACGGAGAGTTGATGATGATGATGGCTCCATACCATTTCAAAAATTTAATTTTATTGATTTTGATAAATTGATGGAGAGAAGTTTTAATTATTTGTATCTGATAGGTATGCACGAACTTTTCCTTTTTTTCAAAGAAAATATATTCTTTTTTTTATTCTACAGATGCTATTGACCGAATCATCGCAATTGGATCTGTGGAGCCAACTTATGTTAGATAAAAAATGGCCTATAAAAGAAAGTTGGAAATAGCAGACTTAAAGTTATGTATATTGACCTGAATTTCATTTTGATTATCATATATGTATGCTGTCATTTATAAATATCAGCATACCTTTAGATTGCTCAAGCATATAAAAGTAAAATTCCATAATCTTTTATATATTCCCCAGTATGCAGAATTTATTCATTACCTAATGGGCCAAATATGTGGAGGAAATTAATGAAGATGTTATCAGTGTAAAAGAAAGAGATGGACCTATCATCATTATTTTGGTTGGCATGACCGTAAGGATATATAAAGATAATTTTTATTTCATAATATAATCTATTAAAAAAATAATATCATCATTATTAAAAAAATTTGTTTCTTTATATTTATAGAGAAAATATGCCTATCGATATACTCGACATCAAGATTTTATATGAATATACAGACACAAGAAATAATAGAGTATCGAAATAGGTTAAGATATGAAGAAACTACTATTGTGCTTTGAAAAAATGTAGAAACTAGACACAATAATTTGAGTATAATCGTGAATGTGTAGATAGGATGCAAGCACCGGTTACTTTGATTGAATTTGCGGAGAAGATGCAGCATATTATTATCAATCCTCAATTTGAAGTTGTTCCAAATAGAAAAATAATTGAAGATTTATTGCAATTGGATCTGCAGCATTTTCAGATATGATTTAAAATAATCAATGAACTATAATATTCTTTTTCAAAAATTTAAAATATTTTTTTAGGGCACAAAATTTATGTGTAAGGCTAATCTTAAAGACAATGGCACTTCTCATGGATAGTGGTACAAGGTATGATATAATTGCAGAACTACTATTAAATTTTATGGTGATGTATTCTGGTGCAATCAATGCAATAAGAATGATCAGTTTCCAATGCCGTGGTATCATTAATATATATTCTCAATTATCATTTTATCTCTTTAAATGGATATATATTTTAAATATAAAAAAATAATATTGATCTATCTAAATTTATTAGGTACAAATTGAATGCCGTTGTTGAAGATATTATCGAAATAGCAAATTTTGTTATATTTGAAAAATTAGTGCAACAATTGATAGGTATTCTGGCACTTAATCTTGCAATAGATCCAAGAGCTGAGAAATTCACTCTTCTGACTGTGATCAAGAAAATTCTTGACGTCACCTATGTCTTCCAAATTATGTTTGAATCATAAAGTTTTGATGATAACAATCATACTTTTAAGATGACAAATATTTTTCAGAAGAGTGAATCCGAACCAGCCAATTTACCTAGAAGCTCTATAGCTGGATCTTTAGGGTCTCAAATGCCAGATGAGTCTACTTTTGCAACTCTTAAAAAATATATTCAGCATGAAACTTTTTAAGAAACTCCTCCCCTACGAAGGACATTAAGTACAAAATGGTAATATATTTTAATTATTCTAAATTTTATTTCAAAAAAGGAAACATAAATTATTTTTATTCTCTATACAGGGAGCCGCCAACAATGCCGCCGATAGGGCTATCAAAATGGGCTTGGCCCATAAAGCCAGCCTAGCCCTACATGGTAAATAGGGTGGGATGAGCTGCCATATGAATAGCCCAGATAACAACTGGGCCTATTTGGCCCACCCCACATCAGTCCAAGGGCTAATATGGGTTGGATCGGACTAGCCCAGGTGGGCCATGAAAATTTTTTTAAAAAAAATTTAAAAAAATCTATTAGGTTTCTAATCGTTGGGAGGCTGGACCCTATTAATTTTTTAATCCTGAGCCCCGCTGCCCCACATCACTGGCCGCCACTGCAGAGCAGCAGGACGACCGCCTCCATCGGTTCCTCTCTCTTTTGCCCCCTCCTCCTCCTTATTGTTGGTGCCATCACCTTCGGCCTTTGAATCTGATCACGAATTAAGATACGCTGGCCCCCTCCTCCCTTCCACTGACGGATGCCCCTCCATCCAACCTCCGAATGATCCCTCTCTTCCTCCGGACCCCTCCTCCCTTTCGCTGATTGATGCCCCTCCATCCAACCTCCGGACGATCCCCCTCCTGCTCCGGGCCCCTCCTCCCTTCCACCGACGGACGCCCCTCCATCCAATCTCTGAACGATCCCCCTCCTCCTCCGGGCCCCTCCTCCCTTCTGCCGACGGACCTTCCTCCATCCAACCTCCCGACGATCTCCCTCCTCCTCCTTGTCGTTGGTGCTGCCACCTTCGAGCCAAATCCGACCGCAGCTCCTCCTCGAGCTCTCTCGATCTTTCTCCTCTCCGAGTCAAATCTGCACCGCCTCCAACCTCCCCTCAGGCTCTCTCGATCTCTCTCCACTCTCCAGGCTTGACCGCTCAAGGCTCTCCCCCTCTCAGGCTCTTTGCCTCTCTCGATCTCTCTCCATCTCACTTCAAGCTCTAGGAAGTTCGGTCTCTCTCCATCTCACTTCAGGCTCTAGGACCAGAGTTCGATCTCTCTCCCTCTCAGGCTCACTCGGTATGATCCGCTCCAGCTCTCTCTCTGACTCTCCCTCTCGACTCTCGAACTTTACTGCTTTACAGAGGATGTTAAATTAATATTAAATTATTAATTAAATAACTATTTAATTAGTCATGATAGGTTGAATCAATGATAATATCTTTTTATTTATTATATTTTATGATTTTTATGTAGGATTTTTGAAAAATCATGGAATCTCAGTCGTCAGAAATTTCAATCAAAATTGGAATTGAATCTAATATTTTTGGATCAATAAATAAGAAGCAGAAAATAGAAACATCAGATGGTTGAAATTTTTTTTCAAAAATTGGTAAAGCAAAAGATGGAATTGAAAGAGCAACATGTAATGGTTGCAAGCATGAGTATAAAGTTGGTCCTAAACCTGGTGGTTCAAATTATGGAACTTCATATTTGCTTCGTCATTTGCAAAGTTGTAAAATGGTTGAATATCATAATATGGGAGAAATGATCATTGATCAAGTAGGAAAAATGAGGTTTAGAAAAATAGATCAAATGATTTCTCGTAAAATGCTTGCAGAAGCTACTATTAAACATGACTTGCCTTATAATTTTGTTGAAGATGATAAGATTAGAGATTGGGCAAAGTATATAAATCCAGATGTGGTGATAAATTCTAGGAATACTATTGTGGCTGATGTTCAAAAAATTCATTTGAAAAAGAAAGAGAAGCTTAAACAAGCTATGGCTAAGATTCCTAACAGAGTGTGTTTGACTTTTGATGTATGGACAGCATGCACTACTAAGGATTATATTTGTTTAACTGCTCACTTTGTTGATAAAAATTGAAAACTAAACAGTAAAATTTTTAATTTTGTACCTCCCCACACTGAAGTTGAATTGGCTTCACCTATATTTGATTGTTTGAAAAAATGGGGTATAGAGAAAAAAGTTTTTTCTATTACCTTAGATAATGCTTCATCTAATGACAACATGGTAGATATTTTGAAAGGTCATCTTCGTTTGCAAAATAGCTTATTATGTGATGGAGAATTTATTCACATGCGTTGCTCTGCTCACATACTGAATCTCATTATTCAAGAAGGCTTGAAGGTAGCTAGTGAATTCTTATATAAAATTAGAGAGAGTGTCAAATATGTGAGGGGATCAGATAGGAGGATAAAAAAATTTCAAGAATGTGTTAAGCAAATGGATTCTAATGTAGGAATTGGTTTAAGGTTAGATATATCAACCAGATGAAATTCAACATATTTGATGCTTGATAGTGCACTCAAATATGAAAAGGCTTTTGCTAGTCTCCAATTGGTTGATAGAAATTTCAAATATTGTCCAATAGATGATTAATGGAGGAGAGGAGAGAAAATATATGAATTCTTGGAACCATTTTATGAGACTACTAATAAGATCTCTAGCTCATCTTAGCCGACCTCCAACTTATATTTTTTGTAAGTTTGAAAAGTTGAATGTATGTTGAATGATAATTTATATTGTGAAGATGAGATTATCAGGAACATGACTCAAAGAATGAAAAAAAAGTTTGATAAATATTGGAAGGAGTATAGTGTAGTGCTTGCATTTGGAGCTATTCTTGACCCACGCATGAAGCTTGAATTTTTAAAATTTTGTTACTCAAAGATTGATCCTTCTATTGCTGAAGAGAAAAGAGATTTTGTGAAGATGAAATTGTACAAGCTCTATGAACAATATGCAAGCAAGTCCAGTGCATCATCAAGTGCAAGTGCAAGTGATTCTCAATCCAATATTTTGCCTAAGCCAAGTGGAGGAGCTAAAACCAAGGATAAAAAAGTTTTTAATGTAAGTTTTGAACATTCTTTAAAATTTATTATTTTGAAATTTTAATTTCTTTTCAGCTATATATTATTTGATATCTGATATCTCACCTGTTTCTCTTTTTTTGTTGTGAATGTATTTAAAATTTTTTAGGAATTCAAGAAATATGGGAGTGTAACTAAATCTAATGATGGCAAATCTGAATTGAATCTTTATTTGAAAGACCAAACACTTGATTATGACTACTTTAGTAATTTGGATGTACTCAAATATTGGAGGGATACTACACAATATCCTGATCTTTCAGTTATGGCACGTGATGTGCTAAGCATTTCAATTACTACAGTAGCATCTGAATTTGCCTTTAGTATTAGAGGTTATGTTTTGAACAAGTATAAAAGCTCTCTTCTTTCTGAAAATGTCCAAACTCTTATTTGCACGCGAAATTAGTTGCATGGCTTTGCTCCAAATAGTATTTTTTTATGCTCTTTAGATTTATTTTAATGTCTTGACTAATGATTGATTTCCATTTTTCAATGAGATTGATTGTCTAATTCTTTTATTATTGTGAATTTTAGATGAGGAGGATAGCCTTGAGACGAGTGTATCAAAAGCAGATTCAAATGTTGTGCAGCTTGAGGAAGAGGCCAATGAAGATAGTGAAATATGATTTGTTGTGGACATTGAATTTTAGTATTTTACATAGTTTGGTGTGGTGAATTATTGAATTGGTGATGTTTGAAATTTTTAATTTCTATTTTATTAATGTTTGGGTTGAATTTTTGAAATTTAGATGTTTGAATTGATGATGTTTCAACTTTCAATTGAGGATATGTTGAATTTTTAATAGATTATTGATTTTTTTTATCAGTCATTTGAGATTCAAAGCCCATGGGCTGGTCCGGCCCGGCCCATGGCCCGTAAAGGGCTGGGTTGAGCCAGCTATATTGTATCCCATTTTTTGGCTAGGCCTAGTCCGATCCAGCCCATCAAATTTTAAGTCCTTATAGGCTGGGCCGAACCGGGCCGGGCCGGGCCTATTTTGACAATACTAGCCGCCGATCAAAAAATTATGTTTAAAATATTTTATCATCATATTTTTTATTTTTTCTTCATAAAATTTTTATAATCATGTTTTCAATTATTTTTTTATATCTATACGGTTTGGACAAATATCCCGAAGGCATTAAAGATTAAGGATTTTTTTTTTTGGCTGTCTTCCATGTATTATGACCCGCAGCATGGCACAGGGTACATGCTAGTGCATGCATACATGCCCTCCCTTTCACGTGCCCCACGTTGCCTAGTGTCACCAAAGGGCCTTCATGGATCCGCATGGAGACAACTCATTGGATGAGTGCCGCGAGAGCTTTCACGGGCCCTAGCCACACATTGGTGACCAAAATCAAGAAGGAAAAATTCATTGCGCACCGCAGGTGATGTAGCAAATTCGATGTAGAATATATCATTTTCTGTAATTGATTCATATAGTCATCGTTTTTCAACACATATTTAATACTTACAGTTTCATTTTTTATTTAAAAATTTTGAATGATGAAAATATTCTTACTTTTTAAAAAAAATTATGATATTTTCTGTCCATATTATGACATCCTACATGCAGGAAATCATAATTTTGACGTAGAATGTTATAATATGCCATAGGATGCCGTATTTTTTTTCAAAAATAGGAGCATTTTCATCATTCAAAATTTTCAAACGAAAAGACAGAACTGCAGGCATTAAATGCGCGTTGAAAAGTAGTTGGACAAAATACTCCTTCTATATTATGACATCTTGAACTATATTATAACATCCTGGGCCATATTATGATATATGCTGCATATAGAAAGTCATAATTTGATGCAGAATGTCATAATATGTCATAGGATGTCATAATCTTCTCGACCATAATATGACATCCTATGTGTAGGAAGTCATAATATGCCACAGGATATCATAATTTTTTTCAAAGAGTAGAGATATTTTCGTCATGTAAATTTTTAAATCAAAAAATAGAACTGCAGATATTAAATGTACGTTGGAAAGTAGTGGGTATATGGACCAATCATATAAAGTGGTGTACTCTACGTCAGATTTTTTACACCGTCTGTGATGCATAAAAAAATTTTTAATGAGGAAGTTGGCCTCATCATAATTTCCTAAAGATGCGAACGAAATAGGACGGGAATAAGAAGCCCAGATGAGAGCTAAATTCCACAACGAGATGCGATGCCTTCTCCTTTTTTTTTTTCCCTTCTCAGAGCAGTGGAAATGGAAAGAAATCACCTCTTTGGGACCTGGTGGGCCTCTAGTTGTCAGTTCAATTCACGCTTCCATTTCCTGGGATAGATTTGGACCACGAGACCTATTGTAATGTTTTGGCAAGGAGATCTCACCATAATGTAAGATGGTACTAGTGGCTTGGCTAGCTTCTTCTATCCTCTTTCAATTTTGGGATCGAAGTACAGGAGGGAAATACAAAGAACATACTGTTTTTGCCTCTACCAACCTTAAGTTTTGGCATGCATTTCAAAGACACCGGATGTGTTAAATGTGAACAAATATCACAGCCCAAGGTGGTATATATATTCCTGAAGGGAAATGCCACATGGTGGAGAAATTGAGGGAAAGGAGACCTCCCTAGGGGTTCCCTCATGGCCTGCATGCCCGCTGTATCCTACGTAAACGTTCATGGCTAGGTAGCATGTGCATCATGTGAAAAAAATGTCCTATTTAAGTGGAGCAACTTTGGGCTTCAATTGTACGAACTGCATTTGAAGTGGTGGTGTTAGAAACTTTAAATGGATAAACCATGTAACCGGATTGAGTGGCCAAGTCTTGTGCTAGAACTTTTCTTGGAAAATAGTTAGACGCCTGCAGAAAAGATACCGTCCTTGCAATCAGACAATGTAATAAAGGTCGAGAGAGGTATGCGGACAACATAGCAGAGGGATGATTTCTTGATCATGCACGGCAAGTCCGTTGGTAAACTTGTTTGCGTCGCGACAAATATGCCTGACGTTAAAAGAAACTGGAGCTTGTCAGACCATCTAACAACGTGCCAGAGAACAAGAATGCCGAAACAAATATGCATGGGGGAAGATAGAAGGCAATATAATTAACATGTCCCCAATCAATCATGTGACGCTTCTTTACATTTGTTTTCTCCTCCCAAAGTGGATCATCCATGGGAAAGAAAGAAAGAACTATAACAGCGTATGTAATCTAATCGCCATGGTATAGGGTTAAAGCAAGAGTCAAAATTAGTACGAATGGCTAGTGATAGCCAAGGAGAAATAATTTTATCGGGGTTGAAGTACGCTATCAGAAGTCAATTTTTCACCAAGAGATATCATCAAAAAATTTATCCTTTGAAAATCCGCTGAGGAATTAGAAGGGTATTTTCAAAAAATTTAAGTTGCCTTTAAAATTCAATTTCATTAAGAATTTTTCCGACGATTTGCAGGAGGTTTACCGCCCTTCGTAAAGCCTTTGGAAATCTCTCAGTAATTTACGAGAGATCAGTGAGTGATTAATAATATTTATCGAAGAATTTATAAGAAAAATTTTATCCCTTGAAGATTTGGTGCTGATAAAATATTTTTAAAAATAAAAAATTATATTAAAAAGAGATTTTTCCTTAAAAATTCGTTAGTGGTGTTAAAATTTAGTACCAAGTGAATATTACTTAAAGATTCTCTCACTAACATAAAAATAAAACTCATCGGCAAAAATAGCATCATGTCTTGATCTCTAATACCAATTAAACCACAAGAACCCCTCCACCCCTCCCTCTCTATCTCCCTCTCTCTCTAACCCGTTCAAATCTCATTAGAACACCCCTCTCTCTCTAATTGAAGAACAAAGCATCCACTTTTTCCTCCACTCCATCACCCCTCCACCTCTCTAACGAACAAGTAGGAGGTGAGTAGCTCGTGAATGATGTTATTGAATGATGTGAGATGAGCACATCACATAGATGAGTCCCATCGAACCAGCACATACCATATTGTGCGCCGCCATCGAACCAAAAAATATATAGTACTATTCAACCAGCCACAGAACGGGCACCACAGAGCACCACTCAACCAGCATAGAGCATGCCACATGTTCCACTCATTCCACAAGTGAGCCCCGCTTCTCCCTCTCTCTCTCTCTCTCTCACTTTTTCTCTTTCTCTCTCTATCTTGCTGGCTATCAAGATGTGTTTCAATTAGATTTTTTTGAAAATTAGGGTTTCCCAATTTCAGTCATTTAGGATTTTTTTTTTCAAAAATTAGGGTTGTTCTATTCCAATGTTTTTTTTTTGTTTAAATTGGTGTTTAGTTATAGTAGCTTTTTAATAATTGGTGTTTAAATTTGTTTTTTGACTGAAAATGTTGGTGTAATTTTTTTAAGGTTAAGTTGTAGGTTCTGGTAATGCATTGTAGTGATGTTCAAACGAGAAGTTACTAGCCAAATCTTCTTTGTAATTTATTACTACCAAGTTCTTATACTTAGCTGATTACGTGGTATTTGTTGCCCTCTCCTTATTTACTTCAAAGAATTATCACTTTGTTAAAGCAACATGTCTACACATGGATAGAGCTTTTGAGAATTCTGGTATGATGAGCATCTTGGTATTAGGAGAGGCTTCTGATTTAGTGCAATGGTATGGAAAACTAGAAAGCAAATGTCACTATAATAAGATTTGTGATTTTCTATGTCTCGTACTCTCAAAGATCAAAATACTTCATAGCCTGATTTAGTTTTTACCATTTGAATAGGATCGAGACTCACTTAAAAAATCTAAAACTGGAAGTGTGCACTGAAATTTTCACCAATTCTGTGTTTTTGTTGTTTCTTTTATGATGACAGTCAGACAGATTTTTTTAGATATCTGATCTATCCTAAATTTAAATAAAATCTACTTAATTATACATTATAAAGTTTGAGATACATTTGAAATTTAAAATTAATATTCATTCAGATTTGGGACTTGCCTCTTGGATGCCCTCCAATCATATATATTACATAAATTTTTATAAAAATATATAAATAATTGGAGGATGAGAGGATTTGAGCTCCAAATCTTTGGATGGCCCAATAATTATCTTAATCAATCTATTTTAAATTAACTAATAATATATTTATCTCGTTTAGACTCTTATATATAAATACTGACCACTCTTAGCCTCCCATCCAATTGAAACTCGTAAAGTCCTCTTATATATAAATATCCTACACAAAACCCAAGCCAACATCTAAGCTTCCTTATTCAGCCGCTCCAAGCCTCCCATTCGATTGAAACTACTGAGGATGGAAAAACCATTGAGGATGGAAAAACCAGAGGGAAAAATTCGAGGAAAACATGGAAAAAACTCGAGGAAAGCATAGGAAACATCACTGAAAAAAAAAAAGAAAAGATGGAAAAAATCGAAAGGGAACAGCTTTTCCCCACATAGATTGATATATTTCTTTTTTCTTTCCCTTTTTTCTTTTCATTTTATTTTTTTTTAAGAGATCTATGGGGAAAGAGGACACCTAAGAGAGACTGCAAGGGTTTCTTCGGTTCGAGTTGGTGTTTTGTGTCAAGCATATGGGTTTTGTGCGATTTGTGACACTATGAGTTGGTCCCTTTAGGTTTTGAGAGCTTAATCTTGGTAGAAGCATGATATTTTTTTTGTATGTTTTGGGGATTTTCTCATCAAAAGGATTTTTGTTTGGCTACAAAATTTTCAATTCATGGTTCTCTTGTATCGTATTAAAAGGAAAAAAATATCCTACCATTTTGTTCCTTTCAGAAGCCACCACATGTCATGAAGGAAGGCCAAGATAAATCAAAACTCTCTTTTAGTAGTTTAAGTCTTAATTAGAATCAGTTTAGGAGCAGTTTTGAATTTTGTGACATTTTTTGTTCTTGCATGACTGCTACTTAACTTGTAGGTGATTATTTCATTGAGGATTGTTTGTTGAGGATATTTGTAGGTTGAATATGTGATAGTACGGGGAAAACTATATCAATTCTTTTTTCTTTTTTTTTGCAAAAGTGTATGCTCTTTTTTTATTTTTGGTACATAGATTGATAAAAGTGCTGGCTATACATTGATTTTGTATAGATGAAAAAGACGCAATATGTCAGGAGATCACAGTTTGATGTATAATCACTTAAGAAATAGATATATCACCAAAGAATTTAAGGAAGGGGTTGAAAGATTCCTTTAGTTTGCATTTTTGCAACCTAATAATGTAGATAGAAATAAAATTAGGCATCCATGTTTAAAGTATCATAACTTAAAGTTTTGCATTAGAATTGAAGTGGTTTTGCACATTTACTATAAAGGTTCTGATGAGTACTACACCATGTGGATTTCACACAGTGAGACTTATAGTCACATCAAATAATTTTCAGAAGGTGATATTAATCCATACAGAAAATAAAGGTGATATTAATACCTAATAACATCTTCAAAGAGTGTATCTGACCTATTTGTAGAAAATTAAAGATGGGTTGAAAATTAATTCGAGGACTATGAACAAATGGGGTTGGATTGAGGCATGATTTATGCTGCCTCGATCTAGTAATATGTGTGGGTCATGATTTTGGATTGGATCTAATCAAACCTTCTAACCAATTGGGTTGGGTCAAGTGAAGTTGATATAAAGAATTTTTGATCTAACTAGGAGGGGTCAACAAGTCAACTATGACTTGGACCCCAACAAAAATATTCAGATTTGGGTAAGTATTAGGTCAAGCCAAGTTTAGTGTTGAGTCAAGCTTTTAGTTATTCAGCTTCTATAATGAAAATATCATAATTGATAATTATAGATAAAATCATTAAAAATAAATCAAATGAAAATGAAACAACTTCAACTTGAATTTTCATTCAAAAAAAATTGATTTCATCAATGTAATTGATCATTCT
This sequence comes from Elaeis guineensis, assembly GCF_000442705.2. Taxonomy (NCBI): domain Eukaryota; kingdom Viridiplantae; phylum Streptophyta; class Magnoliopsida; order Arecales; family Arecaceae; genus Elaeis; species Elaeis guineensis. The sequence goes on along the minus strand of NC_026004.2, from coordinate 21,506,216 downwards.
TAAGTTTAAAAACTATAATTCTTTGACTCTATATTAATATACTTGTGGGCAAATTTAAGAATCCATAAAAGAAATAATAAAACATGAATGTTTAAACATAATTATGTGAAAATATGTGAGAGAAGATGTACGTAGTTGTTGAGATAAAAAATTGATTTAGTTTAAAAGAGAGTTAATAATTGATAAAGATATTTAGAATGAAAGAGAAGAAAATTTATATGATTCAGGTTTTTGGGTCAGGTTAGATCAGGTCCCCTTTTTATCCAAATTAGTCCAGGATTATATACATACTTGGTCGGGTCGAGTTGAGTTGAAAATAAAAGATCTAAACATTGACATGAAATTTAGATTGGATCCAATTTTGAACTTGATCCAACCCATAAAATCTTTAAATATGGATTGAGTCAAGCATAATCAGGTTGAGGTGAGGTGAGGTCATTGGTCAACCCAACCCATTTGCAACCCTAACTACTACCTAGCAATTTATCATAAATTGAATCAAAATTTTTCCAATATTTTTTAAAATATAACTAAAATCATATTGTAGATTCTATGATAAAAACAAGCTATAAACTAATATCTAGAAATTTATCATACATGTAGATGAAATATTATTTCAGAGTATTTTTTTTAAAAAATATTAAAATAATATCAAGGTTCTATGATAAAGATGACTTACAAATTAATATCTAGTAATTTGTAATAAATATAGGACAAAACATTATTTTGATTTCTTTTTTCAAATGCTGCTAAAATAAAGGTGCAGGTTCTATTTTATCTTGTAATGGAAGCCTTTTTGCCTTCATGCTGCCTACATGCCCTATGAAACCCAACCTTTTTGTGCCAGCCCTAAGGCTTGTCAACTTTAGCTTAAAAATTAAAAAAAAAAATTATCGAAATAGAGAAACATTATCCCCTATCTGATCCCATGCCTTGAAGGAGATAAGGCCATGTGAACAACTGAAATGGATGTCGTGGGTAAGTGACGAATGGCCAAAAGCCAGTTGGAGTGGTTGCACCAATGAACGGGTGGATTTATCGACCATTGAACTGAGTCTTATCTTCTTCCGATTCCCTCTATTTAAACCCCACTCTATCTTGATTGATCGACCTCTGAAGCCCCTATCGCCTCCCTCTCCCTTCTTCCTTACCTCCGGTAGCTACCGAGCCACTGTAACCAAGCGCTGCCACCATTTCTTCTCTTAAAAGCCAATAATTTTTGATTTTTCTTCCCCTATTTCTTGTTTAATCAGTTTTCTTACCGTTGAAATTCTCCAACATCAACCATGACCCACCCCACCACCACTGGTAAGCTCTCCTCCCCCCCTTTCGTTTTGGCTTTGAATGTCCAAGCCTTGGCAGCAATGGGCAGCACCCCTTTTCCCACTCTCAGCTCTCCTAGGTATGGCTGGACCACCAACTCTCCAGCCATGCCACCACTGCCGACCCCACCCCTCTTCTCCCCTCTGCTTTTCCTAAGGGAGTCTTGGTGAAACCTGTGGATCAGCATTTGAAGAGTGGAAGAAAGAAAAGAAGAAAGAAAAAAAAAAAGGAAGAGAGAGTAGAGAGAAAGATAGAAAGAGGAAGAGAGAGAGAAAGGAAGAAAGAGAGAGAGAGGATGAGAGAGAGAGAGAGAGAAAGAGAGGGATAGGAAGAAAGAAAGGATGAGAAAGAGAGAAAGAAAGCTAGAGAGAGGGGAATTAAAGAGACTCGGCCTTTCCATGAACCTATCTTATGAAGCGGACCTCAATCTGATCAAGTTTAGATCAACCTGAACCATATGGATCTGACTCATGAACCAATCCAAAACTTGATCTAAACTGGGACTAGACTGAGAGTCTCTTTCTATTTACCTCAATTTTTCTTCAAATTGAAGGTTGATAAAACTCGTGAGTTGCTTGTGCTAAAGTCTTAATCGTCAGAAAAGCATGGAATCTAGAGATCAAGCTGTGAGTTGGAGATTATAAATTTTGGATCCGATCGACTATAAGTTCCATTTATAATTGGGATTTTGTTTAAAATATTTCATTTATTTTCAAATTATAAAGTATACAAAGTTATTAAAATCCTGAGAAAATTAAAAATTGGAAAAGTAAGCATCATATGCATAAAATAAAATTTAAGGTTATGAATCAAGAATAGTGTTATCCTGGCATGTTTGAATTTTTTTTAAATAGGATGATTCCTCTATGTTATGGTATTATATGTTCTTGCATGAACTTTTGAATAAAAATTATTTTATTATTTTTAGAAGTGAAATGCAAAAATATATTAAAAAATATTATGGAAGTAAGTATATTGGTTATTATGAAAATTATAAAAAAAAACTCTCTAGTTTGACTAGAATCTAGATCTAGCCAACAAGATTAATTGTTGGCCACATGATTAGAAACTAATTTCTCCTAGACCTAGCCAGTCGGGACTGATCACTAGTAGAGTTGGTCCTTCTAGGCCTAACTAGTTAGGATGATCATTATGACACGTTGATGTATTACATGTTTATTTTCAGAACTAATCTCTTTATCCTATTATGGGATTAATCATGACCATATGAACTGAGCCGTTTCCTTCTAAGCCTAACCAGTATGGCTGATCATTGATATATGCTGATAGATCATATATTTGTATTCAGGGGTTAGTCTTTTTTGGATCTTGTTATGGGGTTGATCATGGCCGTAGTCATCAAAAACTGAGAGATGATTTTGTGCTTTATTGTTATGCATGGTATATTTTTAAAAATTAAAATTATATGTATCTAATATTGTCAATTGCTATATTTGAAAAAAAAAAATTTAATTATACTTGATACCTCAAAGATATTAGTAATTTACTGGGCAGTAAAGCTCACTCTTTTTTTTTTTCAAAATCTAGAAGAGCATATGGAGCTTGGGGCCGAGCAATGAGAAGCATGGGACCTTAGTTGCAATTTGCTTAATTTGATTTGAAATAAATATTGATTTATTTTTATTAATCTTTATAAATTATTTTATTTGAATAAATATAGGTCCTTACATATCTTGTGGGTTTAAACTCTAAGGATGTGCGGTTATCTGTCATGCGGCAAGCTCAGCCCTCGGGTCCAGGTGCGACATGTTTGTTTGTCTCCGTTGCGCTCATCTCACGACTATACACCTTGTTCCTCTCTTCCCACCACCCTCCTCCCCGACTGCATTGTTGCCCGCTCCCTCCCCTACCCCAATAGTACCCTTCTTAGATCCCCTATGCTATCCTACCATGCCTATTCCCTCTCTGGGGATGCCCTCTTCCCTAGTCATCTACAATCGTGTGGAGGACTACTGGCAACTCGACTATCTGGGCATCCATGTGTGGGTGTGTGGTGGTAGCGCACTGCAGCTCAGGTATTATGGAGGGTTGGTAGCCAAGATGGCAGAGCAACAACCATAATGGTGTTGATATTTGGGGACCCATTGCCAATGTGGTGGTGGACTTGGGATGGAGAGGGTAGGCAAGATAGGGACCCACTTACGTTCATTGAGCCATTGCTATTGGAGATGGTGGAGGAGAGAGGCTACGGTAGACGATGAGGAGGTCCAGAAAGGCTCTCTATGGTTTCTTCGATGAGGAAGGCGATTGAAATGGAGATAGTAAAAGATAAAAAATTAGTTGCCAATGGGCAGCACGTATCTTTCTATAATGCTCCCATCAACTATGAATTAAATCAATTCTTTAATTCTATGAAAAATAATAAAAGAACAAAGTAGTCATACTCTTGATGTTATTTTTTTATATATTTTTTTCTCAACAAATTAGTAAAATACTACATATAGATTAATGTTGAGGATTACCACTTGCATAAAACTTCTGCTATCCCTTGCTTTCATTTTCATTCTTTTTGGAAGCAAGAATTTTCTCTTAACAAAATTCAAGTGGTTTCAGCATGTTATTTTCAATCTACTTCATTTTCTTCTTGAGATTTTGAAAACATAGATAGAAAACAAATGCAATAGCAAATGGTGCCTAGATTTTCTCTATCACTGCAATTAATAATGAACCATAGATATGGTTCTTACAACTCCTAGAGTGATTCGAAACTCCACATCTCCCAACCTGTTTCACTACCTCTTTGCCTTTGTTTGAAACCTGGTCTTCAATGCAACGTTTTCAACGATACCTTCAGGGCCATCCGCCATTCTCCGGCTAGTCTGGGAGCAGCAACCCTGATCCTAGTCAATTTTGAATTCAAAATTCAAAAGAGCCCTACTCTCTCTCTTTCTTGGGCCAGATTTTTCGGACATCAGATGTTACCCCAATGAATGTTCCTCTGGCCACCCCAGTACGAACTCTCTGAGCCCTAGCTCCTTTAGCCAACGATTAGTTCCAGTCCCTAAAGTCTACTTTAGAATCCTCCTGGCTACCCATAGAGAAGCTTCTATCACCATCCAAACTCCCCAGTCCCCTATTATCACCGAGAAGAACCCTTCGACCCCCCCCAATGAACATGTCTTGACACCCCTAGCTTCTAACCCTACAACTAAGCGAAGTGCTAGGATTCAATCTAAGAAAATAAAATTGTTGGGACTCATTGAGGACTTGCTTAGTGAAAAGGACATTCTCTTCATCAACTCATTGACAGCGACAGAGATAGTAATGCTAGAACAACAATGTGGTCTCATACTCAAACAAGATGGCTCTCCAACTGCTGCAGATAAGCTGAAGGAATTGGAACTACTTCGATGCAAACTTCCTGTTGCAGCAATGAAGACATGAAAATAGAAGTAAGAACATTCTGGCGTTGTCAGGACTGCTTCGGGCGACTCTTTTGGAGATCACATGCCTATTCTTTTGTAGTATTTTCTACTTTCAAGCAAGTAAACTATTTTCATCAGGCCTTAGTGTCATTACTTGAGTTTAATGTCATCACACTCAATGATCACTCTTGGCTGGAACATAAGAGGATCGGGTAAACCAAAGAAATGCTGTGCTGTCAGGGAAATCATCAAACTCTCAAAATGTACTATAATTTGCCTCCAAGAGACAAAAAGAGACAACATGAACCTCAGAATATAGAGATCTATTTGTGGACCAAGATTCAGTCAATGGATAGTCAAGGATGCTCTCGATTCAGCTGGGAGTCTTCTAACGAGCTAGGACCCAGAACAAATAGAAGGACAACTCTTTCAACAAGGTTGATATTCTCTAACAGCAAACCTGACTTACAAGACAACATGCTTCTCTTGGTATTTAACTAACGTTTATGGCCCCCGATACCAAGGTGAGAAGCAAGCATTCTTCTCTGAACTTAGCATACTTCGCCAAGAGCATAAAGGGCCATGGGTAGTAATGGGAGACTTCAAAATAGTAAGATATGCCTTGGATAGAAAAGGGAGGACAAATAATATGGCAGCATCTCACCTGTTCAACAACTTCATTAATCAAAACTCACTGATTGAACTCAGCCTAAGCAGTAAGTTGTACACTTGGTCAAACCTCAGAGAGAATGCCTCCAATGCAAAACTAGATAGATGCATCATTTTGGTGGAGTGGCACACCCAATTCCCTCTGGCATCTCTCTTTGCTCTTACCAGTGCTACTTCAGGCCACACTCCACTCGTTTTGCAATCCAAGCTACAAGTTCCTGGTAAGTCCAAATTAAACAAGTCCTTTAGATTCGAAAACTTTTGGTTCTCCTGTCCAGGGTTTACAAAGCAAGTCAGTGCACGGTGGAGGAAGGCACCAAGAGCCCGAGATGCAACAGTCAATCTAGTAAATAAACTGCACTTTCTTCGAACCAACCTCAAACAGTGGAACAAAAGGGTAGTAGGCAATATAGTCAGTAGGAAAGATGACCTAAGAGCACAAATTGAGCTCCTCGACTCTGAAGAAGAACTACGAAATCTTGATGCATAAAAAATTGAAAGAAGATCAGTTCTCAAAGCCGAACTTGATCTCATACTATGTCAGGACGAAACACTATGGAAACAAAGGTCCCGGATTCAATGGCTTCAAAATGGAGATCGAAATACAAAGTTCTTCCACATTTGGGCAAGTAACAGAAGATGAAAAAAATACAATTATAGAACTCCATCAGGAATCTAAAAATCTGACTGTACAGCAAGAAATCAAGTGAGCCTTTCATCAATTCTTCTCCAACTCGATGGGCACTTTCGAGAATCGACTCGTTGAGGCTGACTGGAATAGACTATACCCTGAAGGCCCCTCAGAACTTAATGAACTAGAAGCCCATTCTCTAAAGATGAAATTCGTACGGTAGTTTTCAACTTAGCCTCGGACAAATCCCCTAGTCCAGATGGATTCATCTTCTCATTCTACAAATACTTCTGAAATGGCATTAAGCTGGACATTGTGAAGTTATTCTAGGATTTTCGTAGCCATATAGTGTCTGTAGCAAGATTAAACTACTCCATGATAACACTTATACCAAAAAAGCCAGCTGAACACACTGTCAAGGACTTCAGGCTGATTAGCCTAATTAACGGGGTGATTAAAATAATCTCAAAAGTGCTCTCTATCGAGTTCTCAAAGAAACTCAACTCACTGATCCCACTCACCCAATCAGCGTTCGTCAAAGGGCGAAACATTACTAATTGTTATGCCACGGCCACAGAAATAATTAGTCTATGCAAGGGGGAATCACACAAGGGTATACTATATGTTGGGATATACCGACCGACGATCGACGGACGACTCCGACGGATGATCCCGACGGATGACTCCGACGAATGACTCCGACGGACGACTCCGACGGACGACCCCGACCGTTCCCGACGGACGACCGACGGACGACCCCGACGGACGACTCCGACGGACGACCCCGACCGTCCCCGACGAATGACTCCGATGGACGACCCCGACCGTCCCCGACGGACGACTCCGACGGACAACCGACGGACGACTCCGACGGATGACCCCGACAGACGGCTGCCGACAATATCCGATCGAAGGTGTGTCGGATAAACCGAAGGTGTGTCGGCCGAACCGACCCATGCTGTTCCCGACCGACCGAGCGGTCGAACCCATATTACCGACTCACTGTCGGGGGTGGCAGTCGACGTCAGACTTAAGCAAGATACCAGACCAGCCGACGGTGCCGCCGGATCATCACCTGACGTCCCGGCAGCCGAGTACCGACGTATGATCGGCCAGCCCTCCCAAACACCGTACGACTACCAGAAACTGTCAGTCCTGACAACGGCATGCGGCACTGCCGCCTAGGGGCATTATCCCACCTAAGGCATGGGGCAACCCTAGCGATTTGACAGCCCCATGGTGATTTGACACCCTTACGGCGACTCTGACAGTCCTCAGTGAGTTGACAATTCTTCAATTGTCCGCGCCATTAATGACGGCGCCATACCATGCTCCACTATATATTGGGGAAGGCAACAGTGCTAGAGATCTCTTCGAAACTCTTGGGCTTGCCCCTCTCTCTCTCTCTTCCTCTCTCATTGAGCTCCTTGTTTTCTTTTCACTGTTGCCTAGTCTCCTCTCTGACTTGACCGTCGGAGGGTCCCCATCGGAGCCACCTCCGGTCAGTGCGGACTTTCTTTTACAGGTGCTCGTTCCCGACGACCAGACGACGAGGGGATTGGCCGCAACAGATTGGCGCACCAGGTAGGGGGGATGACAAAGACAAGAGCTCAGCGATCGAGGATCACCGGATCGGCGAGGCGCTCTTCCCATCGGGAAGAGGCCTCTCCTCCACCCTCCGCGGCGAAATCCAGCTCTCCGCACCCCGCGGTGACCACGGAGGCGCAGATCGCGGCGATCGTGTGGCAGATGACCGTGCTGACGGACGCAGTCAAAAGCCTTCAGCAACAGCCGGTCCAGCTGCCGCCACCATCGGTCGGGCAACCGGCGGCACGTTCGATGCCCTCCAGGAGCAGCCGCCGACGCCCGCGTCGATCTTCGTCGCCTCCGCAGGAGCACCTGCCACAGCGCTCCCACAAGGAGGAGGAGGGGCGGCCGTGGTGCAACACCCATCGATCCCGACGGCATTCTCCCTCCCAGCTAGAACGAGCGAGGAAGGAGAAGCGACCGCGAATGCCGTCCGCCTCTCTCTCGGACTCTTTCGGAGACTCCACTCTTGGGGTCTCCCAACACCGACGGGTCGACGACTATGAACGTAGGTTCGAAGAAATCGACCGTCGGCTTGCCCAGCTGCAGATGGACGGACAGAAGTCCTCAAATGACGTTGACTTCCAGACCACCCAACCTCTCTCCCGACTCATCCTCGACGAACCGATCCCCAATCGGTTCAAGATGCCACACGTGGAGCCTTACGACGGCTCCACCGACCCAGTCGACCACTTGGAGAGCTACAAGGCTCTCATGACAATTCAGGGGGCAACCGACGCTCTTCTTTGCATCGGCTTCCCCGCCACACTCCGCAAAGCTGCCAGGGCCTGGTACTCCAGCCTCCATTCGGGAAGTATCCACTCCTTCGGGCAGCTCGAACATTCCTTCGTGGTCCATTTCAGCACCAGTCGGAAGCCGTCACGAACCTCGGACAGTCTTTTCTCCCTCAAGCAGAGAGAAAATGAGACTCTACGACACTTTGTGATGCGATTCAACGCGGCCACGCTTGAGGTTCGGGACCTCAACGAAGACATAGTTATCTCGGCCATGAAGAGGGGGCTAAGGGGGTCCCGTTTCACATACTCCTTGGACAAGACCCTCCCCCGAACATACGCCGAACTGCTGGAGCGCGCGTACAAGTACATACGCACGGATGAAGGAGCTTCCGACCGGCGTCTGACTTAAGGCACGGGCCGAAAGGAAAAACGGAAGAAAGGTCGCGCCCATGCTGAACCCAGCAGGCCCTCCACCGATAGACGGGCCTTGCCCCGATGACGGAGTCCGAGACCGATGCATCGCAGGTATAACTCCTACACCCCTCTCCCCACTCCTCGTGGGCAGATCCTGATAGAGATCGAAGGAGCGAAGAATCTACGACGACCTCAGCCTCTGAAGGCAAAAGGCCCCGACCAACACGGTCGATCATCGATCACCGAATCAATGGCTCGATCATCGATCGCCGAACCGACGGCCTCGGCCTCTGAAGGCAAAAGGCCCCGACCAACACGGCCGATCGTCGATCGCCGAATCAACGGCTCGATCACCGATCGCCGAACCGACGGCCTCGGCCTCTGAAGGCAAAAGGCCCTGACCAACACGGCATATCGTCAATCGCCGAATCAACGGCTCGATCACCGATCACCGAATCGACGGCCTCGGCCTCTGAAGGCAAAAGGCCCCGACCAACATGACTCGATCATCGATCGTCGAATCAACGGCTCGATCATCGATCGCCGAACCGACGGCCTCGGCCTCTGAAGGCAAAAGGCCCCGACCAACACGGCCGATCGTCGATCGCTGAATCAACGGCTCGATCACCGATCACCGAACTGATGGCCTCGGCCTCTGAAGGCAAAAGGCCCCGACCAACACGGTCGATCGTCGAATCAACGGCTCGATCATCGATCGCCGAACCGACGACCTCGGCCTCTGAAGGCAAAAGGCCCCGACCAACATGACTCGATCATCGATCGCCAAATCAACGGCTCAATCATCGATCGCCGAAACCGATGGCCTCGGCCTCTGAAGGCAAAAGGCCCCGACCAACACGGTCGATCGTCAATCGCCGAATCAACGGTTCGATCATCGATCGCCAAACCGACGGCCTCGGCCTCTGAAGGCAAAAGGCCCCGACCAACACGGTCGATCGTCGATCGTCGAATCAACGGCTCGATCATCGATCACTGAACCGATGACCTCGGCCTCTGAAGGCAAAAGGCCCCGACCAACATGACTCGATCATCGATCGTCGAATCAACGGCTCGATCACCGATCGCCGAAACCGACGGCCTCGGCCTCTGAAGGCAAAAGGCCCCGACCAACATGGCTCGATTGTCGATTGCCGAATCTACGACTCCGTCGTCGGCCTGATCGTCGAATCGCCGAACCAACGGCTCAATCTACGTCTCGATCGTCGAGGACACATCGGATTCTATGACGGAGATCAAAGGGGCAGAATATCTACGATGGCCCCCACCTCTGAAGGCAAAGGGCTTCGACTAATGCAGCTGGCTAACTTGCCGACTTAGCTTCGACTAAGAAGGGCAAAACACCAAGATGACCGCAGTCGCATTCGCGACATACCGATCTGGTCACGATCGATCGAAGGATATTCGGCTTGCCACCATTTATCATACATCCCGACGCATACGTCCGACCAAGGGCTGGACAATGGATATTCAACTTGCCATCGTTATCCTATCCGAATACGTCGGACGCTACTCGACTATCAGATTCTGCGGAATGATCATGTCGACGAGCAACGTTCGGAGGTTGGCCGACCTCCAACCCGACGTGCATGCTCGACCTACAGTCGGGACGACCGATATTGGATCGTTCATTGATGTGATCGCCAGAGTCGGGGCAAGACGAGACGGAAAACCACTCCTTTCGTCCGAAGCCGTCGCCCACGTATTCATGCGAGCCAACACGACATCGGACTCAGGAGTGGGGGGGCAACTGTTGGGATATACCGACCGACGATCGACGGACAACTCCGACGGATGACCTCGATGGACGACTCCGACGAATGACCCCGACGGACGACTTCGACGGACGACCCCGACCGTTCCCGATGGACAACTCCGACGGACGACCGACGGACGACCCCGACGGACGACCCCGACGGACGACCCCGACCGTCCCCGACGGACGACTCCGATGGACGACCCCGACCATCCCCGACGGACGACCGACGGACGACTTCGACGGATGACCCCGACAGACGGCTGCCGACAATATCCGACCGAAGGTGTGTCGGATAAACCAAAGATGTGTCGGCCGAACCGACCCATGCTGTTTCCGACCGACCGAGCGGTCGAACTCATATTACCGACTCACTGTCGGGGATGGCAGCCGACGTCCGACTTAAGCAAGACACCAGACTAGCCGACGGTGCCGCCGGATCATCACCCGACATCCCGGCAGCCGAGTACCGACGTATGATCAGCCAGCCCTCCCAAATACCGTACGACTGCTAGAAACTGTCAGTCCTGACAACGGCATGCGGCATTGCCGCCTAGGGGCATTATCCCACCTAAGGCATGGGGCAACCCTAGCGATTTGACAGCCCCACGGTGATTTGACACCCTTACGGCGACTCTGACAGTCCTCAGTGAGTTGACAATTCTTCAATTGTCCACGCCATTAATGACGGCGCCATACCATGCTCCACTATATATTGGGGAAGGCAACAGTGCTAGAGGTCTCTTCGAAACTCTTGGGCTTGCTCCCTCTCTCTCTCTCTTCCTCTCTCGTTGAGCTCCTTGTTTTCTTTTCACTGTTGCCTAGTCTCCTCTCTGACTTGACCGTCGGAGGGTCCCCGCCGGAGCCACCTCCGGTCAGTGCGGACTTTCTTTTACAGGTGCTTGTTCCCGACGATCAGACGACGAGGGGATTGGCCGCAACACTATACAAGGTAGACTTTGAAAAGGCCTTCGACAATGTGGATTGGTCATTCCTCTCAAGTCTTCTTCATGCTCAAGGATTTGGGCAACGATGGTGTAAGTGGATTGCTGATTTGTTTTACACTGCCAAATCATCGGTGATCGTAAATGGAGATATGGGAAACTCATTCAAACTCAAAAAGGGTCTAAGGCAAAGTGACCCTCTTTCACCCCATCTATTCCTTCTAGTAGTTGACACCTTAGACCGAGTAATTAGAGTAGGAACTGAGAAGAAAAATCTTAGCCGGAGTTGGACCTCAAAACATCACCGATTAGTTTCAGAGTTTACAATTCGTCGATGATACTTTAATATTTTGTAGTGTAGACATTCTTCACATCAAAACTCTAAATTTTCTTTTATATTCATTTGAGCTGATGGTGGGTCTTAAAATCAGCTTTAGAAAACCCCAAGTGATTGGGCTACAACTCAGCAAACAACAGACAAACCATGTTGCCAACATACTGGGCAGCAACATGGCTACTCTCCCCATCGTGTATTTGGGACTACCACTCCACCACACGAGACTAACAAAGAGTGATTGGAACCCATTGGTAGAAAAAGTTCAGAAAAAATTAGCTGGATGGAAAGGAAAACTATTACCAATTGCCGAAAGATTGGTCCTTGTGAACGCAGTGCTTATTGTAATACCTCTCTACTGGATGCAAACATTCCTTCTACCTCAATTTGTCATTAGAAAAATAGACAAAATTTGATGATCTTTTCTTTGGAGAGGAGAAGAAAACTGCACGGCTATTCATCACAAGGTGGGATGGCCTAGTGTTTGTCGACCTAAAAAATTTGGAGGTTTGGGAGTGCTCAACCTTCGGACCTTTAACACCAGTCTCCTATGCAAATGGTGGTGGAAAATATACTCAGAATCTGAAAGGCTGTGGTGCAAGTTAATATGGAAAATTCATTTCAAATCACAAGCCCCCTTACAACTCAAGCAAACAAGCAAGGCAATTTCACCATTCTGGCAAGGCCTACTAGCGATACATCAGCTTTTCCAACAGTTGTCCTAGTTTTAGGTTGGTGATGGATAAAGTGCTAGGTTCTAGTTAGATTGCTGGTTGAACTACCACTCATTGCGTAGTCTTTTTCTACAATTATTCGCTTTAAGCTTGAAACCTCAAAGTTTGATATCGAGAGGGATAGAGAACCTCAAAAGAGGTAAGCTGTTCAAACTTTCCCTTATAGAGAACTTGGAAGAGGAGATTGAGAAACTTAAATGGCAGATTGGCACAGTCAACTTGACAGACAGCAGGGACCAAATTGAATGGAAGTGGTTCAAAGCATACAAATATTCAGCAAAATGATGCTATCAATTCATGCTAAATGGGGGCATAAAATCACCCATAAGCAACATCATTTGGAAGCTAAGGATCCCAGAAAAAATCAAGATATTTGTATGGTTGAGCTTCCATGGCAAAATCCAAACAAAATTCATGCTAGCAAGAAAGGGATGGAAGGGCCAAACCAATTATACTCTTTGTGATGTCAAGGTTGAGATCAGTGACCATCTCCTTTTAGAGTGCTCCTTCTCTCGACAGGTATGGTCTCTTCTACTCACTAACTCAAACCTTTTGGACCTCCCATTTTCTATCAGAATGCTCTGGTATGAGTGGAGAAATAAAATCCAAAATTTAGAGCTATAGGAAGGGTTCGACGCCTTGCTAGCCATTGGTCTATGGTGTTTATGGTATGAAAGGAATAGAAGACTCTTTGAATTTCAAGCTCTCACTCCCAAACCAGTTGCATACATGATCTCTCATCACTTTCAGTCATAGACAGCAAATATAAATGATAGCATACAGACAAGTATTGCTACACTTTGCCACTCTCTCTCTCAGTTGAACTAACAGACAACATAACAAGGCAAGAGCTGAAAATGGAGAAATGCTCAGAGTGGAGCAGCTACAACCAGGTTTAAATATTTACCTTCACAATGGTGATCTATGGCAAACAATTCTTAATCTGACCACATTCCTCGATTTGGATATTCTGTTGATAAGAGAAAGATTCAAGAAGGCAGCAGCATTAAACTGTCATATGTTCTTATCCTTAAGCAAATGCTTTATGAGGCTACCAATAGAAAGAGGAACTCTTCCCAACAAAAACATTAGATACTTCCTGTTTGGTCTCAAGAGATAGGCTAACTTAAATGGCATTCACCACCAAGGATCAACTAACCAAACTTTCCAAATTTGGATGAAGAACATACCAAAAACTCCCCCAAACTCAAATCTAGTTTATGTCTGCAAAATACAGCACGTTGAAAATCTGAAAACTGTAAGTCTGAATGCTCGTAAACTTATAAGCCTGAATGCCTATGTTGCTGTTTGTTTAGGCTGAGGTCGGAAGGCAAACAATTGGACCTTATGTAGTGGTGCTAAAGTGACCTACAAAATAAAGTCTGGATCGGAGTTTTTTCACTCCGATGAGGATCCTCCGACGCTCAAGTCAGAAATCAGAGAACAATAAAAGCAGCAACTGGTTCTTTGAGAGGGGTTACTTACCTAAGTCCTTGGGGCTTTAGTTATTTATAGAGGATATGGCTGGATAATCATGGGAACATGCGGTTTCAAGGTTGTCAGGCTGTTGGACTTGCTGTTAGTGGGTGAGATATTCTAACCCTTATCTGCTCCCATGAGATACTGAAGAGTTAGTTACATCCAAACTTATCCACTCAGAATGAACAACTACTGCACGTATTAGAAAATTAACTATCAAAGGTAATAGAGGAAGTTTACATGCTAGATGGGCCATACATCAAACTAGATATAAATAGCTCGGCTCCACATATCTTAGCTCGATGATTGGGTCGACAACCACGAAAATAGCTCGTTGGCCTGAGATATCCATGATATTATACTAATTGGAGATATCACGATACCACCATAATACTATCCTCCTACTCCTAAATCTGATAATCAAGTGAAAGGAGTACCTCTCAAGTCGTACCTCGAATCTGAGGATGTACGTTTTCATACTTTTACATGTATCCCCAATGTTTAAAATTGATGATGTCAACCTGATAGGTAGGCTTGTTGTGAATGATCACAATCGATGGGACCACTCATATGATGATTTTTTTGAGAATTTAATTTTTTCAGTGGTGGCTCTTTGTCTTCTCCTTTGCCCTCTTTTAAATTTATTTTTTGGGTGCAATGAGAAGACTACTACAATCTCTTTCACTTCAGATTCTCGTTGCAATTCTCAAAGACAGGATGAACCTAGAGCTTTTGAGGAAGCTTGAACTGGCATCAACCCAAAAGAGGTAGGCTATAGTTTCGTTCGTCGATCCTCTGACTCCAATGGGTGGCGATGTCGAGGTTCCGGCCACTGAATCAACTACCGCAGTCATGGAAGATGAAAATCCTCTTTTGATTATCGAGTCTATGATTTTTTCATTGGAGGCTGTAATGAAAACTCCACCAAAAGGGATTCCGATAAAGGAGACTCCGATGGAGAAGACATAGGCAATGAATGTAGGTAGTCATCCTAAAGAAGCTCCGACAGTGATGGCAGAGACTGGAGA
This sequence comes from Elaeis guineensis, assembly GCF_000442705.2. Classification (NCBI taxonomy): domain Eukaryota; kingdom Viridiplantae; phylum Streptophyta; class Magnoliopsida; order Arecales; family Arecaceae; genus Elaeis; species Elaeis guineensis. The sequence goes on along the minus strand of NC_026004.2, from coordinate 21,491,176 downwards.
GCCTTTGGAGCAGATGGCTCCTATCAAATACCTTCCCTTGGTCGTTTTCCAAGCAAGCTCTTCACGACCAGCACCTTCTACTCCATCCATGGTGGAGAATCTCAAGAATGTGGTGGAGTTTCTGAGAATTTTTTTTCTCCTGCTAAAAAATAATATTTGGATGAATAAGGGGCTCAACAGCGAATGATGGGTGCCCTTAGGTCTCTTGCTCAAGTAAGAAGTCTTTGGATCTTTCCTTTCGATCTCCTATAGCTTACTATATCTAATAGCTTTGGTATATAGGTTGGGTATTATCTAGCCAGCTTCATTGGCTCCACCTTTGAAGCTTCAGCATTAGAGTTTACAGTAGCAAAGAAAGAAATAGACTGGCTAAAGTATCTTTTGGAACTGAAAAAATCGACCACCGTTGAGTTGACCAAGAAAGTCAACTCTTTTGAGGATGCCCTTCGAGAAGCCCAAGAAATGATCAATCATCGAGATGGCGAGTTAAAAAAGATTGAGAAGAAGATTAATGACCTTGAAAGGCAAAGATCTGAGGCTGAGAGAGACTACCACCGAGCTCGCAATGATATAAAGCACCTAAGGAGGATGCTCGAAGGAAGAAAGGGTCGAGACCCTACCCCTCTTGAGGTTCGTTCTCAAAGGAGCCTCAGTAGGAGCTCAACTAAAAAGGCTAGAACCTCAGATAGAGCAAGCCGCAAAGGAAAAATACCTTAAATGGATGAAGACTCTGCCTCTAAGAGGATTCAGGTGACTCAAAAGCTGTCTACACCACAGAGTGAATTCAGAAGGCCCTGACAAATGTAGAGTGCTTGAAGGAGAAGCTGAAGGAGGAGAGAGAAGGTTAGGCTTTCGTCCACTAACTCTTAGATCAGGAGCTTCTAACTGTGAATGCCCTTAAATGGATAGATCGGTTGGCAAGAAGAGAGGCCAAGATTATAAACCAGACCTGCAAGACAGCATTCTCTGTAGGCTTCAAGAAATGTAAGATAATAGCTCAGGCACACCTTTCTGCTGATAGTGTCCAGCTTCTGCAAGTCAGCTTCTCAGATAAAAGTCTGAAGGTCGTGATAGAAGACAGCACAAAGAAGTTCGTAAAAATATCCATTATTAAGATAAACAAAGTCAATGCGATCATCCTGACAGAAGAGATTGCTGGCATTGAGAAGGGCTGTGCTGAAGTGAATCACCTTGATAGTACTCCGAGGCAATGATGTATTTTTCTTTCGTAATTTGAACTTTGTAATCATTTTGATGCAAATGAATAAAATTTATTTTTATCATTAATGTTCATTATGTTTGAATGGATGAGTGTAAATCACATTTCGAGCCATATTGGTCGAATTTCAATCTATATTAAGAATTTAGTTATGATTCAAATTATAAGGCATAATATGAGCTACAATCTGAGCTATAATCTGAGCTATATGACATACCTATCATGTAGGTTTTAAAAGGATCAGGATTCAAATCACCTCCATGTGGTAGGTACCATCGCACATCTTTTCACATCCCTTCGAAAATAGCGTAGGACATGATTTGCCTACCACTGGCATTAACTGCCATATCGGTAGTAGGAGCCGTACCTGATCGATGATTGCCATGCGTCAAGTATCTGTTCAAGCTCCTTCGAATCACGCTTCCAGTAATAAATGTTTTGAGAGAAAATGTCATTTGGAGATCTTCTGAGTTTGAATTTATTTCAACCTTAGATGAGACAGACTTCTAGGATTTTCGATCGTCCTTTTCTTTTGTCGTAGGTTCCTCTCCTTTTCTTTTACTATGAAGGGAATGGGTTCTGGACACTCCAACTTCACCCCACTAGAATTCCAATCTGAGCTAGTGGAGAGGGATGTGGTACTGCTCCATGAACAGTTTCAAATCCCTCTGACATTCTAACTAAAAATTTTGGGACTGAACGATCGAGTCTACCGACCTCCTCCAGGCCGGATGAGTCTCTACAAGGAATGCTTCTGAACTAGGTTTAGGCTTCCCCTCTATCCCTTCTTTGTAGCTCTTTTTCAATATCTTGAGATGTTGCCAAGTTTGGTAGTCCTGAATTCATGATGGCATATCTGCGGTTTTATTATAGTGTATGTATTGGCTGGGATTGATCCCAGTATCATACTTTTTTATTCTTTCTTTAGTCTCAAGAGGCATCCTAGATCACACAGGTGGTGGTATGTGGCATCATGAAAGAACAAGAATGTTCACCCATTGATATAGGATGCTCCTTTCACTATCCATGGTTGAAAAAAATATTTTTTTCATCTCTCAGACGTCAGACGAGGATTGGGGGCTCATCGCCTAAGGTGAACCTCAAGAGACCATGTTGAAGGAGCCCTCATTAGATCAATGCCTGAGACAGGAGGCAGAAACCTCGCACAGCTTTAAGATTTCGACACTGAAAGAGCTCCTATCGGTGCAGATATTATTTAATGTCGGTATCAGCTAGACCGATCCTCAAGGTGTGCATGGATCGCCTGCCTCAGAGCCTTATATTCTCCAATTTTTACTTTACTTTTATGCTAGCCACTTGATTGCTTTGGTTGTAGAGATGGATCCGAATTTGCTAAAGAAATTAGAGCAGAAGGCCCACTAAAAAGGGCAGTAGAACCTGTAGGTGGTCAGAGCACCCATATTAGGATTAAAAGTCCCCCCATGCCATTAATGGCTAGGTCAGAAGGATCCGAATCTCTCCACGCCGACAATTTCAGAATTGTAAGAGTTCAATCTGGCTCGTCTGTATCGGCTTCTGATGGAGATCGAAGAAGTCAAACAGGGCGAGTCTCCAAAAAAGTAACCTGTGCCTGTTGGCCCCTTAAGTCATCGACTTCTCTCTAGAAGAGGCTCTGATCGAGGCAACTGGGGCTTCTAAGGCCACGCCAGCTGGTCTGAAGCTCGAGGCTTTGGCTTTAAAGGATTATAAATTGGCACACGAGCTGTTTACTAGGATGCTCCTCCCAGTCGATGCAAATGAGTTGCTAGCCGAACCGCATGGGACAATAAGGAAAGGAGCTGTGGAATGCTTCATCTGGGTAAGTTGAAGCTCCTGCAGTGTTTTATTTATTCTAAGCATACACTTGTGATATTACTAATAAAAGGCTTTCTCTTTTTAACAGCTCGCCCATTATCTAAACAGATATATGGAGCATTTTTACGAGATTTCGATGGAAGTGAGAAAGCACAAGGCCGACATCAAAACACTCAAAGTCATAAAGGACAAGGCTGAGAAGGAGGTTGCAGAGGCCTTCATAAGGGCCTATGCTACCATAAGGAGGGCTGAAAATGCTGAAGCGATTCTGAGAGGAGCTGTTGAGGAAAACTCGTGGCTCTAGGCATCCAAGAAGCACAGGCAGTGTGAATAAAGGAGTTTGATGTCCTAATGGAAAAGAATAAAGCTACGATCGAGGCAGCAAAGAAGAAGACAGCGAGGTGAAGAGCAATGCTGAGGCATAGATTAGGGCTACTGCCGCAAAGATCATTGAGGACTTTTGGATGTCAGAGAAATACCATGATGAGAAAATTGAGTTTGCTGCTGATGCTTATATCGGAGGGAAGCAGTTGGTCCGAGATAAGGTTATTGTCAAATATTTAAAATTAAATCTAATTTTTTTTGGATGAAATCTAGGATCCCACTGTAGCCAAGCACCCACACGGTCATTCCCACACCAGATGCTACCCCTTTGGCTTTCTGTTTCTTTTTTTTTGTATCTGGATCTTTCAAGGTCATTGTAAAAACTTTGAAGAAATGAATGAAGTTTATATTCCTAGATCAATGTAAAAACTTCAAAGAAATGAATGAAGTTTATTTTTCTTCATACCATCCACAGTTCATTTATACACGCATATTTTTATTCAGCATGCGGAGACTAGCTCCAATCTAAGAAACTTAGAATTATCCCAACCTAATTCAATTCTGACCTTAGAAACTTAGATGAATCCATTCCGACTCAAGGGAGATAGAACTGTTTCGAGTGAAGAAACTTTGATAAAAATAGTTTTCACTAAAAAAATTCTGGTTCTGAACAAAGAAACTCCTATAGGATCAGTTTCAATTAAACAAACTTTTGTGAGATCAGTGTTGATCAAAAGAATTCTTGAAAAGTTAGTTTCGATCAAAAGAACTTTTATAAGGTCAGTTTCGAATAAAAAGACTTCTATAAGATCAGTTTTGATCAAAAAAACTTTTGTGAGGTCAGTTTCAATCAAAAAAAAATTTGAAAAGTTAGTTACAATCAAAAAAACTTTTGTAAGATTAGTTTCGATCAAAAAAATTTCTGTTGAGATGATTTCGATCCAAAAAATCTTTGGAAAGATAGTTTCAATCAAAAAAAACTTTTGTAAGGTTAGTTCTGATCAAAGAAACTTCTTAAAAAGTCAGTTTCGATCAAAAAACTTATATAAGGTCAGTTTCAATCAAAAAAATTTTTGTTGAGATGATTCCGATCAAAAAAATCCTTGAAAAATTAGTTCTAATCAAAAAAACTTCTATAAGATCCATTCTAATTAAAAGAACTTTTTGAAAAATCAATTTTGATCAAAATTTTTTTTTTGAAACAATTCTGATCAAAGAAATTTTTGAAAAGTCAGTTTCGATCAAAGAAATATTTAAGATCATTTTTTATCAAAGAAACCTCTTAAAAAATTAGTTTCGATCAAAGAAATCTCTTGAAAAGTCAATTTCAATCAAAAAAACTTCTGTTGGGATGATTTCGATCAAAGAAATCCTTGAAAAGTTAGTTTTGATCAAAAAAATTTCTGTAAGATCAGTTTCAATCAAAAAAACTTTTTGAAAAGTTAGTTTCGATCAAAAACCCTTCTGCAAGATCAGTTCTGATCAAAGAAACTTCTGTTAAGATGATTTTGATCAAAAAAATCTTTGAAAAATCAATTTCGATCGAAAAAACTTCAGTCAGGTCAGTTTCGATTAAAAAAACTTCTTGAAAAGTCAGTTCCATTCAAAAAAACTTCTGGTGAGATGATTCTAATCAAAAAAATCTTTAAAAAGTCAATTTTGATCAAAAAAATTTCTGTAAGATCAATTTCGATCAATGGAACTTCTTGAAAAGTCAGTTTCGATCAAAAAATTTTTTGTTGAGATAATTCTGATCAAAGAAATCCTTGAAAAGTCAATTTCCATCAAAGAAACTTTTGTAAGGTCAGTTTCGATCAAAGAAATTTTTTAAAAAGTTAGTTTCGATCAAAAAAATTTCTATAAGATTAGTTCTGATCAAAAGAATTTTTATTAAGATGATTCCAATCAAAAAAATCATCAAAAAATTAGTTCCAATCAAAAAAACTTTTGTAATGTTAGTTTCGATCAAAAAAACTTTTTAAAAAGTTAGTTCTGATCCAAAGAATTTTTGTTGAGATGATTTCGATCAAAGAAATCTTTGAAAAGCCAGTTTCGATCAAAAAAAATTTTATAAGATCAGTTTCGATCAAAAAAATTTCTGTTGAGACGATTCCAATTAATAAAATTTTTGAAAAGTCAGTTTCGATCAAAGAAACTTATGTAAGGTCAGTTCTGATCAAACTTCTTGAAAAGTCAGTTCTAATCAAAAAAACTTCCATTGAGATAATTCCAGTCAAAAGAATCTTTGAAAAGCCAATTTTGATCAAAGAGATTTTTGTAAGGTTAGTTTTGATTAAAAAAACTTCTGTTGAGATGATTTCGATCAGAGGAATCTTCGTAGAGCTCGTCGGACAAGAGTTTCAGCTTTTCATACCATTTTTATATGCAAACATGAGTTGATGAATCTACAAATTTATATATATAATAACATGATGTTACAATATCGCTGATAATATATACGTAGGTTGGCCGAATTTCATGGCCTGGACAGTAGAGTCCCATCGAGTTGCTTCAGTTAATAGGTCTCCGGGCGTACCATTTCGTCCATCTGATAGGGACCTTCTCCGTTGGGTGATAGCTTTCTTTGCTCAGTGGACTGAAAAAATTTAGCTCGCCACACTAATAGGTCACCAGCTCAAAATTCTTTGACCTTGACCTAGGTGTTATAATACTTAGCCACTCTCTGACGATAGATAGCTATTCTCACAGCGACACATTTTCTGCTTTCTTTGATCAAGTCAAGGTTAGTCCAAAGTCATACTGAGTTGGTATCTTCATTGTGTTAGATATATATCCTAGAAGCCAATATGACTGATATATTATAATAAATCTAGAGTATAATTTTATACTTAATACATTGATTTGATCAATAAAAGAGCAAGTTTGATTTTCATTCAAGTCTGATGTGTCTTAGAATCGTCCATGAACTTAACATCTTTGATACATATTCTCAAAAAGTTGATAATTAGAGGTATGTATAATTAATTTCTAAATACTTTCATTCATAGTATCATCATGAGAATGGTGATCGATCCGGATAGACTGACGTACAGATCACTTCTTTTAGGATAGATTAGTCTTTGGTCTACAGTGTAGAGATACTGAGCAACGAATGCAGATAGTTGTTAGAGAATAACTAGTACTGAGTGTAACCATACGAGAGATCACTTGGATTTCTATTCAATCGTCAGTGATCGTCTCGATGCTGTAGTTGTGTGAATAATCTTTTGATTTGCAATAGCATGATTACTCGTAGTGTGACTACTGAAGTTTGACTAACACATAAATATGGCCTCGATGAGATCTTGTACTGGATATTGACGACAGTTGGTCCACTGTAGGAGTAATAAGATGCACATCTAGATAGAATCTATCGACCTCAATAGAAATGAGTAGCGCTATAAAATTTTAGAAGCTGAGTCCGAGAGTCTGTGGCCATAGTAGTATGATTAATGAAAAAAAAATTTCATGAAGATCACAATTGTACTTGAGCTAATCGAATCTATCACATGACTGATGATGAGGTTTGACGATTTATCCATGACCTGCTATCTAGTCGAAACTCACGATAGAGGGATTGAATCATATGTGAACTACACCTTGATGTTTTATTTCAGTTCTACTAGATTGTCACTACATACTGCTAGGTGTTACTGGTGGATTATGAGAGTTTACTCACTAGGGTTGCTCAGGATCAACAATCCCTAATGAGCTAGAGTGTAACCGTTCTGATCCATTGAAAAGAGTTTCAATGATACTATGATAGAGATCATAATATATCTTATTATCAGATAGAATTAAACCTACGGGGTCACATAACAAAGAGATTAGATCTAGAGTAAGCAATTGAGCTTATAAAGTAGCAATTGGATTTAGAGAAATCCTGTTAGATTCAGAGTAATCTTGCTAACACATGGTTGAATCCTATTTTCTCTTTACACTTAAATTATTTATTTGATAAGATTAATTTGAGTTAATTATCTACTAATAATTTTAATAAATTAGATTCATTGGGCTCCAATTATTGGGTGCCTAGAATTTTGGATCATATGGATTAAGGGTTCAAACTCTTAATCAAATTTCTTGATTGTTTGCATTGGGGTGCCACTTGATTTGATCAAGTTGGGCATGCCCACTTGATTAAGGGTATGGAGAACCAGCAAGGGGCATCCCCTAAGCCCCATGTGGCGTGTGAGAAAGTGGGTAAAAAGGCTCCAAGAGTTGGTGTCTAATAGATCTTCTAAAGGTGGTCAAATATCTAAAGCTACAAAGATTCCTAATGCAAGTAAGACTTGTATTAAGAGTATTTGGTTTTGAATAGGATTTAAACATTTTGTCTATTTAAAGGGGCTTTCTCTAAGGCTCTAAACATCTAATTTCCAGCAGCCTCACTTCCCTCATAAGCCTCCCCACGCCTCCCTCTCCTCTCCCCTTTGGTTCCAACATCCAAAAGTATTGGGCATCCTCCATCTCCATGCCCAAAAGGTGTTTGGGCATCCCTCCTTACTTGCTGATTTTTAGATCTTGGTTGCTTCATAATAAAAAAAAAAGAGTAAAAAAAAAAGAGAAGAAAAGATTATGGAAAGGATCAAAGAGTTGATCGCGATCTAGGCTTCGTTCAGATTCGCAGGTGATCGTTCTTGAAGAAGAAAAATCAACCCCATAGAGGGCTATTTCAGACTGATCCTAAGTGGATACCTATAGAGACAGGATATTTGCATGGCTAAAAAAGAATCTATCCTCTTTCATATCTAGATTCGAAGAAAAAAATTACGAAACAGATATATAATTCGATCACATATTTAATTTCAGCATAAAATTCGGTATGTATTCAATTTTAGCATATGAAGTAGATCCTTATATTCTTTGTTTTATGCATACATAAATTAGATTAAAAAATATTTTAATCTTTTATTCTACTATGTTGTTTAGAAAAAAAAATTTTGAAATACGCAAGCATGCTCCTACATAAAATTTCAATAGTGGTATCAGAACCACAGATTTTATATACATAAAATTGACATACATGTTTTTGAAAAGAGTTTCAAAATCTATTTTTTCTTGATACATAAGATGTATAAATGATTATTTTCAATTTAAAATTTTTTTTAGATTTAATTTTTAGTTTATATATTCGATATGTGTAGGCATGCATAGATCTGAAATTTATTCTAGATAGAATTTTAGTTCATATATACGTGATATATAGATGCATGTATAAATCTAAAAATTATTTTGATTTGATTTATGATTCATATATGAAATGTATGATTGTATATTTAGGTCTAAAAATTAATTTTAATTTGATTCACGATTTGTATATGAGATATATAATATCATGTTATGATCTAAATTTTTGTTTAAATCTAAATTTTACATACATATATGAGATATATGCTTGTATGTTAAATTTAAAAATTAGTTTTATAATTTAAAATTTACCTTTCATGCAAAAAATTTAGATCTAAAATTTAATTTTAGAATCTAAAATTTATGTTTGTGCATGAGATTTTGATCATGGATAAACTAAAAATTAGGTCATATAATTAGATTGCATCTAGAATTTTTGATTTGAACATAATGGACCTAATTTGGTTAAGTAATTGATCAAATCGAGTCAAGTATTGATTATGATTAGATTAATTAAGTTTTAAAATCATACAATTATTATTGATCAAATCAATTAAATTTCATATGTAGTATCAATTAACCTAAGGATCTAATTATTTCAGTCTGATTCGATTAAGCTAACCTATTTGGATCAATTAACCTATTAGTGTCTAAGATAAGTAATTAAGAGATAGTTATTTAATTGGTTCTATTCGCTGATCTGATCAATTTATTAGTATCTAAGGACAGCAACGGGGGGACCCTCACTGATCTCCATTTATCTGGTCAATTTGAAAGATTGAGTCTTGAGTAAGGTTGCTTGATGGTTTAGTTTAGCCTATACCAATGAGATTAATAATATGATGACTGATTAGATGAGATCTAAACCTAAATCTTTTCATAAATATTAAGTCTATAGGTCTTCCATCATTGTAGATATGCGGATATGGTACTGTGTTGATTATTCTCTTCTGATCACAGTGGTTTCATTGCATCGAAAATACGTAACTACTCTATCAGCAAAGAGTTACTCTAGAGTAAGAATGGAGTTGAGCTCAATAACTATTAAGTGAGGGATTCAATGACGGCTTTGCACTTACTTGTGAATGGTGGGTCAGATTTAACTAAAGAGTATGGTCAATAACTGTTAGGTGAGCCTACATAACTTAGAAATCAAGTTACTGCAACATGCTTAGAGAAGCATCTGAGTAAAAAGTTCACGTATCAATGTGTGTATTATCAATAACTGTTAGGTGAGGTGCATGGTATCGGTGGGACCACAGCATCTACTAGAAATTCAGTTATTGCGTTAGAATTTTTGCTTTCTATCCGGAGAGTGTAGGGATCCGAAAAAATAGTGGAAGTTATTGTTTGCTTCTTAAAATCTTTAGAGTAAATATAAATTTAAAGTATAAAAGTCTAACTTGAATCTCTACTCTCATAGTTTAATCATGTTAGTTTCAAACCCTTTAGCCCATATCCTTAAATCCAATCATTTGACTGGAATCAATTTTAAAGACTGACTTAGAAACTTTTGGATTGTCCTGACTTCTGAAAAATTAGATCATATACACGATCAAAAATCCCTAGTATTACCAAACCATCCTACTGCTGATAAAAGAATAGCATATAAAAAATGGATAGATGAAGACAACTAGATTAAGTGCTATGTACTGGCTTTCATGTCAAATGAGTTGCAGAGTTAGCATGAGCATATGCCTACTACCAGTGCTATGATCACTCACCTACAAGAGTTGTATGGTGAGCAGAATCGAACTACACACTTTTAAGTGCCCAACAGACTCTTTAATATGAAGATGTGCAAAGGACAGTCAGTCCATGAGTATTGTGACAATGATCAAGGATATTGAGAAGCCTGAGAAGCTCAGACTTAATATGCAAAAGGAATTGTAAATGAATTTAATCCTTCAATCTCTTACGAGTTCATATAATCAATTTATTATAAATTTTCATATGAACAAACTGGACTGCACTATATCCGAACTAGTCAACATATTGATCACTGCTGAGGGAAGCTTGAAGAGTTCTAGGGATACTATTCTCATTGTGGAGTGAACTTCCTTATCCAAGAGAAAGTCTGATTAGAAGAAGAAGAGTAAACCTGTGAAGAAGGAGAGCAAACCAAAGAAGGACGTTTCAAAGAAGGCTGAAGCAAAGAAAAAATATTTTCACTGTGATGCTGAAGTCCATTGGAGGAGAAACTATCACTCTATCTGGAGAGCGTAAAGACCAAGAAGGGTGACAAACCTTCAGAAAGTATGCTCGTAATTGAATCTAACCTAATAGTTTCTTGTACTTCTAGTTGGGTATTGGACTCTGGTCTGAGTGCTCATATGTGTACTTCAATGCATGGTCTAATAGAAAGTAAGAGATTGAGGGAAGGTGACATAATCTTTCAAATCGACAATGAAGCAAAAATTACTGCAGAAGCTGTTGGTACTTTTTCTCTTCAATTACTGTCAAGATTTAGATTTGATTTGAAAGACTGTTATTTTATTCCTATAGCTAGTCAGAATTTGATTTCTGTGTTTGTACTAGCACAGGATGGTTTTGATTTTATGTTTAATAAAGACTTTTATTTTATTTATTTATAAAATAAATTGGTTGCACGTGATCTTTTAATTAACAGTCTTTATCACTTGCATGTTGATGTGAATATGAATTTAAGCGAGTAAGTAGTGGGTGCTATAGGTCAAAAGAAATCTAAAGATGAAATTAACCAAAAGTACTTGTAGCATCATAGACTAGGCTATATTAGAGAAGACAGGATAAACAAACTAAAAAAGAATGGGATCCTTAGCTCTTTTGATTCAAAACCGTATCCAACTTCTGAATCTTACTTTCGAGAAAAAATGATCAAGTTATCTTTTGTGAGACATAGAGAAAGGGTCACTTAGTTACTTACCCTAATACATACTGACGTATGTGGGCCATTTGATGTGCAGATCAGGGGTGGTTATAGCTACTTTATCACCTTTATCAATGATTTATCATGATATGGATATGTGTATCTGATGAAACACATATTTGAAGCTTTTGAAAAGTTCAAAAAATTCAGAAACGAAGTAGAGAAACAAACAAGCAAATCTATTAAGATTCTTTGATCTGATCGAGGAGGTGAATACCTTAATCAAAAATTTTAGAATATCTTAAGAACAATGGCACAATCTCTCAATGGACTCCTCCTAAAATACCTCGACTCAATGGGGTATCCGAAAGAAAGAATAAGATCCTATTAGATATGGTCAGGTCCATAATGAGCTTCACTGATTTATCTTTATATCTTAGTAGACATATCTTATTAACTCTAATTCACCTATTGAATAGGGTTCAATCAAAATTCGTTTCTACCACACCATATGAGATATGGTATGGTAAGAAGCCGAGTCTAGATTATCTTAAAATTTGAAAATATCCAGTCTATGTCAAAAGATAGATGGCTGATAAATTAGAGGATAGATCTATAATAGCTTATTTTATTGGATATCCAAAAAAATCAATGGGATACTACTTCTACTTTCTATAAGATCACAATGTGATTGTGAGTCAGAATATCATATTTCTAGAAAAATAGTTTATCTAGAATGGTGATAGTGGGAGGTTAGTTGAGCTTAAAAAAAAGGTCTCTGATGAGCAAAAAGCTATGGATCCTCAGGAATCCATTATTCATGAACCAGTAGTTGATATTTCTCCGCCATCTCATAGATCTAGCAGGGTCTCCCATCCTCCTGAAAGGTACATGAATATACTTATAGAGGAAGTAGAGAAAATATTCCTTATAAGAGATAAGGATCATGGTGATGATCCTAATACTTTTGACGAGATGATGTCTGACATCGATTTTGAGAAATGGTTAGATGTAATGAAGTCAGAAATTGACTCAATACACTTGAACCAAGTATGGACTTTAGTGGATCCATTCAAGGGTATAGTACTCATTGGGTATAAATGAATCTACAAAAGAAAAATAAGTATCAATGATAAGGTAGAGACCTATAAAGCTAGGCTCATGGTAAAAGATTATAGTCAGCGTGAAGGTATTGACTATCAGAAAATTTTCTCACCCACAGTCATACTGAAATCCATCCGCACTCTACTTGTTGTTGCAGCATATTATGATTATCGGACAGATGGATGTGAAAACTACTTTTCTAAATAGATATCTTGAGAAAAATATCTATATGGAGCAGTCTTTAAATTTCACATCAAGTGATGGTGATCACTGAGTCTGCAAGCTACAAAGATTCATATATGGATTAAAGCAAGCTTCTCAAAGTTAGAACCTTCATTTTGATTAAGGAATCAAATCGTTTAGTTTCATCAAAAATAAAGAGAAATCTTATGTATACAAGAAAATCAGTGGGAGCACAATAACATTCCTCATATTATACGTACATGATATTCTCCTCATTGAGAATGGTATTCCTATGCTGACCTTGGTCAAAAGATGATTGTCCAAAAAATTTTTTATAAAAGATCTAGGAAAAGCATCCTATATTCTTAGAATTAAGGTCTATAGAGATAGATCCAAATGGATGCTTATTTTTTCATAGAAAAATACAAAGAGGAGATGCTGAAAGGGTTTAATATCGAAAATCTTGAAAGAAAACTTCTATCTCTTGAGCATAGGAGTATGCCATGCTATGTAATAGCTATTGCTATAAATGTCACCAGCAGATATCAGTCAAATTCAGGCTGAGAGTGTTAGATTGCTGTGAAAATATTCTTAAGTACTTGAGAAGAACTAAGAAATTATTTTTAGTCTTTGAAGAAAAGTCAGAGCTAAGAGTGAGAGGATACATAGATACTGATGATAGAATGTTTACATCAAGATGTATTCTTATGCAATGCTAGTTCAGTATGTTGAAAAGGTTCTGAATAATCGATCAATCGAAGCTGAGTATGCTGTAGATGTGTAGAATAAAATCTAATTTTAATGTTAGTTGCAGAACTAAATGTCATACCATGAGATGCTATGACAATGTACTGCAAAGACAACAGCTCCATAGCCCTCGCTAAGGAGCCAAAGTCTCACTAGAAGTCTAAGCACATAGAGCAGCAGTATACGCGACTACCTCGAAAAAATATATATCGAGGTGTGAAGAGTAAACTCTATGGATAATATGGCAGACCTGCTGACAAAGCAATTAAGTCAGCCAAAGATGAAAGTTTACATTGAGAAGATGGGACTTAGATTAGTGGCCAATTAGCTTTAGTCCAAGTGAGAGATTGTTAGATGTATGTCTTAGAAACTAATATGGCTGACACATTATAATAAATTTAAGACATAATTTTATACTTAATATATTAATTTGATCAATAAAATGATAACTTTGATTTTCATTCAAGTCAGATGTGTCCTTGAATCGTTCATGAAGTTAACATCTTCAATATATATTCTCAAAGAGTTGAAAATTAGAGATATGTATAATTAATTTTTAAATACTTCTGGTCATAATATCATCATGAGGATGGTGATCAATCTGGATAGATTAGTGCACAGATCATTTTTTTTAAGATAGATAAGCCTTTGGTTTACAGTGTAGAGACACTAAATGATGAGTGTGGATAGTTGTTAGAGAATAACTAGTATTGAGTGTGATCATGTAAGAGATCATTTGAATTTCTAATCAATCATTAGTAATCATCTCGATACTATAGTTATGTGAATGATCTTTTGACCTGTGATGGCACGATTGCTCGCAATGTGGCTGCTGGAGTTTGACTGACATATAAACATGACTTCGATAAGACTTTATGTGGATGTTGGCGACAGTTGATCCACTGTAGAAGTATGATAAACATCTACATAAAATCTATTAACTTTGATAAAAAAGAGTAGTCCTATGAGATTTGAGAAGCTGAGTCTAAGAGTCTGTAGCCACGGCAGTATGATTAATAAAAAAGAATTTCCATGAGGATCACAATTGGACTTGAGCTAATCAAATCTATCATATGACTGATGATAAGGTTTGACTATTTATCCATGACCTACCATCTAGTCAGGACTCATGATAGAGGGACTAAATCACATATGAACTACACCTTGAGGTTCTATTTTGATTCTACTAAATTATCACTATATACTGTTAGGTATCACTGATGGACTGTAAGAGCTCACTAAGATTGCTCAGGATTGATAATCTTTGATGAGTTAGAGTGAAATCGTTCTGACCTATTGAAAAGAGTTTTAATGATACTATGATAGAGATCATGGTATATCTTACTACCAGATAGAATTGAATCTATAGGATCATATAACAAAGAGATTAGACCTGAAATAAGCAATTGGACTTATGAAATCTCAATTGAATTTAGAAAAAATCTTATTCGGTTCAAGATAATCTTACTAGCACATGATTGAACCTAATTTTTTCTTTGCACTTGAATTATTTATTTGATAAGATTAATTTAAGTTAATTATCTGCCAATAATCTTAATGAATTAGATTCATTGGGCTCCAATTGTTAGGTGCCTAGGATTTTGGATCATATGGATTAAGAGTTCAAATTCTTAATCAAATTTCTTGATTGTTTGCATTGGGACGCCACTTGATTTGATCAAGTTGGGCATACTCACTTAATTGAGGGCATGGAGAACTAGTAAGTGGCGTCCCTTAAGTTCTATGTGGCATATGAGAAAATGGGTAAAAAGGCTCCAAGAGTTGGCACCTAATGGATCTCCTAAAGGGAGTCAAATATCTAAAGCTACAAAGATTCCTAATGCAAGTAGGATTTATATTAAAAGGCTATTTGATTTTGAATAAGATTCAAACATTTTTTCTATTTAAAAAAACCTTCTCTAAGGCTCTAAGCATCTGATTTTCAGTAGTTGCACACCTCCCATAAGCCTCCTCATGCCTCCCTTTCTTCTCCCCTTTGGTTCCAATGCCCAAAAGTATTGGGCGTCCTCCATCTCCACGCCCAAAAGGTGTTTGGGCATCTCTCCTTGCTTGCTGATTTTTAGACCTTGGTTGCTTCATAATCAAGAGAAGGAGAGCAAGAAAACAAGAGAAAAAAAAAAGATCAAGAAAGGATCAAAAAATTGATCGTGATCCAGACTTCTTTCATATTCGCAAAGTGATCGTTCTTAGAGAAAAAAGATTAACACCATAGAGGACTGTTCTAAGTTGATCCTTAGTGGATACTCATAGAGGTCGAGCACTTACATAGATAAGAAAGAATCTACTTTCTTTCAAATCCAGATTCAAAGAAAAAAATTATAAAACAGATATGTGATTTAATCATATATTTAATTTCAGTATAAAATTTAGTATGTGTTCAATTTCAGCATATGAAGTAGATCTTTGTGTTCTCTATTTTATACATATATGATTTAGATTAAAAGATATTTTAATCTTCTATTCTGCTGTATTATTTAAAAAAAAATTGAAATACACATGCATATCCCTATATGAAATTCCAACACATTATACTTTCCAATTCTAAGGGATGGGAGTCCAAATTCTACATGTACGACTGCTTTAGCTCCAAATGCGAGATTAAAAGGAGTGTCATCAGTTGGGGTCCTCTGAATGGTCCGATAAGCCCATAACACATGATGAAGCTTATCTGTCCATGACCCTCCTGTCTAATCTAACTTGGCATTTAATCTCTGTAGGAGAATTCTATTGGTCACTTCCACCTCTCTATTTTCCTATGGGTGGCCTACCAATGTGAAGCAATATTCTATTCCATAGCTTTCATAGAATTCATGAAGTCAAGCACCACTGAATTGTCTGTGATCAACACTTTGAGAAGACAATACCAACAGATAATAGATTTTCAAATAAAATCCTTTACTCTTACCTTGATTATGTGGGCCAGAGGCTCAGCTTCGATCCACTTTGTAAAACAATCAATAGCCATCGGAAGAAACTTGTGCTGACCTGACACTCGAGGAAAATGATCAAGAATATCCATTTCCCATTGAGCAAATAGCAAAGAGGTGCTGATGGGAGTCAGAAGTTGTCATAGCCCAAACCCAAGCCCAATCCAGCAAGACCCAAGCCCAAAAAAAAAAAAAGAAACAGAGGAAAATCGAGAAGAAGACTCCCGATAGGAGTCTTCTTCTCCGGCGAGACCCGAGAAAATTGGGAGTCCTAGGACCTCTCAAAGTCCTAGGGCCCTCTATAAGAAGACCCCCCTTTCCCTAGAAATCCAACATCGCCCCCCTTCCTTTCTCTTTCTCCCTATTTTTTTCGATCAGAGCCACGGACACCATTTTGATTCTCATCGTGATTGCTCGCCGGTGGGGTCACCGGAGGCCGAGGTGAGTCTTCCTCTCCTTCCTCTCTTCCTTCCCTTTCCTCCCGTACCTTTGCTCGTGACTACCAGTGACGGGTGTCGCCGATTTTCGATCGAAAAAGAGATCCCTATTTCGGCCTCTTTTCCTTGGATTTTTTCGGCACCGGTGATCGCAATCGACCGCCGGCCATGCTCCTTCGAAACCGGGGGAGTGTCCCCCCTCTACCACCGGTCTCCGCCACGGCCTGAACGGCCCGGCCAAGGAAGGGCCACGCCGGTCCTCTGTTCCGGCGTGGAAGGAGCCGAGAAGAAGAAAAAGAAGAAAAAGAAAAGAAAAAGAAGAAAAAGAAAAGAAAAAAAAAAGAAGAAAAAAAAAGAAAAGAAAAGAAAAGAAAAAAGAGGAGAGAGAAACTTTCTCTCTCTGCTCTCTCTCTCTCTCTCTTTTAGATTTTTAGGATTTATGAAATTAATTAAAAAAATAAAAATAATAAATAATAAATAATAATAAAAAAATAAATAATAATAAAAATAAATAAATATAATTAGGGTATCCATGGATTAGTCCAAAAATTCTGGATGCTGTTGTCAAGTTGATCCTCATGGAGATATTAGATTTTAATAATTTTAATTATTTTTAATTTGATAAAATTTTGATTAAAAATATGATGTTTGACGTATCAGATTCAGAGAAGGATTTTTGAGATTTTTAGAATTTCTAGTTTGAATTTTCTTTTGAGGTAAGTAGTGTTCACTTTTATTGAATTTATCTGGTAAATTATAAATTTTGAATTAAATAAATTTATGCATGCTTGTGATTGAAATTATTTATTGAAATAATTATTGAAATTATTTATGATTAAAGTTAATTATAGAAAATTATTTATGATTGAAGTTATTTGTTGAATAATTATTATGATGATGTATGATCTCAAAGAATGATATGATTGATTTGACTCGAATATCATTTATTTATATTATTTTTAAAAATAATATATGAATTGGAAGACAATATGAAATTGATAACCTGACTGTGTTGAGGACCCCGCCAATGGAGGCATATACGTTGGCAATTGACTGTCCTAAAGGTTTATGTCGCCAGCGAGACCAGCGACATGTCGCCAGAGAGACCAGCGACAAACCGCCAGCGAGACCAGCGGTTCCAAAGGACTTGGCTGCCAGATGATTCGTAGCCCACCGCAAGCAGATACGCGGTATTATGATCCTGCCACAGGGATAATGTGGTCATAGTCATGGTTGGTAAGAAGAATTTAAGAAATTGATAAATTTAAGATGAAAAGCATAATTTAAAATTATGATGAATCAAATTTTATATAGGATTGATAGTATGATTATGATTTCATGAAATTACATATTGATTTTGTTATTATTAGTAAATCGATATGTATAGTATTATTTGCCTGATTTATTCAGTTAAAGGTATACACTGCTTACTGGGCTGTTTAGCTCATGATGAGTTTTATATTTTTCTTACAGATCCAGAAAATTAGCGTGATGCGGGATTTTGGTTGGGAGAGCGATTAGAGATGGAGTTAGCTCATTGATTTAGGATTTTCTCAGAATTGATTCAAGACTTTTATTTTTTTTTAGTGTTGACTTTGTCAGACAATTATTTTTCTTTTGGACACTGAGTTTTGATTTATAACTTGAAATAAGGTTTGATTTATTAAAAGTTAAAAAATTATTTAACTTTATGTGTAAGATATCATGATGAGATGCCTTGCATGCTTATGAAAAAAATTTTCTATGAGTATGCGGCGATTGCCATGACCCTCGATTCAAATCTCGGGTCGGGGGCGTGATAATTTTTATGGTATCAGAGCATAAGTAGATAGATAGACACATGTAAAATAGAGTGAGTGAGTGATGGGTAGATATTAGAAAATTGAAAGGTTAGTTATGATGATTATGATTTGACCTGTCACAAGTAAGTTATAACCTTATTAAGGATAAGTTATTATCTCAAATCTATCATAGGTCAATATGCCTCCACGACGAGCGAAGAATACTCAAGGAGCGGTAGGAGGGACATCAAATCCACTTGGCGATAACACTCCCCAATTAAATAGCGGCATAACTCAGCAGGAGGGAATCCTTGATCCTACCGATAATACTCCGACAGTACAGGAGGAGCCGAACATGACTCAACTAATGCAAACTCTGATCGGAGTAGTTCAAACACAACAACTGTTACTTCAACAACAACATGCACAGCCCCGTCAGTAATTTCCACCAACACCTGGACATGGAGAACATCCGATGTAGAGAAACAATATCGTCGAATTTAAGAAGCTAGCTCCTCCAGCCTTCAAAGGGACCATCGAGCCACTGGAAGCAGATAACTGGATTATGAAAATGGAGAAGGCATTCGCCGTGCAAGAATGCCAAGATGAAGAGAAGATCCACTTCACAGCATATCTGTTACAAGGCGAGGTATACAACTGGTGGCGTATACTGGAATAAAAATATGAGCACGATAGGATACCACTCACTTGGAAGAGATTTCGAGATGAATTCTTTGATAAATATTTTCTCCGAAGTGTCAGAATACAGAAAGAGCAGGAGTTCATTCATCTGAAACAGGGGAACAGATCCGTTGCAGAATATGAAGCTAAATTCACGGAGTTAGCCAAGTTTGTTCCAAGATTAGTTGAGATTGAGCAAGACAAAGTATACAAATTTAAAATAGGACTGAAGACAGAAATTAGAAAATAAGTTGTACCCTATGAGCTAACTACCTATGCCTCAGTTGTAAATAAAGCCCTAATAATTGAGAGAGAAGTTAATGAAGCTCATGTGGAGCGAGAACGAAATCAGAAGAAGAAAAATATGTTTAGTGAAACTCAAGGACGAAATCAGAACAATAAGGGTCCAGCAAAGAAGCCAGTAATTGATAAGAATCATGAGAATGAGGCAGCTAGATGTTCGAGATGCGGCCGAAGAGAGCATGAGTCTTCTAATTGCCCATGGAATACTGGTTCTTGTTTTAGATGTGGACAGAAAGGACACAAGATTGCAGATTGCCCCCAGATGGATGAAAATAGACCCACACAAACAAAGGACGGAGGTCAAAGGCCGAAAACTCAAGGAAGGATCTATGCACTCACACAACAGGATGCTCAGGCCTCCAATGTTGTGGTGACAGGTACCATTCCTGTATCTGATATTCATGCTTCAGTTTTGTTTGATTCTGGTGCTACGCACTCCTTTATATCTACTACTTTTATTAGACAACATGATATAGTTTGTGAACCCATGAAAATCAAATTATATGTTGAGACACCAATAGGTGGTATTTTGAGTACCGAAAGTGTGTGCAAGTCATGTAGTATCAGAATAGGAGAAAGAGAATTACCGATAGATTTGGTGGTCCTAGATATGCATGATTTCGATGTCATTCTAGGAATGGATTGGCTGGCTACTTATCATGCCTCTGTAGACTGTCATGGAAAGAGAGTGAATTTTCACATACTGAAAGAATTAACTTTCAATTTTGATGGAAGTACAGGAACCACCCCTCCACGTATTATTTCATTTGTGCAAGCTAGACAGATGCTAAGAAAGGGATGTAGAGGTTACCTAGTATCAATAAAGAATAAAGAACATGATGAATTGAAGTTATAAGATATTCCTATCGTAAATGAATTTTTGGATGTATTCATTGATGATTTAGTTGGACTACCACCAGATAGAGAAATTGAATTTACCATTGAGTTGGCACCCAATACCAGTCCGATTTCTAAAGCTCCTTACAGAATGGCCCCTATGGAGTTAAAGGAGTTAAAAGATCAATTACATGATTTATTGGATAAAGATTTTATAAGGCCTAGTGTATCTCCTTGAGGAGCTCCAGTCTTATTTGTGAAGAAGAAGGATGGTAGTATGAGATTTTATATCGACTATAGAGAGTTGAATAAGAGTACTATCAAAAATAAGTATCTTCTACCTCGAATCGATGATTTGTTTGATCAGCTGCAAGGTGCACAAGTTTTTTCTAAAATTGATCTTCGTTCAGGGTATCATCAGCTAAAAATCAAAACAGAGGACATACCAAAGACTGCATTTAGAACTCGTTATGGACATTATGAATTTCTAGTAATGCCTTTTGGGTTAACCAATACTCCAGCAGTCTTTATGGATTTAATGAACAGAATATTCAGATCCTATCTTGATAAGTTTGTTGTCGTATTTATTGACGATATCTTGATATATTCAAGAAGCAAATTGGAGCATGAAGAATATTTACGGTGTGTACTACAAATATTGAGGAAAGAAAAGCTTTATGTCAAATTTAAGAAGTGTGAATTTTGGCTGGACAAAATAGTCTTTTTAGGACACATCATATCTAAAGATAAAATTTCTGTAGATCCAGCAAAAGTGGAAGCAGTGATACAGTGGAACAGACCTACAAATATCTCAGAGATTCGAAGCTTTCTAAGAATGACAGGATATTACAGATGATTTGTAGAAGGATTCTCCCGCATAGCTGCACCTTTGACTCGTCTTACTCAAAAAGGGATTAAATTCGAGTGGACCGAAGATTGTGAACAGAGTTTTCAAGAATTAAAACAACGATTAGTTTCAGCCCCTATCCTTACTATACCAACAGGAGATGAAGGATTCACAATATATAGTGATGCATCTAAAAAGGGACTCGGCTGTGTATTGTTGTAATGTGGTAAGGTAGTGGCCTATGCCTCAAGACAATTGAAACCATATGAACAGAATTATCCGACACATGATTTGAAATTAGCTGCAGTGATTTTTGCCCTAAAAATTTGGAGACATTACTTATACGGTGCGCAGTGTGAAGTGTTTACTGATCATAAGAGTTTGAAATATATTTTTACGCAGAAAGAATTAAACATGAGACAGAGAAGGTGGTTAGAACTATTAAAGGATTATGATTTAACAATCCATTATCATCCAGGAAAAGCTAATGTTGTTGCTGATGCCCTTAGTAGAAAATCTGTGAAAAATTTGGCAGTTTTAATCACACATCAAAGCCAATTATTGGAGGATATAAGAAAACTGAAATTAGACATCCGAATATATGACTCAACAGTACGATTAGCCAATATGAGGGTTTAGCCAACACTCATTGAAAGAATTACAGTTGCCCAGAATGATGATCCACAACTAATGAAAATAAAAAATTCAGTGGAAGCTGGTGTTCAATCTGAATTCAAGATACATGAAGATGGTTCGTTGAGATTCAAAAACAGAATTTGCGTACCCAATGATTCAGCACTCAAGCATGAAATACTTCAGGAGGCACATCAGATCGGTTATACAGTTCATCCGGGAGGTACTAAGATGTATAGAGACTTAAAGGAAATGTACTGGTGGAATAATATGAAGAGAGAGATCGCTCAATTCGTGGCTCAATATTTGGTATGTCAACAAGTTAAAGCTGAACATCAGAGACCTGCGGGACTACTTCAACCTCTTGATATTCCAGTATGGAAGTGGGAACATATCACTATGAATTTTGTAACTGGACTACCGAAGACTCCAAGTAAAAATGATGCAGCCTGGGTGATTGTGGATCGATTGACAAAGTCTGCACACTTTCTACCAATTAGAGTTGGATTTACTTTGGAAAGACTAGCAAAGTTATATATGAAAGAAATTATAAAGCTACATGAAATTTCAGTGACCATCATATTGGATCGAGACACCAGATTTGTATCACAGTTTTGGAAGAGCTTACATAAGGCATTAGGAATAAAATTGAACTTCAGTACAGCTTTTTATCCACAGACTGATGGTCAGTCAGAGAGAACTATTTAGATCTTAGAAAATATGTTGAGAACCTGTATTTTGGATATGAAAAGTTCATGGGATGAGCATCTACTTTTGATTGAGTTCGCTTACAATAACAGTTATCAGGCTAGCATTGGTATGGCACCTTATGAAGCATTATATGGTAGAAGATGTCGATCGCCGATTCACTGGGATGATGTTGGTGAGCGAAGAATATTGGATCCTGAACTTGTTCAACAAGCAGTCGAGAAGATTCAATTAATTAAAGAACGACTTCGGACAGCACAAAGCAGACAGAAAAGTTATGCAGACAACAGGAGACGAAAATTAGAATTTCAAGTTGGTGACCATGTATTTCTCAAAGTATATCCTTCAAAAGGAATCTCAAGATTTGACATTCATGGCAAATTGAATCCTAGATATGTGGGTCCATTTGAGATTTTGAAAAGAATTGGTGAGGTGGCTTATCGACTTACCTTACCCCCTTCACTTGCAGGAGTACATAATATTTTTCATGTTTCTATGTTAAAGAAATATTTATCAGACCCAAGTCACATCGTGGAATTTGAACCAGTGCAAGCCAGAAAAGATCTAACAAAAGAAGAATATCCGATACGAATCGTGGACCGTAAAGAACAGGTGCTGAGACGTCGCAACATTCCTTATGTCAAGATATAGTGGAGTCGACATTCGAAAAGAGAAGCTACTTGGGAGCTAGAGGAAGAAATGAAGCAAAAATATCCCCAGCTCTTCGAGACCACAGGTATGAAAAATTTCGAGGATGAAATTTTTTTTTAGGGATGAAGAATGTCATAGCCCAAACCCAAGCCCAATCCAGCAAGACCCAAGCCCAAAAAAAAAAAGAAACAGAGAAAAATCGAGAAGAAGACTCCCAATAGGAGTCTTCTTCTCCGACGAGACCCGAGCAAATTGGGAGTCCTAGGACCTCTCGAAGTCCTAGGGCCCTCTATAAGAAGACCCCCCCTTTTCCTAGAAACCCAACATTGGCCCCCTTCCTCTCTCTTTCTCCCTATTTTTTTCGATCAGAGCCGCGAACACCGTTTTGATTCTCGCCGTGATTGCTCGTCGGTGGGGTCACCGGAGGCCGAGGTGAGTCTTCCTCTCCTTCCTCTCTTCCTTCCCTTTCCTCCCGTACCTTTGCTCGTGACTGCCGGCGACGGGTGTCGCCAATTTTCGATCGGAAAAGAGACCCCTG
Organism: Elaeis guineensis; assembly: GCF_000442705.2. Classification (NCBI taxonomy): domain Eukaryota; kingdom Viridiplantae; phylum Streptophyta; class Magnoliopsida; order Arecales; family Arecaceae; genus Elaeis; species Elaeis guineensis. The sequence goes on along the minus strand of NC_026004.2, from coordinate 21,467,442 downwards.
TTTCGGCCTCTTTTCCTTGGATTTTTCCGACGCCGGCGATCGCAATCGACCACCGGTCATGCTCCTCCAGAACCGGGGGAGTGTCCCCCCTCTACCGTCGGTCTCCGCCGTGGCCTGAACGGCCCGGCCAAGGAAGGGCCACGCCAGTCCTCTGTTCCGGCGTGGAAGGAGCCGAGAAGAAGAAAAAGAAGAAAAAGAAAAGAAAAAGAAGAAAAAGAAAAGAAAAAAAAAAGAAGAAGAAAAAAAGAAAGGAAAAGAAAAGAAAAAAAAAAGGAGAGAGAAACTTTCTCTCTCTGCTCTCTCTCTCTCTTTTAGATTTTTAGGATTTATGGAATTAATTAAAAAAATAAAAATAAAAAAAATAAATAATAATAAAAAATAAATAATAATAAAAATAAATAAATATAATTAGGGTGTCCATGGATTAGTCCAAAAATCCTAGATGCTGTTGTCAAGTTGATCCTCGTAGGGACATTAGATTTTAACAATTTTAATTATTTTTAATTCGATGAAATTTTGATTAAAAATATGATGTTTGACGTATCAGGTTCAGAGAAGGATTTTTGAGATTTCTAGAATTTTTAGTTTGAATTTTCTTTTGAGGTAAGTAGTGTTCACTTTTATTGAATTTATCTGATAAATTATAAATTTTGAATTAAATAAATTTATGCATGCTTGTGATTGAAATTATTTATTAAAATAATTATTAAAATTATTTATGATTAAAGTTAATTGTAGAAAATTATTTATGATTGAAGTTATTTGTTGAACAATTATTATGATGATGTATGATCTCAAAGAATGATATGATTGATTTGACTCGAATATCATTTATTTATATTATTTTTGAAAATAATATATGAATTGGAAGACAATATGAAATTGACAACCTGACTGTGTTGAGGACCCCGCCAATGGGGGCATATACGTTGGCAATTGACTGTCCTGAGGGTTTATGTCGCCAGCGAGACCAGCGACATGTCGCCAGAGAGACCAGCGATAAATCGCTAGCAAGACTAGCGGTTCCAAAGGACTTGGCTGCCAGATGATTCGCAGCCCACCGCAAGCAGATACGCGATATTATGACCCTGCCACAGGGATAATGTGATCATAGTCATGGTTGGTAAGAAGAACTTAAGAAATTGATGAATTTAAGATGAAAAGCATAATTTGAAATTATGATGAATCGAATTTTATATAGGATTGATAGTATGATTATGATTTCATGAAATTACATATTGATTTTGTTATTATCAGTAAATCGATATGTATAGTATTATTTGCCTGATTTATTCAGTTAAAGGTATACACTGCTTACTGGGCTGTTTAGCTCATGATGAATTTTATGTTTTTCTTACAGATCCAGAAAATTAGCGTGATGCGGGATTTCGGTTGGGAGAGCGATTAGAGATGGAGTTAGCTCATTGATTTAGGATTTTCTCAAAATTGATTCAAGACTTTTATTTTTTTTAGTGTTGACTTTGTCAGACAATTATTTTTTTTTTGGACACTGAGTTTTGATTTGTTACTTTAAATAAGGTTTGATTTATTAAAAATTAAAAAATTATTTAACTTTATGTGTAAGATATCATGATGAGATGCCTTGCATGCTTATGGAAAAAGTTTTCTATGAGTATGCGGCGGTTGCCATGATCTTCGATTCAAATTTTGGGTCGGGGGCGTGACAGAAGTGCTACCGGTTGATATTGAATATTAGAATTTCTCTGGCACTGATCGCACTTTCTGATGAAGCTGTCTGCATCTTATTGCATAGTGGATCAGTAGTAGTCCTGTCGAAGAATCTTGTAAGATCTACCCCATAAGTAACTTCTGTAGATCTCTTTGTGAACCTTTTGTAGTGCATAATTAGCCTCAGACGGGCTCAAGCACTTCAAGAGAGGCAAAAAAAATGACCGCTTGTACAACTTATCATCATACAAAACATAGCGAGTGGCCTGCTTCCTTATCTTCCGAGCCTCCTTGCAATCAGGCAGTAACTCATCCGACCTTAAATACTGGAGCAGAGGATCAATCCAGCTGGGTTCCTTATCAACTTGCTAGACAACAAGAGACTCTTTTAGGCTCGAGATTTTTAATACACTAAAGTAGGTCCCTTTTTCTAAGTCAGCAGGCAATAAGGCTGTTAATTTTGACAGTGGATCTGCCCTGGCATTTTTCACTTTGGGGACCTGTTGAATATCAAAACTCAAAAAGGATAAGGTTAAATCCTTTATCTTTTGAAGGTATCGCTTCAGGCTTTTCTCTCAGACCTTATATCCATCCTTAATTTGTCCAACTACCAATTGGGAGTCACTAAAGACCTTCAGATTTTGAGCCCCTACTTCTCTCGCAATTTTTATGCCAGCAATTAGAGCTTCATACTCTGCTTCATTATTGATGGCTGAAAATTTGAAGCACAGAGCGTACTCTACCACATCACCTTCAGGATCGATTAAGATAAGCCCGACCTCTAACCCTGATGAATTTGATGAGCCATTGACATGCAGAATCCATAACTCCTCAGGGTCAGCTCCTGCATCTACTTCTTCACTTCTTGAGCTTTTTCCAACTTTGGAGCTCTCTCCATTTTTTGAGCCTTCTCCACTCTTTGAGCTCTGTTCATTCAGAATGGTGCATTCAAGGATGAAGTCCGCTAACACTTGGACTTTAATGGAAGGCCTCAGATGATACTGTAGATCCAACTTCGAGAGTTCTAGGACTCACTTTGCAATTCGTCCCAAGATATCTAGATGATGGAGAACGACCTTGATCGGCTGATCAGTAAGCAACACAATAGTGTGAGCCTAAAAATAAGGCCGAAGTTTTCTCACCATGATGACTAGTGTAAAAATCAGCTTCTCCAACTTGAAGTATCTAGTCTCGCATCATGAAAGACTTTACTGGTGTAGTATATAGGCTTTTCAATCCATCCTTCTCGAACAAGGACTGAGCTAATCGCCACTAGAGAAACAGCAAGATATAATAGTAGCTCTTCACCAGGCTGAGGGTTTATAAGTAATGGTGCTAAGTTGAGATATTATTTCAACTCCTCAAATACTTTCTAGCACTCGGTAGTCCACTGAAAGTCTTTTGACTGCTTCAGGGTCTGAAAAAAGGAGAGACATCTTTCGATCGATCTGGAGATAAAGCGGTTGAGAGAAGCGACCTTGTCCATCAGACTTTACACCTCTTTAATAGTTCTTGATTTTGTCATCTCAAGGACTGCCTTGATCTTCTCAAAATTTACCTCGATGCCTCTTCACAAGATCATAAATCCAAGAAACTTCTTCGAGTTAACTCTGAAGGTGTACTTTGCTAGGTTCAGCCTCATCTGGAATTAACAGAGAGTGTTAAAAGTTTTTTGGAGGTCAGCAATATGATCTGGAGTAGCTCACCTCTTGACCAACATGTCATCTACATATACCTCCATATTATAGCCAATTGATTTTTGAAGATCTTGTTCACCAATCATTGATACATAGCCCCTACATTCTTTAAGCCAAAGGGCATCATCCTGCAACAAAAAAACCCTTGATCAGTAATAAAGGCTATTTTCTCCTCATCCTCAGGTGCCATCCGGATCTGATTATAACTGAAGAAGGCATCCATAAAGATGAGAAGCTCATACTCTAAAGTTGCATCCACCAGCTAGTCGATCTAAGGCAACAAGTAACTGATCTTGGGACAAACTTCATTTAAGTCGGTGAAGTCGATGCATATGCGCCACTTTTCGTTTGTCTTCTTGATCAAGATGATATTTGCCAACCAGTCTGGGTACATTGCTTCTATAATAAAGTCAATCTTAACCAACTTATCCACCTCCTCAGCTATAGCTTTTTGGCGCTTCGGAGTGAAGCTTGGATCTACCTTCAAGTAGTAGGACATAACTTTTGGATCTATGCGAAGCATGTCCATGGCCAACCAAGCAAAAATATCCATATTTTTCTATAAAAGAGCGGTTAGCCGATCTTTTGTCACCTCGTCAAGGTATGAGCCGATCTTCACAGTCTGGTTGGGATTCTCTTTCCTCAGTGGGACCTCCAAGAGGTCCTCAAATGGTTGGATGCGTTCCTTAGCTAGATCATCTCGGACATCTAGCCCTATTGAAAGTTCGGGTCGGGCCTCTACTTGGGATGACTGGCCTTCTACTCGAAGCTTAGCAGCAAAACATTATCGAGCCATAGCCTGATTGCCTTGAATTTATCCTACGCCATTCTTTGTTGGAAACTTCACCATCAAGTGGTAGCTCGACACTACGATCTTTAAAGTCTATAAACTCAGACGGTCAAGGATTGCATTGTAGGATAAAAAAAATTTAACCATTAAAAAATTGATTTGGATCATCATTCGCTACGATGGAGTGCCCATTGTAACATGCAGCTTAATCATCCTCTCTGAAATCATCGAACCTTTGAAGAAATCCTAAATTGGGGTATCAAATCTACTCAATTGATCTGGAGTAAATCTCATTTGGAAGAAGATAGAGTAATACAAAACATCGATCGAGCTTTCATTATCAATAAATATATGGTATACATTATAATTAGTAATATTAGCAGTTACAACCACCGCATCACTGTGCGGGGCTTGCACACCCTCTATGTCTTGCTCGGTGAATATAATGGCATCCTCAAGTCCATCCTCAAGCCTCAGCCTCTTCATCTTTGGAAGCTCCACTGATCCAGATGACCTCCCAGTTATCATGTAAATTTTTTCTCGTATGGATCGATCTTCTGCTACCACCTGTCCTCCTACTTCTTGTCTCTTCGGCTGCGCCTATACTAGCTACGGCTGAGGCAAAAGAGGTAGTTGCTGAGCCCTCGAAGGAGGTCATCGTGGAGGTGCTCTCCCTCGAATGAAGTGGTTCAACCTCCCCTACTTGATGAGCCTCTCAATCTCATCTCAGTACTGGAGGCAATCTTTGATATCGTGACTGTGATCATGATGATAGAAGCAATACTTATTTAGGTCACAGTGCTTAGATTCCATCCTCATCTTCAGAGGCTGAGGCAGCTTGGCTTGCACCTCCATTAATACCTCCCTTTGAAAATATTCAAAGGCGTATAATTAGTATAATACCTTAGAGATTGACAACTTCGAGGGCCCCTAATTTTTCACCTTTGGAATGGAGATCCGGAGCACTAACAGGTTCTCTCCTCCCACCTTGGAGAGCACTCCTTATTCTGCCCTGCCACAACAGAACTAGCAGGGGACTCTTCTGTGAAAACCTCCTTCGTGCGGGCACACTTCTCTACACGAGCAAGTATATCGAGATAATCCCGAGGGAAAATCTTTATCAACGACTCTTTAAGGTTGTTCTTCAATAGTTCGTCCATTATGGTAGACATCACGACCGACTGGTCCAAATCGCGAACCTCCAGGGTCGCCGTATTAAAATAGCTGATATAGATATAGATCAACTCCCCTTCTTTTTGCTTGATGGTATGGAGATAGTCAGACCGCTTCTACTGTTGTCGGTTATTGACAAAGTGATCGATGAAAAATCGGCATAACTCTTCAAAAGAGTGGATTGAGGTTGAGCTGTCCCTTTGAAGGTAGTAGGGAACACCCGACAGAGGATGCCATCTGTCACTCTTTGAAGGAGCATCGTCGCTTTAAAAATCTCTAGATAATCAATGGGGTCGACAGTCCCATCGTAGGTCTCAAACTGAGGGTATCTTAAAGTACCGAGGGAGTGGCTCCTGCATTATCCTCGGTGCAAAGGATGGCTCACTGTTGAACTCTTCATAGGGTTGCACCGAGGAGGTATTATTGAGAGCATTCTCGATCTTTTTATCGAGTGCCTAGAATCTTCTCTCTATGGCGAGATCCCGAACAGTGTAGGCTTCAGAGTACTGGGGCGAGTGACGATCAGGGATTAAATCATACCCCGATTGCAAGCTTGAAGATCGCCGCCTTGCCGGTTGCTAGGCCTTAAGATGGTTCTGGTGGGTCTGTCTTCTCTCTGGATTCTGAGAAAGCACCCATAGCTGCTCAAGTTGTAGTGGCAGCTAGGAAGCTAGATTCGACAGGGCTGCCACCATAGGAGGCACTGGCGGTGCCGTTGAGGGAAGTACTAATGGCACCACTGAAGGGGGTGTAGGAACAATCTGATCAGGCTGTAGCGCTGTCAGTGGAGGTGTATGAACAGTTTGGACTACATGAATGGTGGCTGTTAAAGTCTGAACCTACTGGACGAGCAGGTTGAACTGGTCTGCCATGATCAGTGCTGGTTGGGTTGGTGGAGAAGTCTCTATCATTGGTGGCTGCACCTGGCTATCGGTTTGGTTCTCCGCCTGACGAGAGGTGGTGGCATTGGTGAGATGGGATGAGATTCGCATTGGTGGCATGATACGAAGATTACACCCTGCCTCTATCTATTGCTGTTTGTTTCGACTGAGGTCGGAAGGCGAACAACTAGGCCTTGCGTAGTAGTGCTGGAGTGACTTGCAAAATAAAGTTTGGATCGAAGGTATTTCGCTCCGACGAGGATCCTCCAATGCTCAAATCAGGAATCAGAGAATAATGAAAGCAACAACTGATTCTCTGAGAGGGGTTACTTACCTAGGTCCTCGGGACATTAGTTATTTATAGAAGATATGGCTAAACAACTACGAAAATGTGCAGTTTCGAGGTTGTTGGACTGTTGGACGTACTGTTAGTGAGTGATATATTCTAATCCTTATCTGCTCTCATGAGATACTGGAGAGTTTGTTACATCCGAACTTATATACTCAGGATAAACAGCTACTGCACGTGCTAGAAAATTGACTGTTCAAGATAATGGAGGAAGCTCACATGCTAGATAAACTGTACATCAAACTGGATATAAATAGCTCGGCTCCACATACTTTAGCTCGATGGTTAGGTCAGCAACCATGAAGATAGCTCGCTGGCCTGAGATATCCATGATAACAAACTGATTCGAGAGATCCACTGTACCACCGTAACAGCCTATATCTGAAAACTTGTCTTAGCAAGCCTATAACTTCAGAGTCTGAAAATTTGTAACTGGCTATCTATATCTTCTTTGAGGGGCATGGAATCAAGCTTCCTCAGCTCGATCCATCACACCCTCTGTAAATATTCTACCGCAATCAATTAAGGGTGGTATAACCTCCCACTTCATCAAAAATAATAATAATAATAATAATGAAGCATGTGAAGAAGAATTTTTAAAGTTCTCATAAGTTAGTAGAATTTCTTAATGATTTTAGGTAAAAATCTAGATTCAAATCTCATCTTCATCATCATTTGGGAGATTATCGGTGTTTGGGGTGGGCTACACCATGTCTCATGGGCATCTCCTACCAAATAGGAATAAACATGTACCACCTAAATCTGAAGCATGCAAAGAAGAATTTCCAAAGATGTCTAATTCTAATAAAATTTCTGACCTAAAATTTAAGCTTGAATTCTCCCTTCACCATAATTTAGAAATTTAGGGTTAATTGGAGTGGGCAACCCTATTGCCTATAGGCCTGTCTTATTCAAATAAAATAAAAATAGACATAGAAATGACTATAGATAGATTTTTTTTTCTTAATAACAGACTATAGATAGATTTTCACCAGATTTTTTCATCCTACCAACGATCGCGTGGACCCAGTTTAACGAAATTATTACAAAGAGTCCGTCCAATCCACTACCAATCAAAATGAGAGCAAATACTGAGAGTTTCATGTTCGGTTCAATTGATTTGAAAATATAAATACTCAGTGTAATACATCTTACATTTGATTGTTCACAAATAAGAAATTACTCTGTATTGATCTCCAAAACTCTTCCACTTTATGAAAAAGGAAGCACATATCTCAGCTATCAATTTCAGATCAAATAATGAAGAGCGGTGCCCAAGCTTTTCTTTCTATTTTTTTTTTTTTTTTTGGTAAAAGAGGCCCGAAGGCATATATATTAAAACAGAGTATTACAATACAGAAGTTCTGTCCCAACTGTCACTATACAATAAAGCAATCCAAGAACACCCAAAATGATGGCCAAGTGCCCAAGCTCTTTGAATAGCTGGGTTTGGCTGAAAATATTTTGAGCTAAGCTTAGACTGGCCTCCAAGTTAATTCAGGTTCGCCGAGCTCAGCTCTGGTGCCCGTCTCATAGAATTAGGCATGACAAAGCAAGCTATATGGACTGAATTTATCCCACAAAAGGAGTTCAATTGATAAATTGAGATGGAGCAAAGCAAAAATAAGTAAATAAAAATAAAAATAAAAAATAAAAATAAAATAAAATAAAACAGGGAGAGAGAGAGAATAGAACAAAACAGTCAAATCAGTTGCACCATCAGGCAAATTTTTTTTCATTAGATTGTCATCTTTTACATTTGAAACAAGACCTCTCTCGAATCCATACACTACAGTGAAGACAAGGGCAAACCAGTTGACATCTCCATCCAACCCTAAAAGGAACATTAGCATCAAAAAATTATCTTTGAGAAATTAACTGTCATCAACTTGGCAAATCTAGTTAGCATGCCCCTTCACTCGGAAGATGCCCTTGATTTGAATACTAGTGGTCGGATCCCTATCTTATTTCACTAAATAAAAAGCATAACTTGTGTAATCTAGCGCATAAGGCTCCTACTCCTACCATTATAGGATTTGTATAAGAAGAGATTGATGAAATCTAGATCACAATAACTCCTTCCATCATTTTTCTTCCAAAAGTATCCTTCCACATGTCTCACAATATATAACTAACTCCTATTTAATTAAATAAGTTCAACATTTTTCTAAAAAGTAAAGTAATCAAAAATCTTCATTTTAAGAAAAATAAAAATAATTATATTTTAATTACTCTTTTGAAGGATGATAATATAAGAAAAAATACAACAGGTCATGCTATTATATTTACAACCAATATAATATAATTAAAAATTTTATATTTTTTAAATATTCATTGCATATGTTTGTTGCTATTCAACAAATATATCCGGACTGTTCAAACCAAGTTTCGATCAATTGAAAGCACATGATTCATACCTATTCATGCCCTAGTTGGCTGACAAAGACCGATCCATATGAACCAGCCGCAATATATGCCCTATTCGATGTTTGACCAACGCTGCATCACCATAAGCCTATCCAAATCAAATGATATGGATAGAGACAAAATGCCAAATAGCCCACGTAGTAGTCTCTCTGTCCTTCATGACTATTTCCAAACAAGTGATGAAAGTGATCTGCATGTCATCCATTGATTAGGTACGATCTATATATTTACATTCTAGAAACATTCACATCCTAAGATTCTGTTTTGCCGACAAATCTAGCAAGTTTTAGTGAGAAATTAGTCCATATATGTGAACATCTAATTATTTCTGAATGAGCCAAAGTTTAAATATTTCTTGGTGTTAAGGTTAAGGATTCTAACGGCCTCAAAGCTTTCAAAGATTGACAGTTGAAAAGCACTGCAGCTCAACAAAAGAAGGGTCGGTGAATCTGTGTTAGCCGGCCAAGTTGACTGTGATGGCTTCTAACTCAAAAAAATCATGTTCTAAAATCTAAGCAGGCTGGGTTTGCTGAAGGCCTCTCCATCAATCTCATCAATGGACTTCATCCAAATATCTTTGTCAAATGTCCCAATTATTGAGTTCTCTGATGGAACGGGTCAACATAACGTGCGAAAAACGGCTACAGTCACTTTGATGGGCACAGAAGGGTTCTCACTGGGCATGCTACGTCTAACCACAACCAAATTGCTTCCTAAGAATTAAATTTAGGTTTCAATCTATTGATGCAACGCTTGGATTTGTTTTTAATTTCCTCGAGAGATAAAATTCTTTTGTTTCCTTAGATTTCTCATGACGTTTTAATTTTAGCTCAACTATTCTCTGGAAATATATTCATAAATATTTTAAAATATTATTTATTATTTTAAATTAGTTTTATTAAAATTTTCAAGTTGATCTTTATATGTGATTATATAAAACTTCCGATCTTATATTGCGAGTTAAGGATCATGAGAATCACCGTATATTTATAGAGAATTTTTTTCATAAATTTAAATATTTCTTGGTGTTAAGGATTCTAACAGCCCCAGAGCTTTCAAAGATTGACAGTTGAATATTACCCGAAAAAAAAAAAAAAAGTTGACAGTTGAAAAGTACTGCAGCTCTATAAAAGAAGGGTCGGTGAATCTATGTTAGGCGGCAGTGCCGACATAAGGGTAAGGCTACCAAAGCAAGGGCTTTAAGCCCCCAGGTCTCCTCCCTCTGCCATCCATCTGCACCACATCCAGCCATCCACCTATGGGCACGAGAAGATGAACGGCACTGGAGACAAAGACAGAGACGGCGAGACAAGAGACGACAAGCGGGAGCGACGAGACAGGAGTGGGTGAGGAGGCCTCGAGGCGGAGAAGAGTGGTTGTCCATCGGGGTCGTGGGCGAAGAAGTTGGCAATTCGGGCAGTGTGGTCGTCGGAGAGCTTGCAGAGGGAGGCCTTGAGGCTAGTGAGGGCGACACCAATGAGAAGGCCATCAAAGGCACCGATGGTACCACCGTCGATAAAGAGGATGCGGACCCGTCCCACCATCCGACGGTAACGATCTGACTTGAGAGGCGTCTCCTGATCTCCAACGGCGGACATTCCACGCTTGAGGGATATCTCTAGTGGGGCAGAGTTTCAGGCTTTCGGCGGCACCACGGCGGGGGGTTTTTAGGCTTCCGACGTCTGAGCGATGGCAAGGAAGGCGGAAGGTCAGAGTCTCCATGCATCGGTTTGTTTCTTTTATTCTTTTTCTTTTCCTGAGTCGCGACACATGTGGCAACTGGGACTGGCAATAGCGTGGTCAAAAAAATAATGCTGCATTGTTATTTTTTTTTTATAAAAAGAAGGTTCAACTTGAATCGTGCTATGGATTTCCTTCACTTTTAACAGCACCTTTTGTAACAATAATGCTAAATCTTTACTATTATAGATAGAGGTCACTTATCCTTGCTTCAGCATACTACACCCTTTTTGTTCAGGTTCAAAGTTTGGCTGGGTTACTCAGATTAATGTTCCTTTTCTAACAATTTTTATACCTTTTGGATCTACTGTATTATTCATAGTTGTTGTTTCTTTTGTTTTTTTTTTTACTTTTTGAACTTAGTCCTCTCCGTTTACTAATGCAAATGTTTGTATTGGGGCTATGTTCAGATGTTTGGTACATAGTATATATTTCTAAATAAACTCCTATAGCCATGTACAAAAAAGGCTTCATATTTGATATAATATGAAGGGCAAACAGAAATATATGAAGGCTAATTTTTGTACTAAAGTTATATCATTTTTTAGAGTGGTACAATATATATATTCATTATTTTCTTCTTCTACTAAATGATAAAAAAATTTACACAATAATATATCTGATCTAACTCTTAAATCATTGTCACAAACACATTAAAAAAGTCGTATTGAAAGTATTAAAGCAATAAGATTTCAAGCTCCACAAATAAAAGATGTTTTATTAAAATTAACAAAAATTAGTGAAAATTCTAAAACTAAAAGTGAAGCTAATTGCTTAGCAACATTTGAGTTTGAAAATTTTGAGTTTTTGTTAGGTATGATTATTTGGTATAATATATTATTTGCTGTTAACTTAGTTAGTAAAAATTTACAATCAAAAAATATGCATATTGATGTTGCTATAGAACAACTAAAAAGTCTTCTTTCTATTTTTAAAAAATATAGAGAATATAGATTTGCATCTACTATGATTTTTTTTAAAAAAATTATATTTGAAATAAAAATAGAGCCTAAATTTTATGATAAATGTATCATTTATAGAAAGAAATAATTTGATGAGAATATTTACAATGAAATAATAAAATCTCTTGAAGAAATATTTAGAATTAATTATTTCTTATATATAGTAAATTAAGTAATTTTTTCACTCCAAAAAAAATTAGAACAGTTTCGGATATATTGAAAATATATTTAGTTTTATATTTAGTGATAAAAAATCGTAGTCATTAGACAATGATAGTTTGAAAGAATATTGTCTTAATCTTGAATGTTTTCTTAAAATATAATAACTACTCTGATATTGATGATTTAGATTTATTTTCAGAGCTACCCATAATTCTAGCACCAGACCCATTAGATACTTGCTTGGCTCACTTTGGAGTGTATGACTTTGAGGAATATATGAAAGAAGTTAACATCTTGTTAGATACACCACATGATAAAACCACTCCTCCATGGACAATCAAGTATGAGCCATTGCCCACATTAGCCAGTACACCAATAGTCCCATCTTTAGAATCACCACCTACGTTAGAATTGAAACCTCTTCCTGCTACGCTTAAGTATGTATTTCTAGGACTCAATGACACCCTTCCGGCAATCATTGCATCAGACTTGACCCCTAATCAGGAAGCACAATTGGTTGGTATTCTGAAGGAACACAAAGAGGCTATCGGTTGGTCCATTGCCGATTTAAAAGGAATTGACCCCTCCATTTGCATGCACCATATTCATTTTGAGGAACATGCCAAACCTCATCGAGATATGCAGAGGAGATTGAACCCAAACATGCGTGTAGTAAAGAAAGAGGTGGTAAAGTGGTTAGATGCTGGAATCATCTACCCCATATCCGATAGTAAATGGGTCAGTCCCACTCAAGTAGTACCTAAGAAATCTGGTATTACTGTGGTGGAGAACGAAGAAGGTGAACTACTTCCAACTCGCATATCATCTGGATGGCGAGTATGCATAGATTATAGAAAACTGAATGCCGTTACTAGGAAGGATCATTTTCCATTGCCCTTCATCGACCAAATCCTAGAACGGTTAGCAGGACAAAGTTTCTACTGTTTTCTTGATGGTTATTCAGGGTACAATCAAGTACCTGTATTTCCGGATGATCAAGAAAAGACTACCTTCACCTGCCCCTATGGCACCTTCGCTTTTCGACGTATGCCATTCGGGCTTTGCAATGCACCCGCTACATTTCAACGGTGCATACTGGCCATTTTTTCGGATATGGTGGACAAATATCTTGAAGTTTTTATAGATGATTTTTCTGTGTTTGGAACCACCTTTGAGGATTGTCTCCATAATCTTTCCAAAGTTCTTAAACGGTGTATGGAGACAAATCTTGTCCCAAGTTGGGAAAAGAGCCATTTCATGGTGCAGAAAGGAATTGTATTAAGACATATTATTTCTGAAAAAGGGATCGAGGTAGATAAATTTAAAAAAAATTATACAAATAGAAAATAACAGTCTAATGGATATACTCAATCATATAAAATGACTGACTCTTTTTCAAATGCATATATTACTTTTAGAATAATATTAATAATTTCAATAAGTGTTGCTTCGGTAGAAAAAAAATTAAAATTAAAATTAAAATTAATAAAATCTTACTTAAGATCAATAATATCTTAAAAAAGATTAAATAGATTAACTATATTATCAATTAAAAAAATATTAAAAGAACTTTATTATAAAAATTTAATTAAAAATTTTGTATCTTAAAAAGTTAGAAAAATAAAATTTCAGTAAAAAATTTACATAAAGTTTAATAAAAAAAATTATATTTTAGTATTTAGCTTTAGACCTCCTAATGTATTGAGCCACCTTGTTAGGTGGCTAAGTTGACTGTGACGGCTTCTAACTCAACAATTTCATGTTCTAAAATCTAAGCAGGCTGGGTTTGCTGGAGGCCTCTCCATCAATCTCATCAATGGACTTCATCCAAATATCTTTGTCAAATGTCCCAATTATTGAGTTCTCTGATGGAACGGGTCAACTTACTTGCGAAAAATGGCTACAGTCACTTTGATGGGCACAGAAGGGTTCTCACTGGGCATGCTACGTCTAACCACAACCAAATTGCTTCCTAAGAATTAAATTTAGGTTTCAACCTATCGATGCAATGCTTGGATTTGTTTTTAATTTCCTCAAGAGATAAAATTCTTTTGTTTCTTTAGATTTCTCATGACATTTTAATTTTAGCTCAATTATTCTTTAAAAATATATTCATAAATATTTTAAAATATTATTTATTATTTTAAATTAATTTTATTAAAATTTTTAAGTTGATCTTTATATGTGCTTATATAAAACTTTCGATCCTATATTGCGAGTCAAAGATCATGATAATCGTCGTATATTCATAGAATTTTTTTTTTATAAATTTAAATATTTCTTGATGTTAAGGATTCTAGCAGCTCTAGTGCTATCAAGGATTGACAGTTGAATATTATCAAAAAAAAAAAAAAAAAAAGTTGACAGTTGAAAAGTACTACAGCTCTATAAAAGAAGGGTCGGTGAATCTATGTTAGGCGGCTAAGTTGACTGTGATGGCTTCTAACTCAACAATTTCATGTTCTAAAATCTAAGCAGGCTGAGTTTGGAGAAAGCTTCTCCATATGTCTTTGTCAAATGTCCCACTTATTGAGATTCCAAGGGAATGGTCAACTTTATGTGGGAAAGACGGCTATCTGTCACTTTGATGGGCACAGAAGGGTTCTCACTAGGCATGCTTCGTCTAACCACAACCAAATTGCTTCCCAAGAATTAAATTTAGGTTTCAATCTATTGATGCAATACTTGGATTTGTTTTTAATTTCCTCGGGAGATAAAGTGGTCCATGGCAAATTTTCTTTATGAAAGGAAAAAAAAAAGTCGATGGCAATAAGTTCAAAATACAAATCAAGCTAGCGTATGGTGGTCTAATGGTCATCTATCGATCTACGTGTGCAAACTTTGGATATATTGCAAAAATTTTAAAAATTTTGAAAGAGAAATATTTATTAAATTTTTTTTTAAATCTTTGATTATTTATTTTGGCACATCTCCATCACCCTTTCGATGTGTATATAAAATAATAATAATAATAATAATAATAATAATAATATGAGCAAAGGATTAGAAAAGAGATTCAAGGGCAAAATGACTGGGAGGAAATTGATACGGATCTCTCTCTCTCTCTCTCTCTCTTAACGTTCCAATTGTTACTCTAATTCCATATATTCTATAAATTAAGCTGCACTTTTTTATTTATCTTATGTAAAGAAAAATCTAAACAAGCATTTTTTTTACCAAAAAGACAATATATTTATAAACCCTTCAAACTTGTTTGGATAGAACTTTAATCATGTTTTTTATTAAAAGAGAACAGACTTTTGGAAGGGCATGTGAGTCAAGGGTTCAAATTCCCGTAGAGGCATATTTCCCACCGCGTTGCTTTTCTTTTTTAAAAAAAAGCATTCTGATACTAAATCTAATTAATCTAATCGTATTTACATAGAGCAATATTCCAAGGCTTCTCTCGTTATAAAGAAATATTAAAATTTTTAGTTTATACATAGATATTAAATAAATTTAATTTTATAATACCTAATGTAATATAGCTACGACAATGCCCTGTCAATGAAAAAAAAAATTGATTTTTGTTCATCATTTAAAAATTCTATAAAATGGACTTGCTATATTCACAATAGCCGATTCCATGGTGGCTAAATGGTAGCAATCATGAAAATTATCTCTTAGCATCTTATCAAATTTAAAATAATTTATTATTTTTATATGAATGTGATACAAAATAACTATATATGTCTTTCTTGCTGAATCTCTACTTTATTATGATAGGACCACAACCTTCACTTAATTTGATGGGGCCAAATTTGAATGTTCGCTCTTTTTGAAGACCAAAATATTTTTCTCGATAAAAAAAAAATGCACATGTGCTAATTAAATAATAGCCCTAACTCTTAGTCAAAAAATACTTGATTATCCTTTTAACAGAAAAAGTGACCTCACCTCTCACTTCAATCACTTGGACTTATACTGAAATGTCTTATTTATATTGATGATTTGTTGCCCCACAACAATATCTTCTATATAAAATCAACATCATGCAATTGATGGTCCTATCAACGATCAGCATCTACTTATATAAATACTAAGTTAAAAGACCGATGATGTAGAACCATGGTTGGCATCCCTCCCTATTTAGAAAGTGTCTAAAATTTGAATCTTAGTAGTGCAACCTCATCGAACTTCCCAAAATGATAATAATTGCAACATATTTTTTGAATTAGTGATAACTATCTTAATAATTGTTAATTGTAATGATAAGGCTCATTTTTGTTATCCCTTTTCGGCTATGCAAAAAATTAATTTGAATTTAGCCATTTTTGCTGAAACACTACTCGCACGTATTGTACGTGATCTATAAAATTGAAGTGAGATACAGTTACAGTGGTCTTCTTTAGAAGGTGTTTTTCCTCAACAACGTAGATTAATCCATTTTTATTATATCTAAAATTAAAATATAATTAAAAGTATATTAATTAAGCTTCATTTGCATTGTCTTTTTGTTATGTGCATGTCTTTATTTATTGTTGTCCTCAATTGTAATTCTAATGAGCATCCAAATAATTAATAAACTTTAATGAGTACAATTCAAGACTCGAAATGCAGTTGAAACAAGGACTCCATCATGGAGTGAGGCAAAGTGTCCTAATGCAATATATCCTTTTTAAACTTAGGCATGTTTGTTAAGATGCCACCAGATCATGTGGAATAGGAAGTTTATGGAGCATGTGGGTGGAGAGGGATGGAGGTGGAGAGAGAGAAGGAAGAGGAAGAGTCAAAAGATCTTGAGAGAGGATTGATGGAGAATGGTGCATGGAGCAAGAAGAATGGAAAATAGCTAGAGTAGGGAGAGAGTCAGGGGTCGTAGGCGGAATCCTAACAGGATAAGAAAAAAATATCTTTTTTCCTATCATCCACTTAGGTCTGGCCCTTGTGATCCTCTTGCAATCTCCCTTTAGGGGATGTTTGGTTCACAACCAGAACAAAATAGGGATGAAAATCAAAATAGTTTGAAATTGAAATTTGAATGATCAAATCCTCCGAAACGTTTGGTTCATGACCGGAATCAAAATCGAAATCAGAATTGGAATGAAAAATTGAATCTATAGAGGAGAATAGAGATTGAGTTCTATATAGATTGAGCCATTCCCATTCCATCTCGGAATCAGAATCGGAATGGGACTTCTCCCAATCAAACAGTTGGAATGAGAGTTACTTATTCCAATTCGGATTCTAGACCTCCACTCTCACCAATCAAACACCTCTCTAATTCCTTTCTCACTCTCTCCTACTCTGTCTCTTCACTCTCTCTGGTTATGGGTGGAATATTAGTTTATTTATTTGATAAAATGGTTAAGTTTGGATCAAAATTTTTCATCTATTTAGTAAATAAATTGGATTTTGGTGGACAAATTTTTGATCGATCCTTTATCCAACCCACGTACCCATAATATTTGAAACAACCTGACTCGATTGCCGCACCTATCTCAGGCACATCCTGTTTTTTCTCTTGCTTGGCTCATCCTGCCATATCAAACAAGATGTATCTAGAAAGATCCTTAGTTGTAGAAAATTCTTGTCACTTAAGTACTGTTTGATTTCTTAAAAACTACATGATAAATTTTGATTAATTGAAATAGTCCAAATGATATTTTTCTATCTAGAATGAGTTCCCATACAATAAATGTGAGACAAAGTTGCACAGTTAATAAGTTAGTGTCATGCAATACCTAGCTTATATTCATTATAAATCGCCATGTTGATGTAATTATATCTCAAAAGATGTACATGGTTCACGAGGCTTATGTCAAGTTGGCAATAGGTGCAAGTCCATCAGATTTGAATCGCCCATTTAGTTGGCATAGCATGGTACCCTACCAATGACTAAGGGAAACTTCAATCCCTTTCATCTGAATCTACCCATTCCATCTGTTGTCATATTCTACCTTCCTCATGGTGTCGCCCACCATCAAGATAGAAGAAGGATGCCATCTATATTTATTTCCATGTTGTTCATGCTTGGTTCCTTTCTTCGCTATGCTTATGAGAAAATCTTGACCTAAATTATCCAACATCAACGAGTCGCAAAATTCTACCATACCAAGGGCTGCCAATGAATCAAGATGAACATAAACAACGTAGCTTATTTTGATAATAAGCTTAATAAGCTCATGTAAAGCTTGAATCATAAATGAGCAAGCTTTTCCAGCTTGATCAAGTTCTTGGCTAAAATCTCAATTTATATCAATAGTGGTTACCCTCTACTATAATAGATATAGATATAATATTCAAATCAACCGATATTTTTCGATCATTTACTTCCTTAAAAAAAATTTTAATTAATAAATCTCAAAATCAATGCTTAAATATACTCTCAATCTTGAATTTATCATCTTAACCGAGATTCTTGTACTTTGGATGGAAATATTGACTCAAATCTTAAAAATCTTATTTCTTTTCAAATTTTTTGACTTAGAAATCTATTTATCTCAGTCTCAGCCACTCATATATACTAGGATTTATGGACAACTAGGACTAGCAAAATTGAATAAAAATTTGGGACCGGCCTAGCAACGAGTTTGAATTCTCTTTTGATATAGTGAGCAGGGCGCTAATTTTTTAGCACCCTACTCAATTCAATACAATTGAAAACCCTAACTATTACAGTACTGTTTGGGGGATCAAAATTTTTATAGTTAAAGAGATTTGTAAATTAATAATTATAAGCTAATATATATTATTTTTTTTAAAAATTATATAAAAATTCAAATCTTTCTACATGCATAGCATGTGCAGAACTCTAATGTAGATACTTGGAGGAAAGAGGCTGCCTTTTTTCTTTAGATTTTTTCAAAAAGTGAGCCTTCTCTTTTTCTTTTTTCAAAATGTAGTGATTGATCTCTTTGCGGTGGCCAGAGGTATTCCACAACAAACAATTGGTGCACCAGTCAATAGGACTTACTAAACATGTGCCAATTTATTCTTCAGCTCTCCACTAGTATAACCCCCAAATCTTATCTCACGTTGGAGACCAAGTCAAGTTCACTACTGAACATTTGATGCATGATCGATTTGCGGTGGGGGGTGGAATGGGAATCAAAGTGAGTGAACCGGATGCATTGAGAAATATGACCGTTCCGATTTCTATTACAATTTATTTTGATTCTGATTCTAAATTGGCTCACGAACTAAGAGGATATTTGATTCGCAATCAAAATCAGAATGAGAACAGGAATCGAAATGGTTTGAAATCGGAATGGTCAAATCTTTCAAAATATTTGATTCGTGACTGGAATCAAAATCGGAATTGGAATAAAAATTTGAATCTATAGAGGAGAATAGAGATTGAGTTCTATATAGACCGAGCCATTTTCATTCCACTCTGAAATCGAAATTGGAATGGGACTCCTCCTAACCAAACGGTTGGAATGGGAGTCATCTATTCCGATTCCAATTTCGATTTTAGATCCCCGTTCCTCCCAACCAAACATCTTTTAAATGCACACCCATATAGATTTATATGTTGGATTGAATTAGTCATAAAAAGTTTGGATACAAAGTGGTCCATTGGAACAGGCTCACTACGTTGTCATTGTTGGGCTTGGACTTCACCATTGCCAGAGGGTATGACCGGGCAGTAATTTTGAGGACGGGCACGCATTGTTGGGTTGAACCACTCTTGGTTGATCCCTGGAAAAAAAAACATGGTTGAGCATGTTGACTGTTGAGCTAGCCTGGCTTGCCATCCCAAGTTTTAGGGGGCAATAATGGCTTGGAATTATTTTAGGCCGATCTCAGGTGACATGCAGATTAAGCACCTGACCAATGCATTAATCAAGCTATTCAACTAACACCAGTGCATAGGGCATCGATATTGATTGGTAATATTGTTGAATGCGATACATGGTAGACTTTTGTATACATTCCGCTACAGATACATGATGGACTTTGAGATTTGTGTTTGGAGCATGATGATAATGCATTCAAAAGTAACCATGGCCAAACTGAAGCAAAACTCTAGGCAAAATTTATCCAAAAGGTCAAATGTTGATTATAATATGTTTAACACTAACAATTTCCAAATACATTGTACAATTTGGTTATATTAATTGGTTACTCAGCACAAACATGTAGCTAGTTCCCTTGTAGATCCACAAGCACAATTAGTTTTTGAATACTTAATTCAAAGATCGACTATAGTCTCTCGACAGTTTCATGATCTTGTGGATTTTCCTTATGTTTGAAGAAGCTAATTAAAATAAAGTATGTTGGCCTATTTAATGTAAAGATCCGGTGATGCTCTCAAAAGTTTCATTTAAAATGAACTATAGAAAATCTAATACAGGAGCATGCACAAATGAACATCTAAAGATGAAAAATGTTCCATCAACCATTTTATATATTTTTCAACATTACCTAATTAGTTGACGTGAACAACCTCACCTAATCAACAAAGGTTGACTTGAACCAAGCTGGACTAAACCAGCTTAGTTAAACCCATCTTGACACAGTTCACTTTAGTCATCCACTTTCAAACAAATATTCGAAATCATTGTAATTAAATTTGATATAAATAATGAATTTCACTCCCTTCCTCTTAGATGGGCGTTCCAGATTTCATCTTGAAGGTGACATTTGCAATCGCGTATGTTAGAAAAGAAAAAAAAATCACCAGAAGAATTGCTTTTTTGTAAGCTATAATTCATTGAACTATAGTGCATTATAGCTCTGCTGCTTTCGATCTATATTCGCCCAACAAACCAATGGTTCCTAAATACATGTTTTAGTGATCCTTGATTGTTAAAACTTTCCTCTTTCTTCTTCCATAATGCATGTGTGTGCGCCACACACACTTGCACATATTATAATCTAACATAATAATTATCATCTTCGAAAATGGGCTCAAGACTCATATGACAAGAAATTAATCAAGAATGCTTGCATGACTTTTACTTTCATTAATTAGAGCCATTAGTGTATCTCAATAAAATGGTATTACAGTTTATAGAAAGAACACAAAAAGAGGATTTCTAGTGGATGGTAGTCATTGAACAACACGCCTATGTGATGAGGGCCCAAGCACTCACCATAATTGTGCTTTAAGGGTCTGTTATTTGATAGATAAATATTATAAAAAAATTGATCAACTTTTTCGTATGAACCAATTTATCTACGTTCCTATACTTCTCTAGATGAATAAGCTATTTTTCTATGGATAGTATTTATCCATGAAATGAGGGTAAGCTCTTACCTACCTAGAAGGTGGATAAATTATTTTTTTATTAAATAAAATAATTATTTTTTAAAATTTGTTCCTAACATACTCCTAATCCTATAATAATATAATATATTATGTTATTATTCTATAATTATATATTATATTATTATTATATTATATTATATTATGATATATTATATCAAATTATATATAATAATATTTATATAATAAAGGATATTATAGAAAATATAGATGAATCTTAGCAATTTATCCTGAAAAATAATAATGCAAAAAAAATATAGATAATATATTGATCTAGAGCCATTTATTAATATATAAAAAAATATGAGTAAATTAAATGTTGCTTAAGAAATATTTATCGAAAAAAATATAGATTTTCAAATAAGTTTTTTACACTCTGCCCTGAAAGGGAACTACCTACATGGCTCTTTGTTTTAAACAGAGGAGGACATGGATCCTCACCTCTCTAACCTTACGTCACAAGGTACACTAGCTATCAAGGAATTTAAAGAAAGAAGCTAGAAATTAAAAGGATATTTAACTGGAAAAACGCAAAGAGCTTTCCAATGTAAGAAAAAAACATATATGTTGGTCGAACACAGCCAGTAGACCCACCTCTGTTTCAAGCCACAAGATACCATGATCAAAATAACCATGGCCAGCGGGCACACAGAAGAGCAATAGAGAAGGTTGCGCCAATAGTTGTAACGGCACACCATCGATGGGGCCTCCGCTGCCGGAATGCTTCGTTTTTCATGCATGCATGCCCTCTTTTCCACGTGCCCCCACGTTGATCAGTGTCACCCAGTGGGCCTCCACAGATCCACATGGCGATCATGCATTGGACGAGTGCGGCGAGAGCTTTCGAGAGGCCAGCCGCGCATTGGTGACCAAAAACAGGAAGTAGGCCCCATCACAATTTCCTAAAGATGTGAACGAATAGAACAAGAATAACAGGATCATAATCTAACCAAATTCCGCATGGAGATCTGTTGCCTTCTCCTGTTTCCCCTTCCTAGCGTAGTGGAAATGGAAAGAGATCATCACCTCTTTGGGACCTGGTGGACCTCTAGTTATCACTTCAATTCACGCCCCCTTTTCCGGGATAGATTTGGACAAAGAGACTTGCTGTGATATTTTGGCAAGTGGATCTCACCATATACAATGTGATGTGGAACAAAAGCTGAACTAGTGGGTTGGCTAGCTTCTTCTATCCTCTTCCTGTTTTGGGACGGAAGTACGGGCCGGAAATACAAAGAATATACTGTTTGTACAATTCTACTAAGGTCAGGTTTTGGCATGCATTTAAAAGACGTTGGATATGTGTTAAATGTGAACAAATATCACAGCCCAAGGTGCATGGTATATATATTCCTGAAGGGAAATACCACATGGTGGCGAAATTAGGGGAGAGGAGACCTCCCTAGGGGTTCCCTCATGGCCTGCATGCCTGCTGTATCCTCCATTCATGGTTACGTAGCATATGCATCATGTGAAAAAAAATGTCCTATTTAAGTCGAGCAACTTTGGGCTTCAATTGTATGAACTGCATATGAAGTGGAGGTGTTAGGAAACTTTAAATGGATAAACCATATGACTGGATTGAGTGGCCAATTCTTGTGCTTTAGAACATTTTTTTTTTAAAAAAAACGAAAATAATTAGAGGCCTAGAAAAAAGATGCAGCCCTTGCAATCAAACAATGTAATCAAGGTCGAGAGAGGTTTGGGGACAACTTAACCGACGAATATGATTTCTTGATCATGCACAGCATGTCAGTTGGTAAACTTGTTTGACTCGCAATAAACATGTCAGACATTAAAAGGAAATGGAGATTCTCAGGCCATCTAACGAAATTAATATGTGTAGGTGAAGATCTATGGCAACACATCATGTCTTTGATCAATCTCGCACAGTGTGAAGCTTCTTTATATTAGTTTTCTCCTCTCAAGTGGTTCATCCTTGGGAAATTCACTTGGAAAAGAAAGAACTGTAACAGCATATATGACCTAATCGCCCAGGTAGGGTCAAAACAAGAGTCAACGTAAGTACTGTTGAAAAGCCAAAGAACAAGAGGAAAAAATTTTCACCGGGGTCTAGGTGGTGGAGGAGCACAGATCATGATAGAGAGGGAAGATCATAATTAGTAGCTAACGTTCAACTCGTTATTTGTGAGTGTCCATCCTTTTAGAATTTTATAGTAGGGGATTTTGATTGGATTGATTTCTAAATAAAGAACTACGTAACCTAGTGGGGAAAAATGTACCGGTAACCGAGCTAAAGAGGCAGCGTGGATAAGCATGAAGTTTGCAAACTTGGCACCAGATGCAGGGATATGGATTGATGGGAAAGTTTTTCATATTTTTTTCTCGCAAGAAATGCTCCCTCTAACCAGCTTTTAAGTGGATCGGATCCACTGTTGCATTTCATCCTAATAATTTCTTCTCACGAACTTGGATATCAACATGTCCATATGGCAACTATATATGGACTCGTGTCTTCCTATGAGACCTGATGCATTTTGTCCGACGGATGCCTGGATGCATTTAATTTCCAAGATGGTAGCCATTTTTTTATTAGTTTCTTGGGGCTTGCCCAATGCACTCATCAGATAAATAAATAAATATTTTAGAATTTATCTATCGACTAAATGTTAAAAAGAAAATATTATAAGGTATGAAAATTACAATCCATACACTGGTTGAATAATCATTCTGCCTTCAATTACATTAATTGTTTAATAAAATATTTTTTAGAAAAAAAAAGGGTGGAATATATAGCCACCTCTCGTTTCATTAGCCTGAAATAGTATAGAATAAGAAGGAAACTATATATGTTTACATAATGCGAAAAAGTAATAACAATCAAACATCAGTGATCATGAATTACAATCCTTTATATATATAACAAATAATAGTGTTATACGAGTTGATGATTAAGATTTGTTTTAAACATAAATGGAAAATTTGAATGTAGTTTATTTACAATCGAACAAATTAAAACAAACGAAGGGTGGGAATAGATTATACTTTTAACTAAAATCATCAAAATTATATTAACCCATAGGACCTCTTTAGAATATTCTTGAATTGGTAAGAATATTGTTGTTTTTTTTTTTTGGGGGGGGGGGGGGGGGGGGGTGGGGGGTGGAAGGGGGGGATATAAAACTTTTGAAACAAAATATTGTACATTGGAAAAACGATACGCTTGAAAATTCTTGTGAAACATGGCCTCATAATCAAGATGACTCCAAAGAATAAAAAATAGAATCACAAAAAAAAAAAGGAAGCATCAAATACATGTAAAAGATATGAAATATATGGGGTCCTAGATGACCAAATTGGTAAAATCTCCTGTATTGATATAAGAATTGTGGGTTTAATCCCACCTTCATTGTGATATTTTTTGCATTCACTCATCCTAGCTCTCAAAGAGGTATAAAAGAAAAAGAATGTTGCTAAATAAATCAATTGTTTGCTATCACAAATTTGATTTCTCTACTGACAACCTTAGATGAAGGCTAAATGATGGAAGAAGGGTGATGCCGCAATCATACCATCTATATCGAAGAAGGGCCAGCTGTTTGGGTATCAATATGCGCATCAATATCAAAGGTAGATATAGATTTGGATAAGTTTAGAAAGCCTTTGTGGGATTAGATAATGGATACGGACATCAATATATGCATGTGGGTTCAAATATAAATTTTGTACAAATATTATAAAAATTAAGACAGTTCTTTTTTCAATGTTAATGATGCATATGTTGTATCATTATTATATCAAATATATTATATTGTTATTATATTATACTCTCAAAAATTGTTGCTATAAGGTACTGCCAACTTGTAAATAATTTTAAAATTATTCTTAAAAGATCGGTTGCTAAGACTGAAACCCGGGTCTGTTGGATGAGCTTTTACACTTTTTTTCAAAAAAAAAAAAAAAAAATCCTCATCGTATCTCAAGAGTAGACCTTTTTTATTCAACTTTTGAAGGAATCAAAAACTGTTTCAAAATTTTTACCAAATATCTTAAAATCATTCCAAAAAAAAACTTCTGCCCTTCCAAGAAGTACTTTTTAGCTCTCTAAAAAGGTAATGCCAAATTAGTTCTAAGTAACTTTTGTACAAAAAAGAAAAAAGGGATGAAAAACATAAGCAAATTATTGCTATGCTGGCAATGAACGGTCTAATAGAGAAAAGTTGCAATGGCATGCTTACCTTTCATTTGACAGTCAAATACTCAAAGAAACACCTCAAGTTCTTGGGGCTAGCTAGCAATCAACTAGTTGCATATCTATTCATGCTGACTAATAGACAGTCGAGAGTAATAATAGAAAAGAGAAAAAGGAAAACGACAGGGAAAAAAGTACGGTATTATGCGATCTTGGAGCCTAAATTGGACGCAAAGTATTGGGTAAACATTGGTATCACTGTATCACACATGGTGAAACTCGAACCGAAGCCAAATGTACTCCATTCCAGAGTCATGACCTTGGAGTACTATGACAAGAAGCCTGAAAGCTAAGGTGTTTGGCACTGCAATCAGAACAAGAGGAAAGCTCGAACCAGCTCTTTTGAAATCAAATTTGCTCAGTGACCTTTAATTTAGAACTCTTCCTTTTCTAAGCCCAAAGTCTGGTACATCATGTACAGTTTTGCACCTCAAACATTAGGCATATTCGAAAAGGCCGCGCGTTAAAGCCCCCTCCAAACCCCACCATAACAAAACAAGCAAGACCTTTTCCCTTTTATGTACTCCTTTTCCTTCCTTCCCTCTGACGACCGGCTCTTTAATTTCCCTTCCAATAATTCTTTCTATGTACAAGAAACATTAAAGCATTTTACTTCAAAAGAAAAAGTGAAAAGAGCTGGGTCATCTCTGACCGGCCACTGCTTGCGTGGCTAATGACCGGAAGGGATAGTTGGCACTGAGCTGGTTCACTAGATTGAGGTAGACGCTGAGGTCGTGGCAGGCCACCACATTGGCCGTCCGCTGACCGGGGAGACGGAGCTCTCGGCCGATGTCGGCATAGACCCACCCAGTCTTCGACAGAAGCCAGCTGATCAGTGTCGTCCCTTCTTTGCCATCCTTCTTCTTCCCATTCCCGCCGTCGTCGATGACGAAGCCGGGGACCTTGGTTATGATGTCCTGCGCATTCACTATCCTCAGCACCTTGCTCCCTTGCTCTTCCAGCCGGCGGCGGAAGCTTGCGTTGCCGACACGTGGCCCGCCGAAGGAGACGACGGTGACCATCGGCGCGTCTTGGAACGTCGTCGTGATGTCGTAAGCGGTGAGCACCGCAAGCGCTGCGCCGAGGCTGTGACCGGTGACGGTGAGGCTGAGGGGGTGACCTTTGCCTCCATAGGCATCGAGGAGCCGGGCAATCTCGTCGCGGACCTCGTCGCGGAGACTCCAGCGGACTGAGCCGGGGGAGGTGAAGAGGCTCCAGAAGCCACGCTGTACCATGGGATCCGGCTGGGAGGCGGATGGTGGGAAGGGGGAAGGGAGGTGGGTGAGAGAGGCGCGGAGGTTCTCAAGCCACTCGAGGCAGGTGGCGGTGCCGCGGAAGGCGATGACGACGTCGCGGCGGCCGAGGCGGGCGATCTCGTCCTCGTCCTGGCAGACAGCGACGTAACCGATCCAGCTGGAGCGGCGGGAGAGGGAGGCGGGGGCGGAGCGGGCCCAGCGGGGGAGGCGGGTGGCGGAAGTGGCGTGGAGATTGCGGGTGACGCGGTAGCCGGAGGAGGGGAGGCCGGAGCGGTGGAGGAGGGAGTCCTTGGGGAAGCGGCAGGTAGCGTAGGAGGGGGAGGTAGGATCGAAGTCGAAGGAGGTATAGGCAGCCTGGACGAACTCGCCGTAGCGGACGATCTCGGAGCGGAGCGCGTCGTCGAGTGGGTCGAGGAGGCCGTGCCAGTTGTTGGCACCCTGGTACTCCATCCACTGGCTCCCAATTCTGACCGTGGACGGGCCGCGTATTGAAGACCCAGAAGAGATAGAACCAGTGATCACGGAACGTCGCCGAAGAGTCGGCAGAGACACATAACGAGTGCCACCAATAGCAAATCTCATTTCGTTTAGTTTCTTTTTATAAACTATATATATATAGAGAGAGAGAGAGAGAGAGAGAGTAGCAACAGAATCCCCTGCTGTGTAGTATTCAGCTGCTGCTGCTGCCGCTGCTGTTGGGATTTATAGCCGGAGCGAGATTGGGGATGGGAGTGGGGGAGGGATGGGATGTGGGCCAGGGAGAGAAAAGGTGACGGAAGTAATTGGATGCTAGAGAGAGAGAGAGATGGGTTTGACGCGCCGAAAAGAAGGGAGGGGAGCTGGGGAAGGTGACGACGCCCAAGAGAGTACGATTGGACTTTTGGAACGGGGGGAGGAAGCGTGGGGCACGCGCACGACGCAGTCTTGCCCTTAGTGGGCGCGGAGAGAGAGATAGAGAGAGGGAGGCTTCTTGGACGCGGAATTCCTGCATTGTGCTCCAATCACTCCAATGATTAGCTCTGCGTCGGTCTTTTGTGAATGGAAGTAAGATTGTGAGACTTCTACGCTTGCTTGGGGCCACGGTGAGATGAGTTCACGAGCCTGCTATTGTACTCCATGGCAACCAATTCCTTGACCACCAGATCGCTGTGGCATTAATTAACACTTTTAGCTAGAGTCTGAAGGTGGGGACTAGGCCAATTGAATGCACACTGGGAGGTGGTTTAGCCTGTAAGTTGCTGGCTATAAATTAGTGACCACAAGATGCTTGCCGGAGGGCCATAATTGTTAGGGTTTCATTATTGGATCTTAACACGACCCTGTCTTGCAGGTGTGACATAATTTCTGGTTTGCAAGAATTGCGAACTAAATCACATCATAATATAGGGGGAGGCTGTTGGCAAACCAGCTAATGTGGCACAAGCTTTTTAGATCATCTAAAATCTGCATGGGCAGTTCGGTGAATATGATTTCTCCTCTCTTATCGCTAAATGCACCCATAGATCATACAAAGTCCAAATTCATATACAGATGTGTTAATTGTTAAGGGCTAAATCTTGCTATGCAGCTTATAGTTGCCTATAGGACTCCACCTAAAGAGGGGGGGGGGGAAAAATTAGGCAACACTACGACGCACGCACGTGCGCACACACGCATAGAGGCAGATTTAGATAAGATCGATCAGATTTGGACTCAAATTCGATTAGATGATCAAAATTGGATGATGAAGGTCCTATATTGATGATTCAAGCCGTTGGATATGATCTACTATCTCAAAATTGTTTGCACACCAAAAATTATATGATTTAAAGATCTCTAGTTTATGCATTAGGTGATCAAAAAATACATCTAATTCAATTTTATTTACATAGTCCAATTTTTTAATTATTTATTGTATAGGCCATGGGTCTTCAAAATATATGATTTTTTTGTGTGTAAGCAGTTTTGAGATAGTAAATTATATTCAACGGTTTAGATTATTGATATAGGATCCTTATTATGGAGTTTTGATATGATCAGATCTGAGTCCAAATCTGATCGATCTGATTCTAGTCTGACTATATATATATAAATCAAAAAAATATTTTATTAATTTTTAAAGTCTATTAACATGAAATTTAAACACTTTTCATGCACGTGCTAAATATAATGGTGAAATATGACTTATATAGAGTCAAGTCAGTTTATATGTTAAGGAAATTTATATTTGCATTTTGGACATCAAGTTGAAATTGTTTACAAAATTAACTAGAAAGAAGAGGGCGACCGCCACTACAGCTATGTGTAATATTGATCAAAGTGTCCTTTTCTTAAAATCAGTTGATAGAAAATTTAAGCTCTTTCTATGCATGTGTTTAAAATTTGCAATGAAATATGACTTCTACAAAGTTAAGCAGGTTTGTATATGAAATTGTTTACCACATGTACTCTAATGTGGGTTATTGCATGATTTTTTTAGGAAAAAAGAAATCCATTCAATTTAAAAGCATGGTTATGTAGAGTCGATTTTAACTGTAACAAATAAGAAGGTCGATATAGTTACAAGTTATGCATGGGTTTCTTAATTAATTAAGTATATTGGCATACAAATAAAAATATTTAGAAGCAGTACTTCTTCATATTACACACACTCATATTTTTACACCTATTTGATGCATAGGTTAATGACCACTAAAACAAATGATTCTTGATTTGTAGATATTTTTAATAATATAAATCATGATCAATAGTATGCATCTTTGATTTGCATCCTCCATTAGTGACTTTGGACTTGAAAAGAATAGCATAGTCCATATATATATATATAATGTATTTTACATTAATTCAAACTTTACTCAAAAATCGTTATTAGATGTTATATGAAAAAAATTGCAAAGAATGACTAGGTCAAGGAAGCAAAGTGCAATTAAAATTAATATTGCTTTGGACTAAACAAATCTTACAAGTTCAAACCAATCAGACAAACATTTCATTCCTTTTCTTTTTCTAGGTGATCTATCAATGTCGAAATTTGGGTTTGACAAAATCCTACTAGTGCATTAATAAAAGTCCACATGTACAACAAATATTACTTGTTCAAATCAAGACTTGTAGAAACAACCTAGGGCCCAAGGCATGCAAAACACCTAGAAAGCCAATTATGTTCGATTTTGTCATTCAAGACACAAAATTTCATCCAAAAAAAATATATTATGCTGGAAAAAGGTAAATTTATTGTTAAAGAATTTTACATTAGTGATACGGTCGTCATGGTGATAGATACTTGGAGAAGTTGATCACTTCAAGAAATCATAGAGATTGTAGCCCGACCGAAAAATTTTGTGCTCATAACAAATTTCATTGTCGAATTGTACATTTCAAAGATCAATGGATGCTACGAATGGAAGGAATTTATCATTCGTTTCATGACACTATTATTTTTAATTTTATTGCTTAAATAAGTTTGAATTGCCTTAGAATTTCATTTTTTATTCTACATGAATTATATAGTCTTATTTTTATTTATATGCTTGTTCTTATATAAGATTGTCTAAGGTAGACTTGAATTTGATCAGTATTATGCTCATAAAATAGTTTTCCACCTTTCTCTTCCTCCCCCTCTTACTTTTGGAAGGTGTTATTAAGAAAGTGTGAACTATCTTGCACATGATAGGCCAGTCAAGCTTAAGTTTGGTCTATAGCTGTGCCTTTTTCAATGGTATCATCAAATCCTTTTTAGAAAAGGAAAACGGCACTATGACATTGATGAAACTACTAATACTACAATAGTTTTTATGGTATTAATTTCTGTCGTATTATACATATATAACATGGCTTCCATATAACTGCCATTATACATTATTCTTTACAATGACCTTGTGCAACGATTCTGTAGTTAATATTTTAGCTTATAACAATACATCAAAAATGATCACTCCATAAACACGAAAAAATTTACTGAAAACATAAGAAATGCACTTGGTCGGCGATCCCGTAGAAGAGGAATTGCAATTGGTGTTTCTTCCAATGCTGTCCCATCACAGGTGGTGGGACATTACCTATATTTTATTTTCCAACCATGGCTTCTCTCTCTCCCTCCTCCAACCACTCTTGACCACTCTAATTGCTCCACTGAAGCTGGGGTCCTCTCATCGAATCTCCGATGAAAAGGTTACAGCAGTTTAAAGGACACGTCGCACAAGTTTAGTGTGGTAATTAAACTGATGCAAAATTCAGCGGAGAGTTCTAAAGTCAGCACAACGCGTTCCCGTCCTCAGAGTCTTCTTATCAC
Source organism: Elaeis guineensis (assembly GCF_000442705.2). Lineage (NCBI taxonomy): Eukaryota > Viridiplantae > Streptophyta > Magnoliopsida > Arecales > Arecaceae > Elaeis > Elaeis guineensis. The sequence continues at coordinate 21,436,619 of NC_026004.2, read as the reverse complement.
CGTCCCTTGACTTAGTATATCCCACTCACACCACTTTAAGAGAGGAAAATGGGGTTACATCAGCCATCAATAACGTTTGGCTCCTAGAAACTTGGAAGCAAAAATGAAATGTTCAATCTCACAAGTTTTCCTTTCATTGGAGCACTTACTGTAGAAGCCTCCTAAAAGTTTCATACTTGTTTGATCATAGTGATGGGAACAATATATATTTAAAGACCTTAGGCATTAATGCTTCACAATTTTATTTATGATAAGGAAACTTAATCAACACCCGGTCCTTTTTGCTGACCAAGAAGATGGTTCATCAAAAGCTTTTGGTAGCAAGTATTGCAGCACATATATGTGGTTGATAATTATACCTCATAGGTCTATTTTTTCTGCATGGGATCAACCTTGACATTCGACCAACTCAAATAAAATAAAGTGCCAGTTGTGGTCTTGGGGTTGCGGTGTCAAACTATTTCCACCTACACATGTCATGCATATAAATGTTGCATTCCTCCATTCAAAATATATATCTATACATATATTGGAAGGAGTAATCAAGATTGATGTTGTGTCATGAGCCCCCACTAGGGACATGTTAGAGTATTGACACGTTACCAGTCGGCAGAGCAGACCAAGGAATGGCTGGAGGCTTTACACGAGTTCAGATGATGAGAATTAATTAGGTGGGGACTATTGGTACAAAAATGTGTGGCTGAGGAGGTTGGCTTCCACCGGATGCCTCACAACTTATCCCATTTATTGTTCTCCGTGCTTGTACCCGGGCATCACTCTATTTTATCCTCTGAGGACGACAAACTTAACGTCACACTTTAAAATGCGTGGAGGCCCACAAGAAAACCATGCAACTGTGTCACAACAAGATTGGTATTTTATGTTATAACCGTGCCATGCCTCATAAATCACACCAATCTCTTCCTGCCTTGTGCTATGGTAAAAATTTTGTGCACTTTTAATTTTTTTTTAAAAAAAATAGTTTCAAGTCTCCCTCTCGACGGTAGATTTGGGCCCATTCTCTGGACAACCAATTGACATTAGCTGCTCTTGTTGTCGTCCAGGACTGGTGCAACAGTGTGAGGGGGGCCATCATCCATGCAAGCTACTTAAATATTTTCTCCAATAACGAAGAAAAGAGTCTTAAAGACTCACTGGTACTGCAGCACCTAATACATAAGGCCAGTAAAGAGGACAGCATTATGAGATGTTAGCAACATTTTTTTATTTTTTGTTTTATTTTTTTTTTTGCATGACTTCGCACGCTAGGCATGGCATAAGTTCCAGACAATGATTTCTGGCCGTCAATCCATACCTTTGTTGCCTTGAGATCCATCACAGCCGTTAGAACTTCCAGAGCAGCTTTAAGTTGTTCGATTAGAGAAACATTGCTGTCATAAAATGTGGAATGGGGATAACAAATTCGGCACCAGAAATAACATCAAAATTGGAGTGAGCCAATAAAGTGGACGAGAAATTGAACTCAGACTGAAATCTGAATGAAAAGCCTCATTGGAGTTTGGGCTAAGTCCAACTCATTGGACCTGATATCTTGGGCCGAACTCCGCAAGTCTCGTGTTGCTCTTTGTATAAAGCAAGAGCACAAGCCCAGAACAAGTGAGCCCATTCAGCAAGAGGTTTTAACTCTTGTTTAAATGAAAGGAAGGTAGAGATAGCCATCCGGCTTTTATTGAGATTAAAAAGAAATTATGACAGAGAGGAAAGAAAATTTTAAAAAGTTACATTACAACTGATAGATGGAATAAGACAGAAAATTGAGAATAAAGAACCAGACTTCTTACATATTAACTTTTATGAAGATTTTTAGGAATATTTTTGACCTTCACCCAAACTCTTCCGAATTCTGACAGAAAATCCTAGTCACATGATGTAGACTAGCCATTGAAGATGTGAAGCCCTTCGAAGACTATGGTCACAAGAAATGAATGTTTGTTTAAAAAAAAAAATTGAAATTCCATTCTTTCTAATTTACCCACCGAATAGCCGTGAGAAGCATAAAAACGACTGAGTAAACCTTTTTCCAAGTTCCTTAAAATCCATTCTAGACAAAGATAACCAAAAGAGGATGTAGCCAACAACTCTACCAATTGTGGGCTAAGGATTAGAATTTATCTGGAGAACAGAGCAGCAAATTTGTCAAGCATATATGTCTGTTGTCTAAGCCAACCAGCAATCACTTGAGTGAGTGGAGAGTCAACTTTCCAAATTGAGATAACAATGTTCAGCTAATCTGAATCTTGGCCCATGTATTCTTGGCCTGATATTATCATGAAACAAGATCGATACATTTTATGGGACCCAATAGTGCAGTCGTCACTATAACACAAATTATATAATTTTCAGAGATAGAATATTAAGGTTAGTTTATGATCAATGAAGATAATAAGCCATGCCATGCTAACCCTTACATCACATTATAGATTATGCTAGGGTCGGCTCTATATACTGTAGGTCAAATTGGACAAGCAGAGCTTGGCCATAGTGCCAAGAGTGCTGCACTAAACCACTACAAAGACAGCGAGCTGACTGGGAGAGGCCTGCTAGACTAGGCCAGCACGACACGTGCACTCCTATGACGCATCGTGTCTGATCCTTTCACATCATTTCTTTTGCGTTTCTTCAAGATCTGGATGCCAAAGTATTAATTTATTTATATAACCAAAAGAATTAGAAGTTCGAAGGGAAGTAATGCAAGGGATTTTTCATTGTGACGGATCATGGTGCCAACAGATTGGATATGGGTCGTGTTGCTCCTACTCCCGTGCTCAAGGCCGGTTGGTCGATGTGAAAACACTTTGAAGGCTATTATTGGAGCTTCATCCAAAAATTTGCAAAAAAATCTCTATCGATATATTTTTTAGCAGAGATCCTCCTATGCTTAAGATAAAAGATGGAGAATAAGAAAATAAAAGAGTTTCGAGAACTTATTTTGAGGATCTCTGCCCTCCTCCATTTATAAAAGGAGAGTTGGAGAAGTATATGCCTCGGAGTCTTGACTGATTCCTGAGTTTTACGCATAGATTCGGTGGGCGAGAATTCTTTCTTTTTAGGAGTAATCTGATTGCAAAAGAGTCCTTTTTACCTGAACTTTTCCAATTTGTAAGAAAAGAAAGATTTTGTTAATGAGGATTTTTCAACTATAGCTCGAACTGGCCGATCTAAAATAGCTCATCCAAAATCGAGGAGGTTATCTCGACAAAAGCCAGGGATTGAGCTACCGCTTTCGATTCAGCGCCGTATGCCTGGGGCGCCTAAAATAATTGTAGTTGCCAATCAAGTTTAACTGAGTCCAATCTCCAACAGTTCGGATGGTACCAAGGTCGAATTTGCCTAAGGTCGAGGTAGATATCCACAACAGATGCCTCCACTCTTGAGCCCGAGCTCTTGTGAGATCATTCGAAGAGAGTATAAATCTAAGGTCAAGGCCATTTTCGCCAAATTATTTCCAACTTTTTAACAGCCGACACCTATCAAAAATCGATGTCGTTAGGCGAACCGACTCTACGTTTGGGTTGTCGAATCTCCGAATCTGCATGAGCTATCCTGGCCAATCATAGGCTGCCACTTGGCACACATCGGCGAGGGGAGGTGATTCGTCAATAAATTAGAGCCATCCGAACTCCTATAAATAGGCACCGTTCCACTTTTACTTTTATCGTTTCTACTATTTTGAGAGGAGAGGAAGTTGCCTGAGCGATTTTCGATAAACTCCGGCAATCATCGTCGGCAAGTAATTATTGTCAGCTACAATCGAACTCGATTCACCGACCCCAAACTGCCTCCCTAAATTTGCTCGGCTGCTTCTCTTTTTAGGTCAATCCTCCATATTCTCTTTGGCTTTTTGGGATGAGCACATCAAGTTCGTCTCCATCCACTTGGACCTCGGGTGATGATCTGAGGGATGTGAACCTGGCATCCGACGTAATATGTTCTTCGAGCGAATCCAAAGTAAGTGGAATGCCCGACTTTAGCCCCTTCTGGGTAGGTTCTGTCCTCTCCTCAAAGGACTTAGAAATCATTCATTTAAAGTACTAGATCTCAGCCGAATTTGGGTTGGAGGTCGCCAGTCCTGGAGAGCGCAAAGCTCTTCCGCCTCGAAGTTGAATCGACCTCTACGAGGAATCCCTCAAGACCAGACTTAGGCTATCCTTTCATTTTTTTAATCACAGAACGACTCAATACATACCAAATAAGCTCATATTGTATAGCACCGAATTGATCATGGCATTCAACATAGCTTTTTTAGTTCATTGCTTTCTCCTCGAGATTGAACCAACCTCTAGCCTCTTCAGGGCATGCTTCACATTGAAGCAACACTCTAAAGAGGCCAGGTGGTAGTATGCCTCTATTCAGAAGGATCGTCATCTCTTCCAAGATGCTCCTTTCTCAATACATAACTAGAAGAAGAGATACTTCTTTATCTCGATCGAGCAACCTTGGGACATTAGCACATCATAGAATCGACCTCAGAGATCAGCAGTCAGAGCTCCTATTTTATCCAACATCAAAGAGGAGGTACTGAAGCTTATCTTTGGCCATGCCACTCCCCCACTCTCTAAGCTCCTTTCTGAGGAGAATTTGCATAAGATCGAGTTAAGCTCGATCGATCCGCAAGTAAGTAAATTATCTTTCAGAGTTCTTTACCTCGGCTTTCCTTCTTTGCTGACCTTAGTTTTTATCCAGGCATGAGGGCCGAAGATGTCGAAGCTCTTCATCGAGCTGCCAAAAGGAAGAAAACTGCCATGGGTCCTGCTCCAAAATGTGGCGAAATTGAGGCCATCCTTGCCCAGCCCACTATCGACAGCTCTTCGGGGCCAAGTCGTGCTCCTCCGACGAAGAAGCCTTAATCTAGGGCTCAACTCGCATAGCCCCTCAGGTCCATTCCACTAGGGGAAGCAGTCCCCCAATCTTCTGCCTCCTCATCGCATCGAGATTCAAGCATACCTCGAATTTCGATGCAAATGTCTTCTTGTCCAGCTAATCTATCAGCTGAAGTTTCTTTAGAGCCAGAAGCTCTAGCCTGACCTTAGGCCCAAGATAATAGATTGGGCTTTGGCAATTATCGACTCGCCCAAGACCTTCTTCGGGTGGCAATGACCCCAACCGATGTTGAGGCCTTAGACACAAAAGATGGTGCTTTCCACATCCAAGACTTATATGACTCTCTTCTCCGGGTAAGTGCTGCTCCTTGGTCGAGCTCCCATTTAGTTCATCATCATCATTATTCAAACTTTTTTGCCCTTCTTCTTCTTCTCATTCTTTTCTTTTTTTTTTTTTTGGACAGCTCATCCACCATGTCGACCACTTCATCGAGGTGATCCAGGAAGCTCAACAAAGTTTAAGGCCAAGGACAAGGCTGGTCAGGCCAATAGAAGGGTAAATGATATCGTGCTCTCCAAAATCAAGGCCAAGGAGGAGGTCAAATCACCAAAGGCCAAGGTAAATCACCGAGAAGTCGAACTCACCAAGGCTTGAGGTGAGACTGAAGTTCAGCTGTCTACGAAGACTAGCAGGTGGGAGAAGAAGCTAGAAACTGCAAAGGTCACCATGATCAAAGCTTTCTGTTCCTCGACGAAGCTCCAGGCAATCAAGATGGAGTTCACCTTTGAGTCCTACTTATAAGGACCAATGGATTTCAAGGTAAAAGTTCGGAGCCACTTCCCCGAGCTCGACCTCCAGCCCTTGGAGTCAGACAACAAAGAGGAGGAAGTCACCGAGGCCATTGAGGGGAAGGCACATGCCGGGGAGACCTCCAGCCCAATCCATGGAGATCAGGCCACCGGAGGTGCAGCATCAGTTCAATCTCCGATGGTGATTGTCCTCCCACATCCTGACGATATCGGACAGTCCCATGCCCCTGATGGGGCCTAAAATTTTCTTGTATGTTAGCTCGGGCATGTCCAAGCTATGCAAATGGTTGGTCCATTTTGTGTATTTTGGTTCCTCTTGGGATATTTCTGTATTGGACCAACCTTAAAGATTTTGTAAGAATTCTTCTTTTAATGAAATTCACCTTTTTTCTCACATCTCGGCTTTTCATTCTCGCTTTCTTTCTTAGGTGTAAGTTCACCTAATCGTAGAGGTTGGTTGATTGAAGGTAAATGAGTATTCCTTGAGTTCGGCTCCCGATCTCAAGCCGATATTTTAGTAAGGCACCATTAATTGAAGTCGCGACCATGGCCGCTAGTTCTTCTAGGTTTATTCATACAAAGATAAAGTATAAAGAGATGACCGTGATTATGATCATCTTTTAGCTTATTCACTGGTGTGGTTCAGCAATTGAGGTGTTTGGAGGTCTTGCCAAGCTCATCCATGGATTAGAAGTGCAGGTCGAAGATTCAGGAGATGCGTTCCACTCAGCATATCCAAGAATGAAAAGCACATGTTGGAGACATTCGAAGATGCATTCTGCTCAGCTTGTCCGAGGATGAGGAGCACACGTTGGAGATCTGAGAGATGCATTCTACTCAGCTCATCCGGGGATGAGGAGTGCGCATTGGAGATCCGAAAGATGCATTCTGCTCAACTCGTCAGAGGATGAAAAGCATGCATTGGAGATGTTCAAGAGATACGTTCTGCTTAACTCATCTGAAGATGAAGAGCATGTGTTGGAGATCCGGGAGATACTTTCTACTCAACTCATTTGAGGATGAGGAGCATGCGTTGGAGACATTCAGGAGACACATTCCACTGAGTTCGTCTGAAGACGAAGAGCGCATATTGGAGATCTGAGAGATATGTTCCGCTCAGCTCGTTCGAGGATGAAAAGCATCCATTAGAGATGTTCGAGAGATACATTCCACTTAGCTCATTCGAGGATGAGGATCGTGCATTGGAGATCTGAAAAATGCATTATGCTCAGCTCATTCGAAGACGAGAAGCACACATTAGAGACATTCGGAAGACACGTTCCGCTTAGCTCGTCCGAGGATAAGGAGTGCATATTGGAGATATAGGAGAATATTTAGAGCTATAGAAATAAATTCTTTTGTTATTCGATTCAATAAGAATTACAACTAAGGATGGTAGATTCATAAGTTGTTGGAGTTCTAGGTCCTAGAGATCAAGGTTCCATCCAACCATCGAAGCCGATATGCTTCTGATCAAACTCTTCATCAACGTGATACAAGCCTTTCCAGTTTAGTGTGAGCTTTCCCTGTTCAGTTGGGTGAGACACTTTGGATCTCCGGAGAACAAGATCTCTTGCTTGAAAGGCTTTATCTTTGACTCTCAAATTATAATACCGAGCTATTCTCTATTGTTAGTTCACCATCCGTATCCATGATCGCTCTCCATGTTAATCGAGTTGCTCTCTTCATCAAACTCTTCTACTTGAAGTGAAGGCAAACCAATTTCCAAGGTTATCACGGCTTCGATCTCGAAAGTGAGTTTGAAAGGGATCTCTCTGATGGGAACTTATTGAGTTACGCCCAAAGTATGTTGTATAACTCTTCGGCCCACAATCCTTTAGCTTGGCCTAGACGGGCCTTGAGTCCTTGCAATAGAGTCCTGTTGGTTACCTCAACCTCGTCATTACTTTGGGGATGAGCTATCGAAGTCAACCTGTGCGAGATTATAAATTTGTTGTAGAATCCTATGAATTTCGATTTGTCAAACTGATGCCCATTATCTATGATAATAGTTCAAGATAGATCAAATCGACAAATGACAGATTTTCACTTGAAGTCGTAGACTTTAGCCTCGATGATGGTCGCCAACACTTCTACTTCCACCCATTTGGTGAAGTAGTTAATTACGACAAGCAAAAACTTCTTCTGTGTGGTGGCAGAGATAGGAAAGGATCTGAAGATGTCCATGCCCCACTAGACAAAAGGCCAAGGTGTGGTGATCGGGATCAAAGTAGTTAAAGGTCGGCACTAGATGTTGGAGTTCTTCCGACACTGGTCGCACTTGCTCACTAAGTTGGCTGCGTCCTTCTACATGCTCGGTCAAAAATAACCCTGCCAAAATACCTTATAAGCAAGCACCTTGCCCCCAGGTGATTTCCGCAGCTTATTTCGTGAACCTCACGAAGGACACCACTTTCAAAGGTCGAAGACACCAAAGTAGTAGAAGGAAGAATGATCTTTTGTATAGCTTTCTGTCATACATGAGATACTAAAGTGCGAGATGCCTTAGCTTCCTGAATTCTTTCCGATTAGCTCGCAGCACCCCATCTTACAAGTATTGAACAATCGAATCTATCCAACTCAGCTCGGGGTCCATTTGTATCACTGAGGGCTCCTCAATGCTTTGCCACTCAAGGGTTTCTAAATATGAGCTCCTTTTCAGATCGGTGGCTCCAAAGGTGGCGAGCTTTGATAGTAGATCCGCCCTCGCATTTTTTGATCTCAAGATTTGCTGAAATTCATGGTGGTGAAATCAGAAGCAAGATCTTTTACCCTCTATAGATATATCATCATATTGGGCTCCTGAGCCTCATACTCCCCTTGCACCTGTCCAATGATGAGCTGGAAGTCACTATGGACCCTCAAGCAACGAACTCCCATCTCCCTTGCTGTTTTTAGTCTAATAATTAGAGCTTCATATTTTGCTTTATTATTCGAGGCAGAGAACTCAAAGCGTAGGGCATATCGGCAACTACTCCTTATGGGTGAGTCAAAATTAGTCTGGCTTCTGAGCCCATCATGTTGGAGGAGGAGCCATCCACATGAAGAACCCAATATTCTTCGAGCATTGTAGCTTTTGATTCTTTGCCTGGCTTTTCTTTCGAAATGGTGCATTCTAGATCAAAATTAGCTAATGCTTGAGCTTTGTGGATGGTCTTGGGAGGTACTTTATATCGAACTCTCCTAGGTCAACAGCCCATTTGGTCAGCTGTCCTGAAGTGTCATGCCAATAAAGTACCGACTTGATTGGTTGGTCGGATAGGACAGTTATGGTGTGTGCCTGAAAGTATGGGCGTAACTTCTTGGAGGATATTACGAGGGCATAAACTATCTTCTCCAACTCTGTGTATCTGATCTTGACATCATGGAGAATTTGGCTGATATAGTAGACTAGCTTCTATGTTTTAGCTTCCTACCGAACGAGGATCGAGTTGATCATCGAAGGTGAGATTATAAGGTACAAATATAGCACCTCCTCAAGCTCTAAATTGCTTAGGAGAGATAGTGAGCCAAGGTATCTTTTTAGCTCATCAAATGCGGTCTGACACTCCTCCGACCATTGAAAGTTCTTTGCTTGCTTGAGGGCCTTAAAGAATGGAAGGCTTTTTTCAGCCGATCTTAAAAGGAATCTGCTGAGAGCTACAATCCTTCCTATCAAGCACTGTATTTTTTTTATCATCTTTGGAGGTTTCATTTCATAGAGAGCTTAGATCTTCTCAAGGTTAGCCTCTATTCCACATTGCGACACCATTAAGTCAAAAAATTTATCGGAGGTGACATCAAATGCTCACTTACTGGGTTAAGCTTCATTCGAAAGTGCCATAGCAAAGCAAACGTCTTCTCAAAGTCAGTGATGTGGTGCTCGACAGCTTTGCTTTTAATGAGCATGTCATCCACATATACCTCTATATTCCTTCCGATCTACTCCTTGAAGACCTTATTGATGAGCCATTAGTAGATCGCATCTGTATTTTTTTAGACCAATTGACATGGCCCTATAGCAAAAAAAGACCCTAGTCAGTAATAAAGGATGTTTTCTCCTCATCCTTGGGAGCCATATGAATTTAATTGTAGCTAGAGAATGCATCCATAAAAGATAAGAGTTGATGGCCTGAGGTTGCATCTACTAGCTGGTCCATGCGAGGTAGAAGGTAGCTATCTTTGGGACATACCTTATTGAGATCAATATAATCAATACACACACTCCACTTTCCATTCATCTTTTTGACTAACACCACATTGGTTAACCACTCTAGATAATAAGTTTCTCTAATAAATCCAACCTTCAAAAGTTTATCAACTTCTTCTTATATGGCTCTCTGTCGCTTGGGGGTGAATCTCTGTTTCTTATGTCTGATTGGACGATGCTTCGTATCCATATTTAAGTGATGAACTATGACATCTAGATCAATGCCCGACATGTCAGAGGCTAACCAAGTGAATATGTCTGCATTGGCTCGAAGAAATGAGGCAAGATGTCAACGATCCTCTTCACATAAATTGGAGCCGATCTTAACAACTTGGTTTGGGTCAACTTCATCTACCAGCACCAGAATGAGTTCTTCCACTAGCTGACCTCTCTATTTCGTTAGCTCATTCCGAACGTCAAGTTCCTCCACAAGTTGACGTTCTTCAAGTACTTCTCCCCACAAAGTCACCATGTAACATTCCCTTCCTACCTGTTGGTTACCTCAGAGCTCGTCGATCCCATGGGGAGTCAAAAATTTCACAGTCAGATATAAGGTTGAGATCACAGCTTGGAGGGAGATCAACCTGGGCCGACCTAAGATAGCATTGTACACCAATGAGCCTTTCACCATAAAATAGTTCAGTTCAATAACAACCTATTTTGGAGCCTGTCCTGCTACTATGGTGAGGGAGATGATTCCTTCTATGGGAATCGTGCTATCTGAGAATCTAATCAGAAGAGAGTTCCTCCTCGCTAGTTGCTAAGAAATCAAATCTATTCATACAAAAGTATCGTAAAATAAAACATCTATCAAACTTTTATTGTCAACTAAAATCTGATGTACATCATAATTCGAGATATTTAAAGTCACGACTCTAGCATCGTCATGCAAACATTATATTCCTTTTAGATCAGCTTCCAAAAAAATAATTTCATCACCAACCTTTCTTTTCTTTGACTCCTTATCTTCAGTTCAGCTCAACCTAGGGGATATATGGCCTAGCCTCCCTCTAGAGATGGTTCGAATCTCACCCTATTGCCCAGCAAGACAAACCAAGAAGGGGGGTGAACTAGATTTTAAAAAATTTAAACAAGATATATGCAGATTTTGCAAAATAATGAAGAGTGTGTGAGTGCAAAAGATTATGCTATCAAATAAGCAAGAATATAGAAGATATGGAAGAAAGAATAAAAGGCAAGCAACACACAAACACCATAATTGTTATAGTGATTCGGTGCCCCCAGCACCTATATCCAATCCTCAAGATTCTCTTAAAAATTTTTACTATAATTTGTCCAACATTACAGTCGGATAGTTTTTCGGACTCACTATCCAAAATGCAGTTAGTTTTGCATGGGATCACCAAGCAAAATCTAAAATTATAAAATAAAAAAATAAAAAAATATTTTTTTTATGAACTAACCATGCCAACGATCTCCGACAATGATGCCAAAATTTGATTGCTATCGTGGATGGTCAAAAATAAAATCTAACTCAAACTATATAGATAGGATGAGTCGGGATCATATCCTCAAGGATCAAAGAGCTGAGTTATATTCAAATTAAAAAATAAAATAAAAAATTAAGATTTTAAGATTTTAAAAGATAAAAGAAATAAGTTTGATAGAAATAAAGTTGAAAAAAATCAAGTAAAAAAAAGTACCTCAGGTTTTCAAATCTATTCTTTAATCATAAATTTATATTTTAATTAAAATAATCTAGATCACTAAAAACTATAAGTCTTAGTGATTGAAAAAAGATAAATTCATGATTAAATTTTGAGCATAGCTTCTCTCGCTGAGTATGAATCGCATCTTTTGATCATGCTCGTCTCTATGTAGTCATAAATTATTCAAAAATCTATCTTATGAAATAATAAAAACTACTACTTAGACACGTAAATAAAATCATAAAAACTATTCATGTTTGCTAAATATTCAATATTATTCAAAAAAAAGCCTTACAACATTCAAATAGTTGATTGCATAATAAAAGAAAATACACAATAAGAATAAGAAAATAAAATTTAAATTTAAATTTTAGGACTTCATCTACTCCTCTGAAGATAAAGGATTTAGCTACTTATAGGTTGGATCTCACTCACCATTAAAAACTCCATCTTCTTGAAAGGTTGAAGAAAAATTAGAAGAAGAAGATGCAGTAGAACCTCCTCTCTCCCAAAGCTCCAAACTCTTCCTTCTCTTTCTCTCTCTTTTACTCCATAATTTTCTCTCAATTTTCTATTCTATTTTTCTCTACTCTATGGACCCTTTTTTATAGCCTTCATAGCCCCCCCAAAGTCATAAATATGACCCTTCTCTTGATTCCTCACATATTAGGACTCCTTTTTATGTTAAACTTCTCCATCCCGCATCCCTAATGCGTCCCAACTTTCTGGCCATCTGATCGAGTTGAAACATCCTAGATCTCATCAAATCAGCCCTTATTATAGTTGGAAGCCACCCTAGCCATTCGATCTTGTGCTAGATTGATTTGGAGCCGTCGGATCGTGCAAAGATCAGCTCTTGATTTATTCTGGCAGTTGATAGCTCACCAGACTGTCTGATCGCGCCTTTAAATCATTCACAACTGTTGGATTATGCAAATGAAGTGAGCCACCACTGCTTGACATGGAATAGAGCTCCCTCAGTCATTCGATTAGGTTTTTGATCTAGCGCCAGCCGTCCGATGGTGCAAATCCAACCCACCTCTTCGTGCACCATGACATGGACCGAGCTATGGACCATGCCTCATTTTTGTGGACTGGTCGGTCGGTCCATGGTACACCAAGCGATCTGATGGCCCGATTTTGGATCAATTTGGATTTCGATTTGGATTGATTTTTAGCCTAATTTGGCTTGGATTTCAGCCTCCTTTGGATCTCCATTTGGGATCTATTTTGAGTCCGATTTGCTCTCAATTTAAGTCCTTTTAACCTGTGAATTGGACTCTTTGCATTGGCAATCATTTTTTCTATAAAAGATAAATAAAAATATCAATTCTTAAAGAATAAAAATAAATTAATTTATAAATTAATGCTTTTATCAACATATTTATGGTACTTATCACTTATAAGAGGGGCTCATAAGTATACCAATGGATTTTGATATCTCCATCCTAAATTTTTTGAGTATTTTTCTTGTATACTTGATTTGATTGATGAAATTTTTTTTTCTGTTTATTTGATTTGAAGTCTAAGAAAGAAGTTCAGCTCTTCCATCATTCTCATTTCAAACTCATCCTGCATAAACTTAATAAATTCTTTACAAAGAGATTCATTAGTAGCTCTAAAAATAATATCATTAACATATATTTGTACTACTAATAAGACTTCATTGTTTTTCTTCAAAAATAAAGTTTATTAATATTTTCTCTAGTAAATTTATTATCTAGTAGAAATTTGCTTAATCTCTCATACCATGCTTTAGGGATTTGTTTTAAGCCATAAAGTGTCTTATGTAATTTGTAAACATCATCAGAAAATACATGATTTTCAAATCTAGATAGCTATTTAACATATACTTTCTCAGCTATATAACTATTTAAAAATATACTTTAAATATTTATTTGGTAAAGTTTAAAATTCATGAAGTAAGCAAATACAAGTAGCAATCTAATTGCTTCTAATCTAGCAACCGGGATAAAAATTTCATCAAAATCAATATCATCTTCTTAATTATATCCTTTAGCCTCTAGTCTAGCTTTATTTCTAATAATAATTTTATTTTCATTTAGTTTGTTTCTAAACACCCATTTAGTTCCAATCACCGGATGATCATTGGGTCTATCAATTAAAGTCCAAACTTTATTTCTCTCAAATTGATTTAATTCCTCTTGTATGGTATTTATCCAATTAGGATTGTTTTCTATTTTTTCAATAGTTTTAGGTTCAATTTGAGATACAAAGGTTAGATAATTATTAATATTTCTTAGAAAAGAGCGAGTTCTTATCTCTTAAGATAGATCACCAATAATTAAGTCTTTCGAGTGTCTATGTGCATACCTCCACTCATTAGATAGTTCATCCTTTTGGCTTGGAGTGGGTTCCTCTATCTTTTCTTCTTGTTCATTCTTTTTTAAGCCTTCTTCTTCATTTTGAAGTGGATTATTCTTTAGTGTGAGATCATCCATTATATTGATCAAAATTTCTATATCTTCATCTAAAATATCTTCCTTTATAGGATACTTATCATTAGATTTATCAAAAACTACATGGATAAATTCTTCAACAATAAGAGTTTTTTTGTTGAAGATTCTATATACCTTGCTAGATGTAGAGTATCCTAAAAGGATATCCTCATCCGACTTAGCATCAAATTTTTCTATATTATCCTTTCCATTATTTAGTATGAAATATTTACAATCAAAAATATGAAAGTAGTTTATGCTTGATTTTCTACCTTTCCAAAGCTCATATAGTGTTTTCTTTAAAATGGATCCAATTAAAATATGATTTAAAATATAACATACTATGTTGATAGCTTCTATCCAAAAATATTTGGATAGGTCACTTTCACACAACAAAGTGCATGCCATTTTTTTCAAAGTATGATTTTTTCTTTCTACTATCCTATTTTGTTAGGGTGTCCTAGATACAAAAAAATTATTTCTATTCCTTTTTCATTATAAAAATTTTTAAATTGATGATTTTCAAACTTGATTCCATGGTCACTATGATGCATACTATTGATAAGTTCTTGTCATTTGATGCTTTACGATAAAATTTAGTAAAAATAAAAAATACTTCATTCTTTTGAGCTAAAATATAACCCATGTAAAACTGAAAAGTTATCTATAATTACAAAGCAAAATATTTTACCTCCGAAGCTTGTGGTCCTAGTTAGTCCAAATAAATCCATGTGAAATAACTCCAAAGATCTAGAAGTTAAAATGATACCTTTTGGTTTAAAAGAGTTTCTTGTTTATTTTTCAAGTTGGCAAGCATCAAAAATTTGATTCTTTTCAAAGTTTAGTTTAGATAAGCCTTTAACAAGATTTCTATTAATTAGCTTTGAAAGTAAATCCATACTTATATGTCCTAATCTATGACGTCACAATCAGATAGTCTCACTAACTTTGATATCCATTGCAACAAAATATTAACTATCTTTATGTGAAGATCATCTAGATCAATCATGTAGACGTTGTCATGTCTATATCCAATGAACATAATACCATTATTATTGGAACTAGATATAATGCATAGTAACGATTCAAAAATTACTTTATATCCCTTATCATAAAATTGACTAATACTAAGTAAGTTATGTTTCAATCCATCAACTAATAAGACATTTTAAATAGAGGTAGAGGGTGAGATATGGATGCTACCAATACTAATAAAATATCTTTTTTCATTATTTTCAAAGGTAACAATTCCTCCATCCTTTAATTCAAAAGTGATAAATTGTGATTTGTCATCGTCATGTGCCTTGAGCAGTCATTATCAAGATACCAAAGTCTTTTTCTTCTTTTGACTGCAAGACATACCTACAAAAGAGAATTAACTGGAGGTTTTAGGTATCCAAGTAATTTTGGATCCTTTAGGGTTAGTTCTCATAGTTTCTTTTGAAATCCATATCTTTCTAATCATGCTTCCATTTAATTTTTTGAAATCATACGAATAAGATCTATGTCCCATTTTTCCATGACAAAAGCATGTAACATTTGAAGAATAGTTTGAAAAAGCTTTGACTGAGAAGTTCTAAAATAATTTTTGTTCTTTTTTAGATTTGAGTTCCAAACTGACT
Organism: Elaeis guineensis; assembly: GCF_000442705.2. Taxonomy (NCBI): domain Eukaryota; kingdom Viridiplantae; phylum Streptophyta; class Magnoliopsida; order Arecales; family Arecaceae; genus Elaeis; species Elaeis guineensis. Next base: position 21,421,028 of record NC_026004.2, on the reverse strand, counting down.
TTGTTAAAAATAACTCTTTGTTCATTTAAAATTATTTTATAGTTTTTTGAAACTAAAAGTAAATTTTTCAATAAAGGGTTTAACCTTTTTCAAATTATCTTTTAGATTCTAATTTTCACAAACTAGAGACTCAATCTCTTTTGAAATTTATTCCTTTTCATGAATCAAATTAAGATTTTATTTTTTTGAACTTGCTTTTCTAAATTTAATCATAAGTTCTAAAAATGCTTCTCGTAATTCATCAAATGTGAAATCTTGAGAGTTTTCAGCACTTACCTCCTCTTGATAAGCCATCAAGCAAAAGTTGGCCATTTTTTGTATATCCTCATCGGAGCTTGAGTCCTCACTATCACTTTATGTTGCCATCATTATCTTCTTCTTAATCTTTGTGCTTGATTTCTTGAAAAAGGGGTAGTCCATCTGAAAATAACCGAGCTTCTTGGATTCAAAGCACACAGGAAGTTCTTTGTCTTTCTCCTTCATCCTATCTTTATTTGGTTCTCCCTTAAATGGCCTTCTCTTAAAGTTTTGCTTCTTTTTCATGAACCTCTTGAACTTTCTTATAATCAAGCCAAATCATCCTCTTCACCTTCTTCATCCGACTCATTATTTTCATCATCTTCAATTGTGGTTGACTTGCGTGTGATGATCTTTTTCTTCTTATTTTTCTTCTTAATATTTTGCTTCATGGTTAACTCATGAGTCATAATAGAACCAAAAAGTTCTTCTAATAGAAGCTTGTTGAGATCCTTGGCTTCTTAGATTGCGGTGACTTTGAATTTTCATGTATTCAGTAAAGACCTAAGACTTTTGCAGACAAGTCCACTATTAGTATAAGATTTTTTCAAACTTTTCAAACCATTTATAATATTGATAAATTTAGTAAACATATTCGTAATAGATTTATTTGACTTCATTTTGAACAATTCATATCTATGAACAAGCATATTAATTTTAGACTTCTTGACTTGGTTGGTATCTTCATAGGTAACCTCCAATCTATCCCAAATTTTTTTAACTGAAATATAAGTAAAAATTTTATTAAATTCATTAGTATCTAATGCATAATATAGGATATTTATAGTTTTAGCATTTAATTCAATCAATTTCATATCAAGCTCATCCCAATCATCTTCGAGTTTGAGAACATCATTACCATCTCTTTAATTGTGGGTGTGTGTGGATCTTTGATTATCACTTTCTAAAGTTGATAATCTAATACTTGAATATAAATACACATACTTTCTTTTCAATAAGTGTAATTTATTCCATTGAGCAAAAATGGTCGATTGGTTAATTATCCTTCGATAAGAAAGGCACTCATTTGGATTATTATTTGATCTTAACTCTGGATCATTGAATCAAATATTGCTGAGTATCAAGCACTGATACCACTTGTTGTCCAGCAAGACAATCTAAGAGGGGGAGAGGATGAATTAGTTTTTTAAAAATTTAAACAAGATATGTGCAAATTTTGCACAATAGTAAAGAGTGTATGAATGCAGAAGATTATGCCATCAAGTAAGCAAGAATATAAAAGATATAAAAGAAAGAATAGAAGGCAAGAAACATACAAACATCATAACTTTCATAGTAGTTTGTGCCCCCAGCACCTACGTCTACTCCCAAAGATCCTCTTGAAAATTTTCACTATAATCTATTAAAGATTATAGCTGGATAGTTTTTTGTACTCACTATCTAAAATCTAGTTGGTTTTGCATGAGATCACCAATCAAAATCTAACCCAAGTCAATCTCTGATTTACAATCCAATTGTAAGACTTGGATGAGCCTATCTCCTAGCTTCAATCCCTAATTGAAGCTAGTTATAGTAGAATAGATAAAAATAAAATTATAAAATTATAAAAGCTCCTTTAATAAGCAAATGATTATCAATGAAGCTTGTGGAATCTTTTTTTGAGAAAGCTTTTCAATTGAGGAAGTTATCTTCTTACTGAAAAGGCTCTCTTAATTTGATTATTCAGGTGGTTGAGAAATGAAAACTTTCTATTCAATGCTTCTTATCTTTTTCTTATTGTTTTTACTTTTTTCTTTAATTCTCACTTTCTTGTCTTGTCAATCAATACTTGGAAGTGTTAAATCACTATTTGAAAGTCCAAAAAATCATTTATGACTATTGAAATTTGAAATAGAGCAATTGGATATAAATCTACAAAATTTTAAAAATTCTACAAAACTAGCCATTGGAACTCGAGTCCGTTAGAACTCAAGTCGACTCGGATTGGACTCGAATCAACTCAAATGGCCTTCGAGTCTGTCTTCTCGAAAATTCAGTGCTCTATCTTTTCTTGCAACTTTGATTTGAAAAATTTGAGTCGACTCAATCTGCCATTCAGTGTTTCAATTTTCTATTTCGGATAATTATTTTTTTGCCATTCCTCATTCGAGTCGACTCGGATAAAATTTGAGTCGACTCGAGGTCGTGCCAGCTGAAATATTTGCATGTCAAAATTTTTTTCTCTGATTTTTATTTTGAGTCGACTCAAATCATACTTGAGACGACTCGAGATTCCCTCAACTAAATTATTTTTTCAAATTAAAGCCTATTTTGATTCCAAGCTTTTGATGATCTTTTCCTCTTTTATTTCAAGGTTCCTTTACTCCAATTAAGCTTCCAACATCTTTTCATTCAAATTTGTTTGACCCTTTAGGATTAATCTTTTGATACCTACTAATTTATCTGAAACATCAGCTTAATGAAACTATTAGACAAATCATATGCTCAAACATTTTGCTATTCATCAAAATCAATTTTTGAGATTAACACACCTACTATAGGTCGGTCTCTCTAGAGGTCCTCTTATCACGGAGGATCACCACGGGGTGCTTCTTGGATCCACCACTCATCAACATATCACTAAAGCCATCCCCATCGGATAAGCACCTCTATCTCTTCCTAAAGCTACCAACATTCGTTCATGTCATGTCCATGGTCCCAGTGATACCTGCAATACTTCCTCAAATTCCTTGCTTGCACTAGAGTAGTGATTTTTCTTGGCCTGGGGAGCTCTTCTTGGCATTCTATCTCCATCAGTATTTGAGATTGAAGAGTGTTCAATGGAGTGAAATAGTGAAACTTCCATAGAGGGGTTCTAGATCGGCATTACCCTACATGGGATCTGGTTCGATTTCCTCAAGGTGGAGCTCGAGATTGATGGGATTTTTGCTTAATGTGTAGATGCTGCACTTGTCGATAATCTTTTCTCCTATCCTGATCAGTCTTCAGCTGTGATCCACCACCAAAGTTCTCTCCTTGCTAGTCCCAAGCTTCCTCTACTTGAGCATACCTCTCCGCCTGCTCTAATATTTCAACAAAATCCTTTCGGTACTGTTTATTGAGCAAGAAGAGGAGGTTATCTTGGAGAAGTTTGGCTTTAAGTGCAGTCATTACCATAGACTAATCCAAGTTCCACACCTCCAGGGTCGTAGCATTGAAGTTGTTGATGTAATCTTGGAGTGGTTCATTCTCCCACTATTTAATGGTGACGAGCAAGTTCGAGTTGCGGTACTATCGACAGCTGCTGATGAAGTGTGTGATGAACATCCGACTGAGCTGGTAAAAAGAGTCCATAGTGTTTAGATGCAAGCTTGAATACCAGTGATGGACAGCCTTCCTCAAAGTCAAAGAAAAAGCTCGATAAATAGTTGCTTCGGTTTCTCCTTGTAGGAGCATGAGAGATTTAAAATTTTTTCAGTGATCTACCAAGTTAGCAGTTCCATTTATGTCATTTTAAATCAGGGTGGTAGCGGTTCACTCATGACCTTCTGGGTAAATGAAGGATCCATGCTGAAATCCAGATCTGTGTCTCACTGTTGTGGCACTTGCAATACATCAATCCACCGCCACATCTCCTCTAGTTTCCTCTTCAAATCATCCTCCCAAGTTGGATGGTGACGACGAGAGAAGTGATCCGATGTCGAATCTCTTCTTGAGAGCAGAGTGGGTGATCATCTATGCTTCCACTGAATGGGGTTGTAAGGCCGGTTGAGACAACTGGCACTCACCTTAGGGCTATGCGGAGGTCGGTCAGCCAACCTCTCCCTAGTTGGCTATAAGATCTTTGGAGCAGACCGAGGCTTGATGTTCTGCTGCATTCCTCTCACAGTGACTGAGAGAGCCTGCATCTGTTGGATGAGGCTATTGTATTGATCTTAAGAAACCATCGATGCTGCAGGTGGAGGATGTTGTTGGCTTGTCTTCTGTTGGAACGGTGGGATGCATTCAATGTACCTCTTTGTGTCTTCATGGTGATCTTCGACAAGCTCTCTCCTTCTCAAATTAGGACCCCAAAATTGGTTGGGGAGGACCCTTCCTCTAGCGCTAAATGTTGCTTCTACTCCCATGCTTAAGGTCGGATGGTTGAGGTGAAATACTTTGAAGGTCATTGCTAGAGCTCTACCCAAGAACCTATAAAAAAAGTTTCCACCAGTGTGTTTTCTGATGGAGACCCTCCAACGCTCAAGTCAAGAGATAGCAAATAAGAGAAGAAGAGAGAAGTAGAGAACTTACTTCAAGGGTCTCTGCTCCCCTCTATTTATAGAGAGGAGTTGGAGTAGTACACATCTTGGAGTCTTGGTTGGCTCCTGAGTTTTGCACACAGGTTGGGTGGGCGAGAATTCTTTCCTTTTAGGAGTGATCTGATCACAGAAGAGTCCATTTTTATCTGGACTTTCTTAATTTATGAGAAAAGATAGATTATGTTGATGAAAATTTTTCAACTATAGCTCGGATCAATCAATCTGAAAAAGCTCATCCAAAACTAAGGAGGTTATCTCGACAAAAGTCAGAGATTGAGCTACCTCTCATGATTCAGCATCATATGCATGGTGCCCCTAAAATGATTGTAGTTGCCTGTCAAGTTTAATTGGATCCGATCTTTAACAATTTAGATGGTATCAAGGTCAAATTTGATCGAGGTCGAGATGGAGATCTACAACAAGTTGGATCGAAAAATATCGATATCCATGCTATAATTAAAAACCATAATCATATCCATTCTGTATCTGTCTCAGATTGTATCAAGAAAAAATACAGAACGGATCAAATCAGATCGATGAGAGGGTTCGAGTCGAGTTGAGTTGGGTCTGATACATGTAAATATTATAAAATAATCATAATTTTGAAAGGAAGATATAGATTAAGGTTATATCAGATCAGGTTCAAGGTGGAGCAAATCATTATCCATACCCAATCTAAGCATACTTTGGATATTTTTTCTAAAATCCATATCCATCCTATATTCTAATCAGGTCAAATAAAATCCATCCAATTCGGATTGGATCGGATAAGATATCTAATGGATCAACTAAAATTGCTATCCTAGTAATGGAGGAGTTTTATTCAAACAAGCGTGTAGAATAAAAGCCACCTCTCTTAGATCGAGCACATGATCTACTACCAAGCATTTGCTTAGATGGTATTACATTTTGCCACTTGGGCAAGAGGCTCGATGTTTGATTCTCATTAGAGCCAATCCTCAGGAAATGAAATAGATATAAGGCACGTAGGATGTCGGGTTTAGTCCCTTTTAATCTTCAAAAAAAAACACACATAATATCAAATTCTCATAGGTCTAGCTAGTTTCATGTACTTCTCATCAAATATTTCTCTAATTCTTATTGTACACATTAAGTAGGCCTCATCCAAAAGAACTATATTATTAGTAACTATAAGGAATCCAAATTAGTAGTGAAAGATTTGGGTTTCAAGATTAAAGGTGCGAATTCTTGTAAATAGGTTATATATATAGAGTGACATGCTACATGGAGTAGATTGATCATGCCAGCCTATGATCCAAAATAAATATAAAAAAAATAACAGTGAAGAAATGTTTGACAAAAATAAATTTAGGAGAGAGAAAAATCTTTCTTAAAAAGTCAAGCCACATAAGAAAGCTTCCTCATATCTCACTAAAGAGGATACCTTTAACTCTCTCTTCCAACACCCTTCCATAATGTTTCACATACTTTTTCCACCATCTTCCAAACCACAAAGGAGATGCCAACAGTCCTTTTAAATAAAGATCATATCAGTAGAAGTTTGACTCTTATCTTAACTCAAAAATTAAAATTTACTTAAAATATAAACTCTAAAATAGATAGAGTAACACTAGAGATAGAGTCATGTTTGAATAGGACATATGAGAAATAATTGAATAGATTCATTAAATCATTAAAACTAATGATCAACTAAAAATGAAATTCTAGTTGGACTTCCCCTCATTGCAAAATCTATACTGATAATGCTAACTTATCAATGTCACAAAATGTCATAGTAGCCATTGTCACCATTGCTGCAGTAATAGTAATATATAACAACTTATTGAACTAATACTTGAATAATGAAACTTCTTTATTGGATCAAATATTAATTCATTCAACGGCTCATCCTCTTTGATGCATATATCAAAATCCAACACTTTTTCTCAGCACTAACTCCATGATCATGATGTCAAGATTCCTATGAGCATCCAACTTATTTCAACGAGTATCAAGTTATCGATTGTAATAACTATAAGTATCAGTCATTATTTACATCCAAGCAAAATCAAAAATAAAACTTTGACCATATTCATATACCTATACTTAAGAAATTTTAAATATCTACATATAGTTGGTTTGTACATATGAAATTAAATCTTCATGTATAAAGTCTTCTAACAGCTCGAATTTTCGTGTAGCTTCAAACTTAACTGATATTTCAAAAAACTTATCAAAAATCAAGGCATAATAGGAATCATCTCCATGAAACATATTTTCTTACTAGTTAATGTCTAAAACTATGTCAAGGAGGTGCTGGGTTCACGATTGGAATTGAAATTGGAATGAAAATTTGATTCAGAATCAAAATTGAAATGGCCAAATCTCTTAAAGCATCTGATTCATGATCGAAATCAGAATCAAAATCAGAATTGGAATTAGAATAAAAATTTAAATCCATAGAGGAGAGCAGGGATTGAGTTTTATGTAGATTGAGCCATTCCCATTCTATCCCAAAATCAAAATCGGAATGAAACTTTTCATAACTAAACAGTTGAAATGGGAGTCTCCCATTCTCATTCCAATTTTAGACCCCCACTCCTCCCAACCAAGCATCTTTCAAAATTAGTCAGCTCTTTATTCTCATAGCTAACTAAATATTCATATAAAATATCTAGATCTTGGATAGATTCAACATAGAATTCTTTTGGATGATTTGATCTCTTAATATAGATCTCCATAACCAGATCAACTATAGCATCCTCTGACTCTTTTTGAGTAATTTTAGGATCAACTATTTCTTCAAGTATGATCTTTTATGAATATGATATAATATCCACTTGATCAAGCTATTCTTACTCTAGATTTTTTTCTGGACTTGATTGACCCTCAAGCTAATTAATATTGTCATATTCCGAGTCTTCAGAAATTGATCTAGTCTTTAACCAATCAAACTTTGTCTATTTCGAATCTTCATCTTTAAACTAATTTTGTTCCTCTTTAAAATTTTTGAGAAAGCCTAAAACTAAAATTCACTCTTCAAGTAATTCTCATTTGGAATATCTCACATTACATGAATTTGAATAGTTAACCACAAGAATATCTCATACATTCTTTGGCTCCTTTATATCTTAAATATGGAGATAATTTTCTTTATCAACCAAACTTTGAATAATCCACATTACTTTTTCAGATTTTAAATTCCACTTTCTTCTCACAATCTCATCTATTGGCATCATCGTCGACTCATCCAAGATATCCCATAAATCATGTCCTTTCAAATAAGCCCTATCAAAAGCTTTCCAATATAAATAATAGGTGTCGTTTAACTTATGAAGAGAAGTGGTAATGGTAAGAATAATCTTATTGATGTTGGTAAGGTTAGGCATTGTATGTCTGAACCCATTTATAAAGAAGATTGTAGCTTTATCCATAATGTTTCACCTCTTGAATTACCAAAACAAGAGTCTAAACACTTGCACCACTGCATAGTGAATTACTAGAAGCTCTTCAACTATGCTGAGCTACAAATATAAGAACCATGAACAATCAAGTTGTCGCTCTAAAAAAAATTATTCTTCGAATAAATCTAATCAAAGTCACAAATCACTCGATCACTTTTCAAGTCTATGGCTTTGACACCATATATAGCCATAGATATATGTGCCACCAATCTGAAAATTTATAACTTTAATACCATATAGAATGGCATGCTATACAGAGTAGATTGATCATGCTAGCCCAAGATCCAAAATAAATACTAAAAAATAATAAAAAAAATATTGAAAGAAAAAAAAATTTAGAAGAGAGAAAAATTTTTATTAAAAAATCGAACCACACAAAGAAGCTCCCTCATGCCTCACCAAAGAGAACACCTCTAACTCTCTCTCTCTCTCTTCCCATGCTCTTCCACAATCTTTCATTCATACTTTTCCATCGTTTTCCACACCACAAAGGAGACTCCAATAGTCCCTTTAAATGGAGATCACATTGGTGGGAGTTTGATTTCTATCTTAACTCAAAAACTAAAATCTACTAAAATATAAACTCTAAAATAAGTAAAGTAATAGTAGAGATAGAGTTCTATTTGAATAGGATACATAAGAAATAATTAAATAGAGTTTTAAATTTATTAAAATTAATGATCAACTAAAAATGGAATCTTAAGTTGGATTTAGGCTTGATAATGGATCTCAACAATATAGGTGTGTTCACAAATTCAATATTTAGAAACATTTTGCTGAGCTTGAAAGTTTTGAAATTTAGAAAAAAAATGAGTAAATTTAGAAAGTATTTTTAAAAATTAAAAATAATATTAGATAAATAAAAACAATAATAAAAATAAATTTATCTCACTCCATATACACTTTCATGTCACATCACTCTATAGTTAGTAAAAAATTTTGAATTATTATATTAGTATCCAATAAAAAATATGAAGAAAATAAAAACTTGGGATTTCCAAATTTAGAAAGTAGAGTTCTTATTTATTTTGAATTGATTGTATTGATTATTTTTTTTGCATAAAGATATTGCAATTCACCGAATGTGCAAAGGAGAGGCCAAGAGTTTTCTTTTGTGGTGCATAAGAAGCCAAGAATTTATAAGAAAAAATAAAAAAAGAAAAACATGAAATCCTATAAAAGAGAATCATGGAACAAAAATCATATGGGGTGGGCACTATAGGCAGCCAGCCATATGGGGCAGGCCTAGTTTCATGCCATATTTTTTTTTCACATCTTTAAAAGGAAACCTAGAAGTCCAATAGGGATTGAATTTTTTCTATAAATGGAGCACATTAGTTTCATAACTAAAATAATAAAAATAAGAAAATAAAATACATGCCTAAGATAGACCCTTCGTGACCATCCATATGCCTCTTTCTTCCTCACCAAATCTCTTCATCCGTTATCTTCCTCATCAAACATTAAGCCATTTTTTCCATCCACAAGGTCTTCCTCCTGAGTTTTTTTCTCCTTTTCCAAACCTCATATGCCATCTCTCCTATCCATGAGGTCTTCCTCAAGTCCCTTTCTTCTCTTCTAAATTTTTTTTCTTTTTTAAAATCTTTGCATCTAAAAGTTCATGCAAATTATATATCATTTTATCTAAAAATATGAATTGAGATACCAAATAAATATTTTATTAGGTGTATCAACTAATCATATACTGTGTACTGATGAATATTTAGTTCGATAAATAATGCATCAATTGGATCATTGCTGCATATCTTAAAAAAATTTATAATATGTATCAGTTAGCCATCTAGTATGTATCATTTGGTCATATACTGTATACTGATGAGTGCTATATTTTAAAAATTATGTATCATTTTATCTAAAAATATATATTAAGATATTAGATAAATATTTTGCCAGATGTATATCAACTAGCTATGTATTGTGTACTGGTAAATACTAAATTCAGTAAACTATATATCAATTTATTTGTAGGTATATATTAGATCATTGCTGATTATGTATCTAAAAAGCTTACAGTATGTATCACCTGGCTATATGCTGTATATTTATAAACTCCATATTTCAAAAACTATATACCGATTTATTTGTAGGTTTGTATTAACTTGTTTGATGATCAATTTATTTAGTATGTCTTATATGGTCATATAGCATGTATTGTTAAAAAATACATACTGAAAATGAGAAAAAAAAATAGAATGTCATTTTTTTAATCATAGGACTAATAACTCTGTTAGTAGAAAAAAATTTTGATTTTTAGACTAATTCTTAGTATTAAGAGAATGTAGTAAACTATGAAGCCTGCCCCACGTGATATTTTATAGTACCCAACCCATATGATTTTTGTTCGAATACATGAGATAGAGCATTAAATGCGAGATGCATCAAATTAATTTATTCTATAAATCTATCTTATCAATCAGTTTAGCTATTTAGAATGGCAACTAGGTTGGGTTGGATACAAAATAGCGTAAATAGAGGTTAAGTCAAAAATCTAATGTGAATCTAATATATTTATTAAAAAGGTCAAAAATCCATACCGGAACTAATTTTTTGGAAAGCAAATAACTTGACATGATCTGCAATACTTGTATAATAAACAAGTCAAATTAGATTAAATAGGTTAAGCATCTTAAATGAGTTAAATGGATTTTAAACAAGTTAGATGGGTCATAAATTGGTTAAACATGTTGGGTCCTAACCCAAGGTAACTATTAAATAGATCAAAATAGGCCAATTCTAATTATTATACACAATACATCCAACATTCCTTAGATCAAATTAACTATTTTAGGTTCTACCCCTTTGCAAATCACAAGCGAGTGCAATAAAACCTAATGCTTTGTAACCTTACAATTATTCATGCATTTCATTGGTTTAAGGAATCATTCGATGAATTCAGTGACTATGTGAATAGGTGAGTATTTTAGCTAGAATTAGAGATGGCTATCATACAGATTTTTTTCGAGTACCCAAACCATCCTGCATCCTGATAGAACCCCTTTGCAATACTCTATAAGATTTGGGATGGGTTTGGGATTTAAAATTAAAATCTGTTCAAATTTGATCAGATTTATAATTTGACCGTCTGTTGCTTAAAGGTAGCAACCCAAGAGGAGGGGGGATAAATTTGGTTCTTTAAAACTTTTAACCAAATTAAAACTTAGGCCAAGTATGTGCTTCAAAATAAACTAACTTGAGTGTTTGTGGTAAATATGCAATATGAGAATCAAGATATATAAATGACTATGCAAGATTTAAACTATACTAAGCTGAAATTCAAAGCATATAAGACAAGTAAAATAGTAGAATAAGAGAAAGTACAATACAAATACAAAAAATTTTATAGTGGTTCAGTGCAACCTGCACCTATATCCACTCTCCAAGCTTTTTTTAAGATTTTCACTATAATCCTCCTTTGATTATAATGTATTTATTTTTTCAAACTCACAAACAAACCCAATTGATTTTATCCTAGGTCAACCTAGCAAAATTGTTACACCATTAGTTTTTCGAGCTCACCAACAACCCAGCTGATTTTTCGAGATCACCAATCAAAACCTTTATAACATCCAATTATGGGCTTGGACCAACCTATCTCTAAGTTTCTTTCACCCCAAAGAAACTTGTAAACAAACAAAAAATAATATCTAAATTTTAGTACAAAAATAGAAAATAAAAGAAACTCCTTTTGAAGCACGTAGAAGAGGCTTGAGTTGTTGCTCTCTTGGAAGCTTGAACTCTCTTCTTTAAAGGCTGAGAGGATGCTCAAAAATCATAGATGATCACTCTTGAATGCTCTCTGAATTTGTCGCTCAAACTCCTCTCTTTTCTTTTTTTTTTGAATATTCAATGGGGCTCACTCAAATTTGGATGATTTCTTCTTTCAATCCATTTTTTTTTTTGATTCTCTACCTTTAAATAAGCTTCACATTGGCTAGAGATAGAGATTGGATCGTTAGAGGGGTTGAACTAGCCATTGGAGTGAAAATCACTCCATTGGAGAAGTACAAAAAACTAACCGTTGAAGTCTGTCCTGTAGCTCGAGTCGACTCGACTGTCTTCAAATTGACTCCTGTCATCTCCGAATCAACTCAAAATCTTATCGAGTCGGCTTAGCTATAGGATCTAAATAATAGTTTTCTGTTCCTGTAAAGGTATCGACTCGAATTCTGCACGAGTCGACTCAATCCTCATGCCAATATTTCTTCTCGTGCCAGAGTCAACTCCAAACTCTCCTAAGTCGACTTGAATTCATCAAAAACTGAAAAATCTTTATTTTAAATCTTCTTTTAGCGAATGGATTGGCTCTTTTTGCTCTAGGATCGACTCTATCAAGTCTAAGACCTAATTTTTCTTCTTTGAAACTCTTGACTTGGTGAGTTTTGTGGAGATATTTTCTTTGGATTATTTTTTCACCTCAAGCACATGAAAAGACCTACAATCATTCTTAAAATACTTAGTTAAAATTATAATTACTTAGAGTTTAGCAATCATCAAAAACAATCATGGGGTCAATAATCTCCCTCTTTTTGATGATGGCAAAATTTTAAGTATACATGCAAAATAAAATTAATATATTTCAATTAACTAGCTAGTATAAATCATGAAGTGAGAATGTACACAAATATAAATGCACACTTCATGAATGCTCCTCATTATTTTAATTAACTGGCTAGTATAAATCATCAAGTGAGAAAATATGCAAATATAAATGCACACTTCATGAATGCTCCTCATAATCCATATACTCATATTAAAATAATTTTTCAATTCAAATCAATGAGTATTAAAGTTTCAAGTATCAAATTTCTAGCATCAAACCTTGAAGCATATACTCAATATTCCTCTCTCTTTTTTTGACAATATCAAAAAGCTCAAGGGAAGAGCAAGAAAAATCATCAAATCAATGCTCAATTTAGAATATAAGGATATGTCAAAATGAGAGATATATCAAATTCAAAATTTTGACTCAAATGAATCATCTCCCTTTGATGTGCTATCTTTTGATTCAAAATAAGTTTAAAACATATCAATCTTCTTAAAGTTACCTTGAATTCAGAAATTAAAAAGCTTTTCCCTTTTTGAATGAATTTGTCTCTATAATTCAGATTTTCAATCAAAATCAATAATTGCTTTGGATGTGTAAAGGGAATGGTGCTTTCCAAAAGATTCAAGTAGTGAAATCAAACATAACATTTTCCTCTAGATTCATTCTCTTCTTTTCTAAAAAGAAATCCATCATTTAAATTTGGAAAAGGTATGCATCGTGACTGTATCGAGTAAAGTAAAAAATTCTGTAATGTAGTCAGATTTTCAATCATATTTCAAAAAATTTGAAAATAATTTCAAATTCAATATTTAATCCCAAGTTAATTTCTAGGGATAATCAAGTAAATCAAGTTTATAAGATTGGCACATGGAAGAACATAATATCATTTTCAGATCTATAAATGAGTTTTAAGGTTGGACTTTGAAATACATTTCTTGGAGTAAAAATGTGTTTCCAATTCAATTCAACTCCCATTCATTTTGAGAATAATTATGCAAACCAAATTTATAAGGTTTGGCACATGAAAAAACTCAGCATTATGTTTAGATTTATACATAAGTTTCCAAATCATTCTAACTCCAATCAGTCATCAAAGATGATTTGGCAATCAAATCAAGTAAATCAAATGAAAAATGCACATGAAAGCTCAAATGAGGAAAAGCAACAATATAAAGGTTTAGGAATTTAAGATCAACATTAATTCAATACAAAATCATTTAAATTTTTAAGATAAAACATGAAAATCATTTCTCAAAATGAATTAATATGAAGAACACCACATAAATGCTCAAATACATCCACAAAATCAAAACAAGCATGATGCTAAAATTCATAAAAAAAGTTTTATTTTACGATTAATCATGATTTTTTTATTACATTTCAAAATTATTTTTCCTCCTATTTTTCATAATTAATGCTGGATAAATTTAATTTTCAACTATATGTCTCCCCCTTTAAATTAAGCATATTAAAATTTAGATTAACATTTTCTCTTTCTTTTTTCTTTCAAAATTTGTGAACATATACTTTACAATTTTTGTTACTCCCTCATAGTTTTACAAATTAAGACATTTTCAATCAATTAACTTTTTGAAGATCATAATTTTGTTTTCTCCCCCTATTTGTTATAGATCAAAGTATTTTCAATTAGATAACCTTTTAAGATCAAATTATTTCCTTAAGTATGTTCCCCCTCTTTTTGCAAAAATAAATTCTCAAGTTTAGTTATAAAATTATTTTCAGCTTTAAAGGTCCAATAATGATAGAGATTTCAGAAATATGGAATTGAATAGATGATTCATAGCAAAGCACAAAATATGTTTAAATTTGTAGAGATTGTTTCTTTCTTTTTTGAAGAGTAATTAACCTCTTTGAGTTCAAAAAAAGATATAAAGTTCTAAATTTATCTCAAATGATATCATGTCAAAAAAATATTTCAATGCAAAATATACTTGAGATAAATATTTATTTCTTTTGTCAAAAATAATATAATAAAGTTCAAGATAAGAATGATACCTTTAATATCAAGTGAGAATTTTTTTAAGAAGAATCTTCTTGATATCAATTACAAAAATAATCTTCTTTTAATGGAATCAAATAATAGCTTACAGAAAGATTTTTCTTTATACCACTTGATTTGAAATTCAAATAATTTTGAGAATTTGAAAAAGTGATAAATTATTTTGAATTGATAACAACAAATCATTCAAGGCAAATTATAAACTAATTTTTTATTTTTCTTTAAAAGATCATTTCATCCTTTTTCATAAGAGATATTAAGTAATTAGGATTAGAAAAGGTATTAACTTCTCTGATTTGTCTCAAATAATATCTTATCAAAAATATAGACTTTTCAAAAACAGATTTGAGACAAAGCTATTCTTTTCTTTTTGCTAAAAAAAATAAAACACTAAAATATAAGGAAAAAAGTAAGTTGTTTGTAACAATTAAAAAAAAATCCTTTTTAAATATTTGGCTTTAAAGACAAATGACAGCTTTCTTAAAAAATTGGCATGATATCAACTTCAAAAGATTTAAGAAAAATATTTTTCAAATTCATCTTTCATTATCAATCAATCAAATTAAATATGGGTATTCTTAAGAAATTTTTTTGGATAAAAATGATTGATTACAAAAATTAATGATCAAAATATTTTGCTCAAAGCTAATTGAATGATCAAAACCTTCATTTAAATTAAAAAATGATTTCTTTTATAATGTTTAGATAATATTTTCTTAATTCTTTTATTTTTCTTCAATTTGATTAATCACCAATATCTTCCTTAGTTTTATAATATATTTTTAATCAAACATCATCAACTATACTCAATTTTTCAAAAGAGGTCAAATTTTCATAGACTTGTTAAAATATGATTTCAATACTTGATCAGTACATCCAAAATGTATGAGGGCTGTTTGTATCAAAAATATAGATTGCTAAAGATACTAATGCACTAAAAAAAGAGAATCCTAGCATCCTAAGATATGGGTCAGACTAGCTAGTAGGAGAGGATGGTCTGATTTTGGTGAGAGAAGGGTTTGAGAAAGATTTCAGCTCAAAAGAACTGTGAAAAGATGAACAGAGCCTTGAAGTAATTCAATCAAAAAATCTATTCCAGACACAGGGGTCGACTCCTACTGAATCAAAAATCATCAACTCCAAAAAAATTGGGAGTCAGCTCCTCACAGAACCATTTCAAACTATTTTTTAGTCCCTGAGTCAACTCCACTAAATTTTGAGTCAACTCCTTAAGACAAAACCAGTTCAAAAGAGTTTCAAATTCAATGAAAGATCAATTTGAAGATTAAATTAAGGATTGAGAAAGTTATTCAAATCAAATTTGAGAGAATTAAGGTTGATCAAATTTGGAGTATAAAAATCAAATTAGGAGAACTCAAAATGGAAACTAGAGAAAGGCTCTATGTATTTTTGGTTCATCTAAGGGATTGTAAAGATCCTTAGGGGCTAGCTTAAGATGCAAAGGAATACATTAATCACATAATATTTTATGGATGTCTTAGCTTCCAATTACTTAGATCATGCAAATTTTAGGAGAATTTCAGTAATTCAAAATTTTATGGAGAAATGTCAAAATTTAGCTCAATTTATCATTTTGCAATCAAAGTGACCCATGTATAGCCATTCAAATTTTAAGTTAAGTTTCACAAGTATGCATAATGTGGGAGACTAATACATTTTACTGAATTCAAAATATTTAAGCCCATAGGGTATTAGGTAATGTATAAGATAAAAGTCATAGTAATCAACACTCAAGCATTAGATAAGTCATTAAACCACAGAATGTGATTATTTTAAGTACATCATCAAAATCAATCTATTATACTAATTCTACCAAAGCATGAAAAATATTTCAATCAAGCAATTATAATATGAAGCCACATAAAAAGATCATTAAAATCAATCAAACAAACATTGATGGTATGATGAGAAAAGTTTAGATTTTACCAACATCATCACCCATCCAATTTTATTTTCAAGACATCCATCCAAACAAAAAATTCTTTCTTCATTCCATTGGATCCTTGGTGTGCCTGTAAAATCATTTCACGATTTTTGGTACCCAAGCTTTCTCGAGTTCATAGGGGTTAGTGGTCAAGATTTCTTTTAGAATCCAAATTTATTTAACCAATGTACGGCCAAATCTTTTAAAGTTATATTCCAAAATTTTGTGGCCAAATTGATTGCATTTAAAGTATTTAATATAATGATTTTCAGATAAAGCTTTTGCAATCAAATTTTTAGAATGTTGCTATTTTCTTAGAAGATTAAAATCAGTTTTTGTCTTACTGAAAACTATTTTACTATTATTCACCATTGATTGTAGATTTTGAAAACTAAGAATAAACTTTTCTGCTATTGATTTCAAAATCTCAATCTCTTTTCTTAACTTTTTATTTTCTTCCACAAGCTCTTTCTTTTCTTTTTGGAGAATTTCATTTTCTTTTAGTGTAGATTTCATATTCATATTTTTCTCCTTCATTTCAATATTTTCTTTAGCCAATGATTTTTTAGATTTTAGAAAAAAATTTTTCTCCTTAATCAAAGAGTTAATTTCTTTCAAAATAGTTTTTTTTTCCAATCAAAAGTTTATTCTTTTCTTCAGCTAATATTTTTTTTCTTTCAAGAAATCTTCTTTTTCAATCAAAAGTTTACTCTTTTCATGAGCTAAAAGAAGATTTAATTTCTTTAATTCTTTATTTTTCAGCTTTATCTTTTTATATTCATCCATAAGCTCTTGAAAGGCTTCTGATAATTCATCAAATAAAAAATTAGAAGAGTCATTCATGTTTACCTCATTGTCATTAGCCATGAGGTAAGGATTTGAGATTTGTTTTTCCTCTTTCTTATTTCTCTCTTTTTTGCCTTGCTCCCCCTTAATCGATACTTTTTTTTTTTATTTCTTCTTCTTCTTCTTCTTTTCATCCTCATGAGCCATAAGGCATATGTTGGGGTGAGCTTCCTTTTCTTCTTGGAAGCTTCATTTTTTTATTTGATTTTCTCCCTCATAGATTCTTTTCAATTGATCCCATATTTATTTGGCTGAAATACAAGAAGAAATTGCATTAAATTCATTCATATCTAATAAATAATAAAGTAAATTCATAGCTTTAGCATTCATTTGAATCACTTCTTTATCATGAATCAATGTATTGGGTGTGTGTGGGTTATTGATTATAATTCTTCACAAATCATAATCAAGTGCTTGTATAAATATTTTCATCTGGCTTTCTAAAAATTATAATTTGATCCATTTAATAGTGGGGGACGATCTATAGAATGGCCTTCATAGAAATTGAACTCTATTTGGGTTGCCAAGATCTTTGGCTCTAGGCCGCTAGGTCAACAATTAATAACAGAGCATCTACTCTAATACCACTTGTTGCCAAGAGGTAGCAACCTAAGAAGGGGGGTGAATTGAGTTCTTTAAAATTTTAGCCAAATTAAAACTTAAGACAAATATGTGCTTCAAAATAAACTAACTTGAGTGTTTGTGGTGAATATGCAATATGAGTAGTAGTAGAATCAAGATATATAAATGACTATACAAGATTTAAACTATGCTAAGCTGAAATTTAAAGCATGCAAGATAAGAAAAGTAGTAGAATAAGAGAAAGCACAACACAAACACAAAATTTTATAGTGGTTTGGTGCAATCCGCACCTACGTCCACTCCTCAAGTTTTTCTTTAGATTTTCACTATAATCCTCTCTTGATTATAGTATGTTTGTTTTTTTGAACTCACAAATAAATCTAATTGATTTTGTCCTAGGTCAACCAATCAAAATCTTTATACCATTAGTCTTTTAGACTCACTAACAATCCAATTCATTTTTCGAGATCACCAACTAAAATCTTTACAACATCCAATTATGGGCTTGGACTGATCTATCCTCAAGTTTCTTTCACCCCAATGAAACTTGTAAACAAATAAAAAGCAATATCTAAATTTTAGTACAAAAATAAAAAATAAAAGGAACTCTTTTTGAAGCATAAAGAAGAGGCTTGAGTTTTTGCTCCCTTGGAAGCTTGAACTCTCTTCTTTGAAGGCTGAGAGGATGCTTAAAAATCATGGATGATCACTCTTGAATACCCTCTAAATTTATCGCTCAAACTCTTCTCTTTTCTCTTTCTTTTGGATATTCAATGGGGCTCACTCAAATTTGGATGATTTCTTCTTTCAATCTACTTTCTTTTCTTTTCTTTTGATTCTTCATCTTTAAATAAGCTTCACATTGGTTGGAGATGGAGATTGGACCATTAGAGGGGTTGAACTAGCCATTAGAGTGAAAATCAACCCATTGAAAAAGTACAGAAAACTAATCGTTGATGTCTGTCCTATGGCTCGAGTCGACTCAACTATCTTCGAGTCGACTCCTGCCACCTCCGAATCAACTCGAAATTCTGTCGAGTCAGCTCAATCATAGGGTTTGAAAAATAGCTTTCTGTTCTTGAGAAGGAGTCGACTCAGATTCTGCTCGAGTTGATTTGGCCCCTATGCCAGTACTTCTCTTCATATCAGAGTCGACTCCAAACTCTCCTGAGTCAACTCAAATTCCCTAGAAATTTGAAAATCCTCATTTTAAGCCTTCTTTCAGTGAATGGGTTGGCTCTTTTTGCTATGGGGTCGACTCTACCAAGTCTAAGACCTAATTTTTCTTCTTTGAAATCCTTGACTTGATGATTTTTGTGGAGATCTATTCTTTAGATTATTTTTTCACCTTAAGCACCTGAAAAGTCTATAACCACTCTTGAAATACTTGGTTAGAATCACAATTACTCAAACTTTGACAATCATCAAAATCAATCATGGGGTCATCACCCTCGGATACTTGCTACCTAAATAAGATTATATATTTTATAATTTTTATAAAAATATATACATAATAGGGGGTTGAGAGGATTTGAACTCCAAGCCTTAACCTATGTTAGATCATTGCTTGGATTCGTTTATTTCTATTTGAAACATTCCTTTCTTAGATTCAATTTCTTGATAATCTACGATAAATCTTGCTAAATTATTCTTGAATAACTTGTGATATGGTGTATCATACTACTTTTAGATTCTAATTTATATGATATTCGAATTGATTGGATGGGTTTAAATTGATCGGGAGTCCCAGTGTCTAAATAACCGACTCATATAAAGGTTAATCGGGCAAACTCGAGTACCCAATGGGTTTACTATTTGTTAATAGGATGGGTTTGGGAATTTTGGATAATTTTGTAATTGGATGGATTTTTTTTCATACAAACAGGCAAATCACACAGCTCTGATGCAAGTATAGCCTAAGGAATCAGAAAAGAGTACATCCCTCAAGCTCCAAGGGCAGACATCATCCGGTCGCCAACTCCAATCATCGGAATGGTTGTTGAAAATTATATTTCAAAGTCAATCATCAATCTGTTGATGGTTGTGCTAAATAGTATAAAAATATATGAATTGATAAAATTAATAAAATTATTATTTAATTTTTTCATCACAAATTAGTATACATCTTCCTAATGAACTCCAATTATTGTGATGAACTTTTTAGGACTGTCTTAATCAATATAGGAGGACATATCGTTAGTCCTTAAAATAAGTTTACGATCAAATGATATGCTATTATTAAGATGATAGTATTTATCAAGTATAGATTGTTGCATATGCATTGGTTGTCCTCACAATCAAATGGTGTAGAGACACTGGTATAGTATACAAGTGAGATGTAAGAGTATATCTCATTGAATGTGATCAATTGCTAAGCACTCTACTGTCAAGAACAGCTTGCAAAGGATACAGGTATAAGTGTCCCTCCGATCTGAGATCATCAAGGTGACTTGCAAGTAACTCACTGTGCTTTGATGTCAGACACCTAAATTTTTAATTCAATGATGAAAGATTTTTGGATACAGTCAAGTACTTGCGAAGTCGGTGTGTGAGTCAAGATGAAATTGATGCCTCTGAATAAGTAAGAGTTAATGTATCAGTGTGTTTCAATTTAGTAAAATCTTGATCAGGATAATCCATATGATAGAATCGAAAGATTGAGACATAATGTGGCTGATTATTTTAGGGTTGACAGTTAAACTCCAGTTCACCTTGAGCATTAGAGTTAAAGAAAAGAATTATACGGTAACCATATACCAATAGATTCATGAATGATGCTTTACAATCTTTCGACCTATCCGGATATCGGGTACCATTGCTAGATGGTCACTTTGATTGGTATAGAAAGTTCATTCCTATACTACCGACTTAGATTCGAACCTATAGGGTCACACTCAAAAGAAGTTTCTGACTGATCATGTTGCTAATTAATGATTAAGAATCATTCTAAGATTTAATCGTTAATTCGATTGATGATTAACCTTATGCAAAAGTTATAATAAATTAATTCACTAATTATTAATAAATTAAAAAAAGATTGATTAGCAATTAAATTATTAACTAACTCAATTTGATTGAGTATTAAAATTTAGATTAAATCTAATTAAATTAGATTCAATTTAGTTTGATCCGATTAGGTTATGAGATGACCTAATCGCTAAGGGTATTCGATTCCTGATTCAAGCTCGATTAATTTTTAATTTAATTAGAATTTAAATGAGATCATTTATTATCTAATTAGATTAAATAATTTAATTAGATTTAACTTAATTTGGTTGGGTCAAGAATCTAATTAGATAAAAACACAAGTTTGAATTCAAATGAGATGAGAACACCCCTTGCGCCACCTTTCACTGTGCCCATATTTTCTTCACACATGAAAGTGGTTTTCACATGAAATTTTTGCACCCAGAAGGTGTGTGATACCTTCTTCTAATCTTCTTTGGATTGAAATTTTATTGGATTGAGTTTGAGTTCAAATGGTTTGAAATCAAGCTTAAACCAAGAGTCCAAGTTTTGTGGGACTCTACCTAGCCGCCGATCAGCCTTTTTTTCTCATGCATAAAAAAATTTTTTGTATGGGTTTTTTACACCAATCTAAGGTTTGTCACACCCTTTTCTGAATCCCTAAGATGTGGATTGATTTTGGTCCCAAGAGGAATTCAAATCTGATTTGAATTCATGATAAGATCATACCTTATTTGAAACTGAACCAAATCATCCAAACTCTTCATAGGATGCCACTTTAAGAAGGGCTGATTTTTTATGTGCCAATTAAGATTAGATTTGATGTGAGAGAACCTCAAAGAGGGGATATAAAAGACCAAAGAGAGGGGTGGGCATCCGTGCATGAGAAAAAGAGGAAGAAGATCCTCTTTGAGGTGTAGATCTAGGGTTGGACTTCTAGAGTTTCCTATTTCCAATTTTGTGAGGGAGAAAAATAAAAAGAGTTTTGTTCTTCTTCTTCCACACCATCTCTTCCTTGAAAAACTCCATCTTCTGATCTGGAGGTGTCTGTTTGATCTGAAGAAAGGAGTCTCCATCAGTCATCCAGATCCTTCGTCGTGAGCTAGCACTCTCGAGAAGGACAATCTGTTCGAGACTTCGAGTGGACTATCTGTAAAGACCGGACGCATTATGTGGCTACTCAACATCAGAAAAGACCTCCTACCATATTCATCAATAGTGATAATCATTAACTCATGATCAGGTAATGAGTTCAGAACTCATTGGATCAGATCTAATCGTTAGATCTGATTCAAGGCATCGATACGATCGATGCAAGCTTTTATATTTAATCAGATTTTTTTGTACAATATTTTTATATCTTAGATCTTTTGAAAGGTAGTTTAGATCTAATCTAAAGTATGTATAGAAATTTAAATAGTTTAATCTACTACTTTCACTATAAAAATTTTAAAAAATATATGTTTTGAACCACCTGTTTCCCAACAATGGTATCAGAGCTTTGATTTCTTATGACATGAATTTTCTATATAAATCTGATATTAATTTTATTTTAATTATTTAGATTAGATCTAAATAATTAATTTAAAATTTGAGTAGTATAGTAATCTGATTTGATAGATCCTCATAGCTATCCGATTATAGGAGAAATCAGGATTTCATGACTCTCTTTATCCATTCGATGGGGTTCTCCTATGGCATGCAGGGGGCTGCACGATCTTTTTCATGATGATGAATAATGAAAAAAATTTTAAAATTTTATTTTAGATTTGAAATAATATATCTTACATCTGAAATTAGAATTTTGATCATTGGATGATTGTTTATAAAAATATTTTATAAAACTAAAAACTATTTTTAAACACCGAACCCCAATCCATGTTAGTCCAAAACTTAATTGAGAATTGAGCGATCTAGATTTCAGAATCAAAGATCTAAGGTATCAATTTCATAATTCATGGATTAATGGGTTGCTCGAGTCAAGTCTATTTAACTGGGTTAGATCTAGGATAAGAAATTATTGATAATGGACTATGTTAGTAATTGATCAAATCTAATTAAAAGTTAATTTTGATTGGATCAATTTCTTCTTTTGATCAATTTTTAATAGTTGTAGTTGGTCAAGTTCATATCTTTGATTAGATCAAGATGGATCTTGATTGTAGCTCCGTGGTCGAATCCAAATCTATAAGTTGATCAAATTAAAATTGTTTAATTAGTTGGTGTCTAAGGTAAGTTTGACGATCTTGATCAGTGATCACTAATTAGGAGCTACTCACGTAGATTGAGTCTATGACAAGTTAATGGCATATCCCTCTCACCGATCTCACTTACCTGGTCAATATGGTCAATTATATTTTGATTAGATCACTTAATGATTGGGCTTGACTCATGCTAACTACATAATCAGTATGACTGATTTAGGTACCCCAAGTTTAACTTATCTTGAGTCCTCTTCATGACTTGATAAAGTCAATGAAAGGATTTATGACTCATTAATTGGACCAGATTAAACATATTCTTCTTTAATCTGACTTGGTGAAGTCAGTGAAAAGATTGAAAATAACTGATCGAGTCTTTTCTCATCTATCAATTCAATTAATTAAATCTTCTAAAATTATTAGATCTCCAAAAATGAAATAGTTATGGAGATAACTAGATCATAGCCTCCCATTAAGTTAGATGATAATAGATCTAATAGTTGGATGATCATTGGACAACCCAAAGGCCTAGTGCTCATCTACTATTAGAATTATCATTCATAATATGATGACTCAGTCGAGTCTCTCTTATGGGTGATCAGGATGATCGACCAAAGTCGGGTTTGATCATTTATGGTTAGATTCTTAGGTATGTTCATGTTAATGGTTAGACCTAATCAAATCTTTCAGTGGAGGCCAAAGCCTACTGTTAGGATCCTAGGACAAAATTAATAACTAAAAATTATTTGATAAAATAATTGGTCAAGAACCTACCCATAGCATGCACATAAGTGAGCCGGCCAAAGTCGAGTCCGTGTGCAACTGTGTGGATTCTAGTATCTGCTAAGAAATTAAGATAATTCCTCGAATTGAAAGTTAAAACTACCAATTCGATTAAAATAGTTGAAGAACCTTTAAACTAAAGTCCATATCTTTAGGCTTAATTGATTTATATACTAATTAGGTTTTGATTTTCATTTTATAGTTATGGCCACCAACTTATCGCTCTAATTATTGTTAGACAGTGATAAATTGAGAGGACCCAATTTCGATAGCTGGTTTCAAAAATTGAAGATAGTCTTGGAGGATGAGTGGATCTTGTACATGCTGACCGATCCAGCACCTGAGGAGCCCTCTCCTAACGCTCGCAGTGCGGCTCGAGACACTTACTTGAAGTGGCTCAATGACCACATCATGGTACGTTGTATTATGCAAGCGGCTATGAATGATGAGTTCAGTCACAAATTTGAGGAAGCTCAACCAGAAGAAATGCTCAAAGTGTTGAACGATTTTTTTGGCACTCCCAACGATGTTGAGCGGCACAAGACCAGTTGTGCCATTTTCAATACCAGGATAGGGGAGGGGTTGTCGATAATCGATCATGTATTATATATGATCGAACAGATCGAGCGCCTCAGCAAGCTCGATTTTTTTTTACACTAGCAACTTGAGAAAGATATGATTCTGAATTTTCTGTCGAAGTCCTACTTATCGTTTCTCAGTCATCATCGAATGACGAAGCTTGTAGTCAACTATCATGGTCTGCTGGAGTTGCTGTAAATTTTTGAAAAAGATCACCAACTCTACAAAAAGATGGTAAATGTAGTGGGAGCATCTTCTTCAAACGGGCATCATCCCTTTAAGAAAGGGAAGAAGAAGAAGAAAAATAAAATGCCAAGTGCTGGAGATCATATCGTGAAGTCCAAATCCAACTCCGATCAGAGTCAAACAGAGTGCTTCCACTGTAGGAAGTAGGATCATTGAAAGAGAAACTATCCTCAATACATTACTTTTCTTGATCCGAACAGGCCAAAGAAGAAGAAGTAATCGGTTGCTAAGCAAGGTAATTATATAATAACTTCTTGTAACTTCTCAATTTGTGATATAATGACCTGAGTATTAGATATTGATAGTCCTATTAACATTTACAATTCATTGCAAGGACTTCAAATCAGTAGGAGTTTTGAAGATGGTGAGAGATTTCTGAATATTGGAGATGGAAGATCAGTTTCAGTTCTAGCTTTAAGAATCATCAAACTTATATTCAATTCTTATATCATTGTTCTTAGTGATTATTATTATCGTCTTAGTTTTTTATTGAATGTAATTTCTGCAGGCCTTCTGGCCAAAAAAAATTATAAAATTTCAATAAAAAAAAATTTTGTGATATCATTTTGAATGGTGTAACTGTAATGCACGAACAATTAAATAATAAAATTTATATTGTATCACGGTCTAGTGTAATATACATATCGAGAAAATATCCTTGGATAGATGATATTTCGGATGGCTACCTTTAGCACTATAGGCGAGGTCATATTAATAAGAACAAGATGAACAGGTTAATCCAAGAGAAAATTCTTAAGGACAATGATTGTGAATTGTTAACAATCTGTGAATCTTGTCTACTTGAAAAGATGACCAAACAATTTTTTACTAGAAAGGATGAATGAGCCAGTGATATTCTAGATCTTGTACATACTGATGTATGTAGACCAATGAGCACAAGTGTCAGAGGAGGGCATCAATACTTCATTACATTCACAGACAACCTATCTAAGTATGGGTATGTCTACTTGATGAAAAATAAGTCTGAATCATTTAAAATATTTAAATGATTCTATAGTGAGGTAGAAAAATAAACTAAAAAGAGTATTAAAGCTCTTTGATCTGATCGAGGAGGTAAATACCTTTTCGATGAATTTCTGACACATCTGAAAGAGAATGGGATTCTCTCGCAGTGAACTCCTCCTAGAATACCACAACATAATAGCATCTCAGAAAGGAGGTATCGAACCTTGTTGGACATGGTTCGATCCATGATGGCATTTTCGAATCTGGCAATCTCATTTTGAGGATATGCACTCGAGTCGGCTTGCTATGTACTTAATAGAGTTCCAAATAAGCCTGTAAATAAAATACCATATGAGATATAGATTGGGCATAAACCAGTACTCTCACATCTTAGGATTTGGAGGTGTCTGGCTTATATCAGACGTTTAAAAATAGATAAACTAAGACCTAGGTCTGACAAGTGAATCTTCATAGGTTATCCGAAAGAAATCAAAGGGTATTACTTCTACCTTACTGATGAACAAAAATTATTCGTGAGCAATAAACAATACTTTTTAGAAAAAAAAATTCTTAGTAAAAAAATTAGTACTTCTAAAATCGAGCTTGATGAAGTTTGATAGGCAAAAAAATCAATACAATCTAGTGAATCCACAGAACCCGATTTGACTGAATCAAACTCAAAACTTATTATTGATACACCATTAAGAAGTCTGATAGAGTATCATGCCCACCAAACAGATACTATGATTTTTTGGTCCGGAATGGGGATCCTATTAAACTTGATGAGAACAATGAGGATCCGATCTTCTACATAGATGCAATATAGAGATCTAACTCCGATGAGTAGTTTGAAGTCATGAAATCTGAAATAAAATCTATGAAGGTCAATGATGTACGGACATTAGTTGACCCACCTGAAGGAAAAAAATTCATAGGGTGTAAGTGGATCTTCAAGAGGAAGAGAAGCATAGACAGGAAGATAGAGATTTATAAAGTCCATCTAGTTGTCAAGAGATATCATCAACATTATGGTATTGACTATGATGAGACGTTCTCTCCTGTGGCAATGTTGAAGTCCATTCAGATCATACTTATGATAGCTACACATCTGAACTATGAAATTTGATAAATAGATGTAAAAATAGCTTTTCTTAATGGTAAGCTAGAAAAAGATGTGTATATGATATAATCTGAAAGTTTCACATCCACAGATGAGTCTAAGGTATGCAAGCTTCAAAGATCCATTTATGGATTGAAGCAATCTAGTAGGAGTTAAAATATACATTTTGATAAAGTGATCACAATGTATAGCTTCGTTAGGAATAGATAAGAATCCTACATATATAAATGAGCTAAAAATTTTATGATAGTATTTCTTGTTCCATATGTGGATGACATTCTCTTAATCAAGAATGACGTTCCTGCATTACAAAGAATAAAAGTTTGCCTATCGTCTCAGTTCTCCATGGAGGACTTGGGAGAAGCATCCTACCTTCTTGGGATAAAGATCTATAAAAATAGATCAAAGAGGATGCTTAGATTATCTCAGTCCATATACATCGACATCGTGTTGAAACGGTTCAACATAAAAAATTTTAAAAAGAGCTATCTCCCAATAGGCCAAGAAATTACTCTCTCAAAAAGAGATTGTCCGATAACTCCTCAAGAGAGAGAGCGTATGAGCAGGATTCCATATGCTTCGATAGTGGATTTCATAATGTACGCTATGACATGTACAAGATCAGACATAGCATACTCACTAGGAGTAGTGAGTAGATACCAGTCTGATCCAAGAAAGAACCACTAGAAGGTTGTAAAAATCATCCATAAGTATTTGAGAAATATTAAGGACCAGTGACTTATTTACGGAGAATCTAATTTAAAATTTATGAGATTTACATACTCTAATTTTTAGTCGAATTATGACGACAACAAGAGCATGTTTGATTATATTTATACCTTATATAGTGGACCAAGCTACTGAAAAAATTTCAAGCAGCACACCATGGCCGACTCTACTTGCGAGGCAGAATACATCACGACATCCGATGCTGCGAAAGAAGCTGTGTGGTTACAAAAGTCCATCAGCGAGCTCGAAGTGGCATCCTTCCTCGATGGCCCTATTTTGTTGTACTGCGACAGTACTGGTGTCATTGCTCAAGCAAAGAAACTGAAGTCACATCAACGCACCAAACATATTCTACGCCTCTACCATCTGATCTAAGAGATCATGGATCGAGGTGACGTCGAGTTTCAAAAAATTGACAGAAAAGAGAATCTGACTGACCTATTTACTAAAGCCCTCCGTATCAAGGAGTTCGAAGATCATAAACTGAAGATGGATATACGATACTGCACTGATTGATTTTAGTCCAAGTGGGAGTTATTGAAAATTATATCTCAAAGTCAATCGTTAGTCTGTTGACGGTTGTGCTAAATAGTATAGATGTATGTAAATTGATAAAATTAATAAAATTATTATTTAATTTTTTCATCATAAAGTAGTATACATCTTCTTAATGAACTTCAATTATTGTGATGAAGTCTTTAGGACTGTCCTAATCGATATAGGAGGATATATCATTGAGTTCTTAAAATAAGTTCATGATCAAATGATACGCTATTACTAAGATGATAATGTTTATCGAGTATAGGTCATTGTGTGTCATATGCATTGGTTGTCCTCGTAATCAAATGGTATGACGATACTGATATGGCATACAAATGAGATGTAGGAGTATATCTCATTGAATGTGACTAAATGCTGAGCACTCTGCTATCAAGAGTAGCTGGCGAAGGATATGGGTATAAGTATCCCTCCTATCTGAAATCATCACGGTGACTTGCAAGTGACTCACTATGCTTTGGTACTGGATTATCTAAATTTTTAATTCAATGACAAAAGATTTTTGGGTACAGTCAAGTACTTACGAAGTCGGTATGTGAGTCAAGATGGAATTGATCCCTCTGAATAAGTAGGAGTTAATGCATCAGTATATTTTCATTTAGTACAACCTCAGTCAAGATAATCCATATGATAGATTTGAAAGGTTGAAACACAATATAGCTGACTATTCTAGGGTTGACAGTGAAACTCCAGATCACCTTGAGCATTAGGGTCAAAGGGATGAATTATACGGTAACCATATGCCAATAGGTTCATGAATGATGTTTTGCAATCTTTTGACCTATCTGGACATCGGGTACCATTGCTAAATGATCATTTTGACTGTTATAGAAAGTTTATTTCTATACTACCGACTTAGGTTCGAACCTATAGGATCATATTCAAAAAAAAATTTCGACTGATCATTTGGCTAATTAATGATTGAGAATCATTTTAGGATTTAATCATCAATTCAATTGATAATTAATCTTATGCAAAAGTTACAATAAATTAATTCACTAATTGTTGATGAATTTTAAGAGGATTGATTAATAATTAGATTACTAATTAACTCAATTTGATTGAGTATTAAAGTTTAGATTAAATCTAATAGAATTGGATTCAATTTGGTTTGATCCGATTAGGTTATGAGATGACCTAATCGCTAAGGGTGTTCGATTCCTGATTCAAGCTCGATTAATTTTTAATTTGATTAGAATTTAATCGAGACTATTTATTATCTAATTAAATTAGGTAATCTAATTGGGTCTAACCTAATTTGGTTGGGTCAAGAACCTAATTAGATAAGAACATAAGTTTGAATTCAAATGGGATGAGAACACCCCTTGCGCTACCTTTCATTGCGCCCATCTTTTCTTCATGCATGAAAGTGGTTTTTGTGTGGAATTTTTTGCACCCAAAAGGTGTGTGATGCCTTCTTCTAATCCTCTTTGGATTGGAATTTCGTTGGATTGAGTTTGAGTTCAAATTGGTTTGAAATCAAGCTTAAACGAAAAGTCCAAGTTTTGTGAGATTCTACCTAGCCACCGACCAGCCTTTTTTTTCTCATGCGCAAAAGGATTTTTTGCATGGGTTTTTTGTGCCAATCTAAGGTTTTTCACACTCTCTTCTAAGTCTCTTAGATGTGGATTGATTTTGGCCCAAAGAGGAATTCAAATCTGATTTAAATTCATGATAAGATCATACCTTGTTTGAACCTGAACCAGATCATCCAAACTCTTCAAGGGACGCCACTTTCAAAAGAGCTGATTTTTTGTGCACTAATTAAGATCAGATTTGGCATGAGAGAACCTCAGAGAGGGGTCATGAAAAACCAAAGAGAGGGGTGGATGTCCGTGCATGAGAAAAAGAGGAAGAATATCCTCTTTGAGGCATGAGATCTAGGGTGGGACTTCTAAGGTTTCCTAGTTTCAGTTTTGTGAGAGAGAAAAGCAAAAGAAGTTTTGTTCTTCTTCTTCTACACCATCTTCTCCTTGAAAGCTCCATCTTCTGATTTGGAGGTGTCCATTTGATCTGAAAAAAGGAGTCTCCATCAGCCATCCAGATCTTTCATCGCGAGCTAGCACTCTCGGGAAGAACGATCTATTCGGGGCTTCAAGTGGACTACCTATAGAGGCCGGATGCATTGTGCGGTTGCTCGATATCAGGAAGAACCTCCTACCATATTCATCAGTAGCAGTGATCATCGACCCATAATCAGGTAATGAGTTCTGAATTTATCGGATCTAATCTAATCGTTAGATCTAATTCAAGGCATCGATACGATCGATACAGTCTTTTATGTTCAATCAAATTTTTTTATGCAATATTTTTATATCATAGATCTTTAAAAAGATAGTTTAGATCTGATCTAAAGCATGTATAAAAAATTAAATAGTTTAATTTACTACTTTCGCTATAAAAATTTTAAAAAATACATGCTTTGAACTGTCTGTTTTCCAACAATGGTCAGCCACAAAGGAAGCCACCCAGTCTGCAACACTGTTGGCCTCTCGGAACACATGCTGAGTGGATGCCACATTGCACTGACCAAGCACCCTCCAGATATCACCAAGGAGTGGGTGCATCTCGTGATACTCTGCTCCCCCCCGATCCAGCCGATGACTGTCCTTGAGTCCCCCTCGATGATGATCCTACCAACCCTCAGCTCTCAGATAGCACATAACACATCAGCCCAAGCAGCATGAAGCTCAGCATCTGGGATGGATGGCTCAAAAAATGATGAGCCCCTCATAGCAAGCACCCTCGAGTCTTGATCTCGTATGATGTATCCAGAGCCACCTTTGCCCCCTCTGCCCCCTCTGATACTGCCTTCGAAGTTGACCTTGATGAATCCAGAGTGCAGGTGCTCCCAAGAAATGAAAAGAACCCTCCAAGGAGCTGCAACTGCAATCAGGGAGTTTCAGGAACTCAGGTCGTGCAGGGGCAACTCAGTGGAGTTAAAGCAGCGATACTCTATGACCAGACTATAAGCCCTCTGAAGGACACACCTAGCAGGAACCACCTCCTTGTCCAAGACAAGGCTATTCTTAGACAACCAAATCTAATAGGCAATGTAGACTAGCTAACAGGCACCGAACAAAGCATCATTAGTACTCTGAGAGACAGTATCAAGAAAGATGGGGATCCAAGGATCACTACTCGCTCCCCATGACTGAACGCCCGCCAACCTCCAAATCAACTCCGCTCTAAGGCAGTGAAAGAGTGCATGTTCTATGGACTCCTCCTCCAGGCCACAAATCAGACAGACGATTTTAATCGGATGGGTTTGAATAGTAAGATTTTAAGTGGATTTGGATATAGGTAGGATAAATTTTGCCGATACCCTACCCATTGCCATTCGTAGCAAGAATGCTCTTGGGAGAATTTATGACCAAATAGTTTTCAATAAAACCAATAGACCCATCAAACTAAAACTTTACACTATTTATAAAATTCCTAGAAATATAATATATATTTTAAGGTCTTCTACCCATGCATCATAGGGATGGAAAACTGGTAATTTAGTAATATAATAGTTTATTTTCTGTAGATCCATAGTTTAGATGCATCTAGACTAGTTGAAATTCAATTTATACCTCTTCAAAAGTATCTTGATTAAGTTTAATGGTCCGGATTTGCAAATTATACAATACAATGCATATATTTTCTGCTTGCTAATTATATTTTATTATTGACTGGAAGCTCAAAAAGGTTTCAAATTTCTGATAGTTCAGTTTCTTATTATTCCTAAAATGAACTTGTTTGACCAATAGGCAAGTCTTTGTTTCATTTATTTAAGACCTATTATTTGCAATTTTGACAAATAAAAGTGGAAGTTCCTCTTTTGAGAATATATCTAGTAGTGATTTTCCTTTTCTATTCTGTTAAAGAATATATTTATTAGCTAGCAATACCACAGGCTGGGTGGTATCAAATATTGCGAATCACACAATATGTATGTTGTGGATGGCTAGGATAGATATTCCTTCTGAGTTTTCATATATTTTATTTTTTGATACTCATAAATTATTTTAAATTGATATAATAAATTAAAATTAAAATCGAATCAGATACGAATCGAATATCAATATATCTATATCCATATTTATTTTATATAACGAATATAGATATGGATACAGATATTATTCGGATGCAAAAATATATATCCATATTTATTTTAAATAGATACGGATACAATTCGGATATTAGAAGTATAGATATTATGATAAATATAATTTAGATATTAAATTTCATGACTATAGAATTAAAGATATTACTAAATAGATGATAAATTAAATTAATAATATGTCATATGGTTATATATTTTTTAAAAAATTAATAAGTATTATATAAAATTATACACAGATTTGGATATTCAGATATGGATCGGATAGTTATTTATCCATATCCATATTCATTTTTCTTCCACGAATATAGATACAGATACGGATACGGATATTAGTTAGATCCTCAAATTTTTATCTATATCTGGATTAATTTAAATATAAAAATAAATCTAGATGGATAATATCTATATCACTTTCACCCCTATAATAAATTTATTTTAGTAAAAAAAATCCTTTCATATAATTTACCGGATAAAAGAATCCTTTCCTATAGACTTCATAAATTCTTCCACGCACCGTCTTCGCATTTTCGTTTAACCCTTCTCTTTGAAAGTTGAAAGATATTATGTTCCATTTATCATGGTCAATCCATGGAAGATAAAGAGAGTAATCTTTTCTTCCCATTCTACAAAATTTGCCTTCTTGCTACACTTGTTTCTTCCCCTCGAAGGGTCAAAGTTTTAGCTGTGCTTTGAAACTTCATATTCACCAAATAACCAAAATTTTCTTTAACTCGAGAATGTTATATAGTTAAACATTCCATCAGATGCAACCCCATCTGAGGGTTTTGAGAATTTTCTTTTCTCCATTTTCTCGTCAACATCACACATCCATACTCCAAAGAAATTGCAGTCGTTTATAACCTTACGGTAGGACCCAGTCAAGGTATTAGCCAAAAAGCACAGTTCCTCGCCCTTCAGCCATTAGATCAACTACTTTACTTTTTGCTTGTCAAGAATAATAAACAAGATTGACGAATTGGTTAAGTGATTGAATTGTTTAGCCTTGCCGGGTCAAATGTTCGTTGGGCCAAAGTTGAGTCAAGACCTGGTTACCGGTCTATTCTCCAACTTAGCCAATCCTAGTCATTGGTGCAACTTTCGAGTTTTTTAACATTATCTTAGATGGATAGAATTAGCCCAAGAAAAATGAGCTTTTTTTTTTTTAATTATTCTTATGATGACTGGAAAGACTAAAGTTTTCCGGCACGTAAAGTAAGAAGTTGAGAGAGTTTGCTAATTCAATATGAAATGGAAGCGTTAACAATGAAGTTGAACAAGTAATTGTTGGACTCCCAACTATGGAGTCTTTGAAGAGGACTCAGTTTCATATGGCACTCATGAATGATTCTAAAGCTCACCAACGGTATGAATCAATCAAGCCAGGTCTACCCTATGTTCATCCAACCCAAAGGTCACGTACACAAGTGTCGGAGATTAATAGGAGAATTATACTTCATGGATGGCTTGCAAGCAGTCAGGTGCAATCCCATTTTGTCCAACTTTCTCCGTGTCATCTCTGCTACTTGCTCATAGAAGGGTTAATTCAACAAGTCCTGAGCACAATGGTCTGACTCGCTCAATTGCCTTTCTATGGGTAGAACCTCAAATAGCTTTGAAGCCCATGCAAGCATCCTTGTCATGTATGCCTATAAAACCTTATTTAAATGCCTAGCAAAAAATCGTCCACCATGACACCATCCGACATCAACAGGATCTAACATGAGATATCAATCTAACATTTATAAATACATTAATAACATCAAGTCTCGTATATTGTGATAAAAAAATTCTAGCATTGCATACATCCCCCACAACCAATGCTGAGGTGGACTCCTTTGCTTGTTTTGCTGGGCAGAACAACCATGTCTGAAGAGAGCCAGATCTTGCGGCAGAAGCCAAGTAGCAAACTATTTGAGGAAACACATTAAATTATGAGAATTATATGTTCTTTTAGCATTACTTCATCATTGTTTAGAATACGTTAATATATTGTGCATTCCATGCATTATTTTTTACGTTACGGATGTCTCCACACCCAAGTTTGTCAGTCGTTTGCTTGTTACCCAAACAATTCGTGGGAAAGAATCGTATGTGGCCCTATTTGTCTATTTGTACGATCGATGCCATGGGTCAAAAATACAATAGCATGTCAGGATTAAAGCCATTGATGTATTTCTCAAGCATATATGCATGTATTGGTAGGTATCCACCTAGTATCCACCTGGTTTTCTGTCTCTTCGACAGTATTGATAGGTATATACCCACCTAGTATCTCCTTTCCTGAGTAGAAAGATGGTCCAGGCTGGGCTGTTAGATCGCATTATAATCATTGTTTTAATGGGATTGTTTCTCCTTGCATATGTCACTAGGATCTGAATGCCTTTTTAAAATGGTTCAAATTTTATCGAAACAAGGTCCTGAGGAGAATCTAACTGATGACAACATAGGAGTCCTAACACCTAATTAAAGCTAGTATGTACATAAATACATGCATCAATCAAGAAGCTAGCTTTCCTTGTAATTTCAAAAATATTGAGTTTGCTAGCAAGACCAAATCCTTAATCTAAAATTCAATAGAGAGTGATATCCACTGATCCAATTTTACAATGCACCACAAAGATTCTCAACATGAGAACTAACAACATGATTCAGTGAAGGATATCTATAATAATTCTAAGACTTCAATGTCAAGCTCCATCCCGCAATCTTTTTTTGAACAAGGGCCGTTCTTTGGAGGGTAAAACATTTATCCACAAATTTATGTTTTCTAAGCAAGTATTTCAAACAACATTGTGACAGAAAAATAATTTACCTCTGCATTGGAAAATAGCTCTGCTATCTATTATCTATATTTTTTTTTTGTATTACTATTTTTCTAAATAAATTACTAATATTTATTTATATTTTTAATAATATCCTTCATTATATAAAATATTATTATATATTATATTATGTTACAGTATATTATGTATATAATAATAATATAATATATATTATATTTCATATTATTATTAGAGGGTTAGGGCATTTTAGGAACATAATAAAACCAATATTTTTCGGAGAATTTAATGTCCAATCCATTAGTAGATCAGATTTTAGCTTTTAATCTTTATTGACCAAATTTAAAACTTTCGATCCATTATAATATTTAACTTTCAATTCCTGTTAGATCAAATTATCCTTAATTAAATACGATTACTTCTTCCCCATCGCCTCTTCATCTCCCGATTTTCTCACTCACCGACGAGAAGTAGGTCTAGTGGCCCAAATTCAAGCCAATTCTACCTATGCAGTCGGCACTGTGATGGCACTATCACAATCCTCTCTCTTGACAAGGGCTATCTGAGGATAGTCAAGGACATGTGGTGAATAGAAGGAGAAACTGTGGAGAGAGAGGAGGGGGATGGGCAACTGAAGAAAGAGAAGGTGGGAAAGAAGGGTTGGTGGTACTCGAAGGCAAGGGCAGCAATGATGGCGGGCGGAATGGCAATGGCGGTCGAGAGGTTATTGGCTACTGGCTTCTAGTCCAACAACAAATATCATGAAAGGGATACAGGCCTAGCAAAATCTACTTGATTTATCATCTTTCTATAAAAAAAAAAAATAGAAGGAAAGAAAAGAATAACAAAGGCTCTTAAAAAGAGAGATAAAGAGAGAAAGGGACTGGATAGAGGATAGAAATGACCCATCGGAGGAGAGGAGATTACACAAAAGTAGAAGTTGGCCTCATTCCTTTTTTTTCTTTTTGATTATGGGGTTTCGATGGGGTAGGGTTTGTATTGGGCTTTAGATGGTGAGAATTAAAAAAGCAATGGGATGCGGGAATGGGATAGAGAGAGAGAGAGAGAGAGAGAGAGAGAGAGAGGGGAGCTGCCTTCTTGGGTTATTATTAGTGTAGTATTTAATGGTCGAACCATTGGTTTTGATTGATTAATCATATAGTTCAATCTTTTTGGCTTCTTGCATGTAATCCTTATCGGAATAGTTCAATCAAGTTTGGTTACTTATTCAACAAAATAATTAAATTAAAATCTGAATTATTTATTTGTTTAATTAACAAGCAATGTTTTGATTAATAAATTTTTGATCTAATCTATATCCGATTCAATTTTAGCCACCCCTAACTTGAAACCCTTCATTGACCCTTTCGTGCGACCATTTCTTTTGGCATATTTAATTATCAGTCCCACCTTCATTGCCTATAGTGCCGCCAATGGTCATCATTCTTCCTTTACAGACAAAGCACCATCCTCTATAAGAACCAAGCCTTCAGCTTCGATCTGAATGCAAATATGGTACATGGTTAACATATTATGGTATAGAGTTAAAAAAATATGGTGTACAATTCTTTTATCCTAATACATAGTTAATCCAATATGATACATAATTAATCCAATATGATATATAATTTCAGCATCATGGTACATAGTTAAGATATTATGGTCATAGTTAATTAAATATAGTACATAGTTATTTTAGCTTGGTACATAGTTAATCCAATATAATACATATTTATTGTATCATGGTACATAGTTAATATGTCATGATACATAGCTAAATGAATATATTGCACAATTATTGAAGCTATGTACATAATTAATCAAAAATGGTATATAGTTAATCCAAAATGGTATACACCTATTTAACTATATATAACAATATAATAATTATGTACCATATTAGATTAACTATATACCATGATACTTTAACTATATACTATATTGGATTAACTATATACCATAATATTGTAACTGTATATACTATGTTTATTTAACTATATACCATGATCATTAATTGTGTGCCATATTGGATTAACAATAGACCATATTGGATTAACTGTGTATCAAGATAAAATAATTATGTACCATATTTATTTAACTATGTATCATTATATATGTATTAATTGTATATCATATTGGATTAACTGTGTATCATGTTGGATTAATCGTATATCAGGATAAAATAACTATATATTATACTTATTTAACTATGTATATATCATGATACGGTAAGTATATATCATGAGCACGCCACCCCTGCCAAGAACTTCTCCACCTAGTACATCTTTTTTGGTGCCTCAGATGTCGACAACCCCTTCGACGAATGCTACTCCCTCAACGAGATCATATATCGGAGCCACTCTAATGGTCTCCTCGATGTTCACTATGACATGATGGTCCTAAAGTTTCCGACTCCTACTGGTGCGGCCTCTTCGACTCTTGTCTCGAGTGTACCATCTGATCCTACAGCTCTACCATCGGCATCCCCATCCATGTCTTCTTCCCCATCGACTGTAGCTCATCCAGCCGATCACCAATGGCCCATTCAGTAAGGCTTATCCCTAATCATAAGTTGGAGAGGTAAGTTTGGTATTTTTCAAATGGTATTCGTGTCATAGGGACTAAATCTTATGGTAATAGGATGTCGACGGATTGAAAATTCAATTATTAGTCAACGGGGATTATTTATTATAGTTTGGTCAAGGGAGAGACCGGCTATTAAATTCTGAATATTTTTCAACTGATGGGAAAATAGCCCACCTATTTAGAGAAGTATATAGTATGGATATATCGGTCAAAGGACGGGCCCTAGTTTGCAACGGTATTCGACTGTTAGCCTCGAGAAAATATGGAAGAGCAATGAACCGTACTATTAGTTGTGAAACCAGCCTTTATTTCTCAGTCGTCTCTGCCTCAAAGACACCCAAAATATGAACCTACGCGACATTTGTCTTTGAGAGGCTGTGACGCTCAGACATCAAGCCGAGAGTGCCGGCAGTGTGTATTCATTAGAACATTAAAGAACAACATGTTCTTTTTTTTTTTTTTTTTTTGAAAGAAAAAAAAAAAAGGTCACTTCTACCATCTTAAAAAG
The DNA here is from genome assembly GCF_000442705.2 of Elaeis guineensis. Lineage (NCBI taxonomy): Eukaryota > Viridiplantae > Streptophyta > Magnoliopsida > Arecales > Arecaceae > Elaeis > Elaeis guineensis. The sequence continues at coordinate 21,382,971 of NC_026004.2, read as the reverse complement.
AGTGGACAAAAATATGGTTGACTAAACAACAAGAGGTACATAGCTTGGTTGTCATTGTGGCCTAATCTTTTTTCATCAAAAAAAAAAAAAAAATTGTGGTCTGATCCATTCCTATGAGCTAGCTTTCCTTTTAATTTCAAAAATATTGAGTTTGCTAGCAAGATCAAATCCTCAATCTAAAATTCAAGAGAGAGAAGTCTCAGCTGATCCAATTTTACAATGCACCACAAAGATTCTCAATATGAGAACTAACAACATGATTCAGTGAAGGATATCTATAATAATTCTAACACTTCGATGTCAAGCTCCATCCCGCAAACTTTTTTTGAACAAGAGCCGGACGGTAAAATATTTATCCATAAATTTATATTTTCTGAGCAAATATTTCAAATAATATTGAGATAGAAAAATAATTTATTTTTATGTTGAAAAATAACTCTAAAATTTATTATCTATATTTTTTTATATTACTACCTTCCTAAATAAATTACTAAGATCTACGTATATTTTCCATAATATCATTTTTTATATAAAATATTATTATATATTATGTTGTGTTATATTTATAATATCCCAATCATATATATTTTAAAGTAAATTTTAGAAAAAAAATAAACAAGAAGAAAACAGAAAAATAGAAAAGACTTGTCTTCTCTTCCATCCAACTCCAAATTGGAGTCGGAATCCATCATTGAGGAGGAGTCAAACCCGCACCCCCCCTCCCTCTTCCCCTCTATTTAAAGGGACGGTGTCCCTTGTGAAACACCCACCATCGGCCGTCAAGTCATCACCGAAAATTGTCCATAAAGTCCCTCTTTCCCTTCTTTTCTTCTTCACGAAAGCTTGTCTCAGAGTTCACCAAAAATCACAGCCAAAGAGCCATCGGAAAGTCAGGTAAGAACCTAAAACTTTTAGATGGATCTTTTTCCTAAATTTTCCAACCATCAAAACTTGATTTCCAATAGGGAAGCATCGGATTTCTTTTGGGACAAATTGATCTTATTTTCTCTATTTTTCATTGAGTTTTTTTGAGTTACCTGTGCCATTCGCTGCTGCCAATCGTCGGTGGGATGCTGCTTATGGTGTCACTGTCGTCGGCCCAAAGCCACTGCCGGTGGTGGGTTCACTGTCAGAAGAAGGAACAAGGAGACATGAGCCTCCTGTTCCATTAAAAAGAGGAGAAGAGAGAGACATGGGTCCCCTATCCCATGAAGAAAAAAAAGAAAAAAATAGAGAAAAAAAAGATTTCCCTCTCTTTCCTTTCTCCCTTTTGAGTTTGTATCCCTATTATTTTCTCTCTCTAAAAAGTATGCTTTTCTCTCTCTATTTTCTCTCTCTAAAATTTTCTCTCTCTAGACTATTCATCTCTTTTCATGGATTTCTCTTTCTAAAAGTCATCTCTCTAAGATTAATCGAGTAAAGGACTTTATTTTGATAATTTTTTATCCATCTTAGTGAAGGTTATAGATCCGCGATCGCCGGACAACATGTTGGCACCCATCTTGGTCGGATTAAATTCTTTCAGATTTGATTATCTGTGATTTTCGTTAGACCATATATACAATAGTTCATTTATGATTTAATTAATTCGCCTTGATCAAATCGATCAGGGTGTCGGATCGGTTATATTCACCTTGATCGATTTTTCTCTCCTTCGATATTCTTTCTCTACTTAGTTTATGAAATCAGTGAAAAGTCTGAGCCCCATCACCTTGAGTTCAAGTTAATCCAGTAGAGAGACTTGAAACTACTTAGTTTGATCATGATCGAATAAAATTATCATAGCCAGATCGATTTGGATCGTAGAATGTGACTGTCGTTCATCGTATCTTTCTTGATTATTCGTATCTTTTCTGATTATTGAACTTAACTATGTATATTGGAGTATAGTTGTCTCGACAAGAAGCTGTCCAGCAATGAGATATTATGATGTGATCTATGAATTGAAGATTTTGAAATGAAATTTATGAAATTACATGGATTTGTTGGAATACGTATAAGATAAGTAATGAACTCTTTTTCTAGATTTATCAATAAATTATAAAATATTTTTTAAATTAAATTATTTATTTTTATGAATTTGATGCATTATATCTTGGATTACCAAATATGTAAGTTTTTCTGATATATCAGATGATTTGTGATTGATCGTATATATTGATTTGATTTTGATGTCGTTTGATTTATGATTTTTAAATTTAGAATGTGAATTTATATTTGATTTGAGATAGATTTTGACTCGCAGTCTGACTATACTTCGAACCTCACTAGTGGAGGTTAAATGCTGGTACTTTAATATCCTGTCAATGAAGATTATACGCTGGTATTTCGATACCCTGTCAGTGGAGGTTGTATACTGATATTTTGATATCTTGCTAGTAGGGATTATCTCCTAGTATTTTGATATCCTATCAGTGAGGGTTATACACTGATATTTTGATATCCTACCAATGGAGGTTATATGGTGGTATTTTGATATTCTGTCAGTGAAGATTATGTGTTGGTACTTTGATATCCTATCATTGAGGGTTATATAGTGATACTTTGATTTAGTTTATGACTATCGAGATACGTGTAATATTTTGAAAAAAATTAATTTATGAATAGAAATAAATTTAAAAATAAATTTTAGAAAGATTGAATTTGCATGAATTTATTACTATTGTATATTTTGAATTGATCAACTTGCATGCTTATTTTTAGTATATTATTATTGTTGAATTTATCTAGCCAAAGTATCATTGCTTACTAGACTATCTAGCTCATTACTCTATATTTTACTATTTTTTACAGATTCAGAGAATTAGCTTGATTTTGAGATTCGATATGAGAAAGCAAGTTAGAGGCAGACTTTGATATTTTATTTTAAATTAAGATTTATTTAAATTTGATTCAAGATCATATAACTTTATTTGATATAAGATATTTGATTTAGTTATTTGAATTAAAATTAAATAATAATTATTTAAATTTTATTCCACTATGATGCATTGATATCGTGATGAGGTACCTTGTATGCTTATAGGGAGAGTTTTCTATAAGTGTGCGATGGTTGTCATGACCCTTCATCCATGATTTTAGATTGGGAGCATGACAATTAATATAGTATCAGAGCATAAGTGACTAAATTATAACACATAGAATCAGATATGAGTGTAGATTGGTAGACACTAAGAATATCGGGATGATAATTTATATTGATTGTGATATAACTTAAAAACTTAGATTTGATACAAGTACATTGTTGAATTTAAATTAGATTGTGCGGTGGAAGTATAGTGGTCTAAATTATTTTTAAGGTAATTAAAGGAGAATTTGGTTTGGAAGATCCTATGAAAAAGATTCGATTTTAAAATTAGAATGATGATTATGATTTAAAGTAAAAATAATCTTAAATATTTTGAGACTCAAGAAAGAAAAATTTTGAGAATGAAATTTTTTTTTAGGAGGAGAGAATATAATATCCCACCCCCAACCACATGCATTTTAAAGTAAATTTCAAAAAAAAAAAGAAAAGAAAGAAATAGAAAAATAGAAAAGATTTCATCGAGGAGGAGTCAAACCCCTCCCCCTTCCCTTCTATTTAAAGGGATGGTGTCCCTTGTGAAACACTGACCATCGGCCATTGGGTCATCAGCTAAAATCGCCCATAAAGGCCCTCTTTCCCTTCTGTTCTTCTTCATGGAAGCTTGTCTTAGGGTTTGCCAGAAATCACAACCAAAAAGCCATCGAAAAGTCAGGTAAAAATCTAAAACTTTTAGATTAATCTTTTTCCTAAATCTTCCAACCATCAAAGCTTGATTTTTGATCGAGAAGCACCAGATCTTTTTTGGGACAAACTGATCTTATTTTCTCTATTTTTTATTGAGTTTCTTTGAGTTACTGATGTCGTTCACCACTATCGATCATCGATGGGATGTTGCCTATGGTGTCGCCATGGCCCCAACCATCATCAGCCAGAGCCACGACCGATGGCGAGTTCACTGTCCGAAGAAGGAATGGGGGGGCATGAGTCCCCTGTTCCGTTAAAGAGAGGAGAAGAGAGGGACATGGGTCCCCTCTCTCCTGTGAAGAAAAAAAAAAGGAAAAAAAAATTCTCTCTCTTTCCTTTCTCCCTTTTGAACTTGCATCCCTATTATTTTCTCTCTCTAAAAAGTATGATTTTCTCTCTCTAAAATTTTCTCTCCCTAGACTATTCATCTTTTTTCATGAATTTCTCTTTCTAAAAGTCACCTCTCTAAGATTAATTGAGTAAAAGACTTTATTTTGATGATTTTTAATCCATGTTAGTGAAGGTTCTAGATCCACGACCATCTAACAGCGTGCTGGCACCCACCTTGATCAGATTAAATTTTTTCATATTTGATTATCCATAATTTTTATTTGACCATATATACATTAGTTCATTTATGATTTGACTAATTTGCCTTGATCGGATCAATCGGATTGTCAGATCGGTTATATTCATGTTGATCGATTTATCTCTCCTTCGATGTTCTTTTTCTATTTGATTTATCAAATCAGTGGAAAGTCTGAGCTTTGTAGCCTTGAGTTCAAGTTGATCCAGTGGAGAGATTTCAAACCACCTTATTTGATCATGATCGAATAAAATTATCATGACCAAATCGATTTAGATCGTAGAATATGACTATCATTCATCGTGTCTTCTTTGATTATTCATATCCTTTCTGATTATTGAACTTAATTATATATATAGGAGTATAGTTGTCTCGACAAGAAGCTGTCCAGCAATGGGATATTGTGATGTGATATATGAATTGAAGATTTTGAAATAAAATTTATGAAATTACGTGGATTTATTGGAATACATATGAGGTAAATAAAGTGACTCTTTTTTTAGATTTATCAATAAATTATAAAATATTTTTTTATATTAAATTATTTATATTTTATAAATTCGATACATTATATTTTGGATTACTGAATATATCTTTTTTCTCAATATGTCAAATGATTTGTGATTGATCGTATTGATTTAATTTCGATGTCATTTGGTTTATGACTTTTTGAATTTAGAATATGAATTTGTATTCGATTTGAGATAGATTTTAACTCGCAACTTGACTATATTTCGAATTCCACCAGTAAAAGTTAAATGCTGGTACTTTGATATCTTACCAATAGGAGTTATGCATTAGTATTTTGATATCCTGTCAGTGGGGGTTGTATACTAATATTTCAATATCCTAGCAATGGAGGTTGTATACTAGTACTTCGATATCCTACTAGTGAAGATTGTGTGCTGGTATTTTGATATCTTATCAGTAGGATTATATGCTAGTATTTTGATATCCTATTAGTGGAGATTATGTGCTGGTACTTTGATACCTTGTCATGGGGGTTATACGGTAGCACTTTGATTTAGTTCATGGCTGTCAAGATGCATATGATGTTTTGAAAGTAATTGATTTATAAATAAAAATAAATTTAAAAATAAATTTTGAAATGACTGAATTTGTATGGATTTATTAGTATAGTATATTTTGAATTGATGCAACTTACATGCTTATTTTTAACATATTATTATTGCTAAATTTATCTAGCTAAAGTGTACATAGCTTACTAGGCTGTCTAGCTTATTACTCTATATTTTATTATTTTTTATAGATTCAGAGGATTAGCTTGATTTGGAGATTTGATGTGGGAGAGTGAGTTAGAGATAGATTTTAATATTTTATTTTAAATTAAAATTTATTTGAATTTGATTTAAGATCATAGAACTTTATTTGATGTAAGATATTTGATTTAGTTATTTGAATTAAAATTGAATATAATTATTTAAATTTTATTCCGTTGTGATGTATTGATATCGTAATGAGATGCCTTGCATGCTTGTAGAGAGAGTTTTCTATGAGCGTGCAGCGGTTGCCATGACCACTGGTCCACGATCTCAGATCGGAGGTGCGACAATATTATATTATGTTATGTTATAGTATATTATACATATAATCATAATATTTTATATTATTATGAAAGGGTTAGGGCATTTTAGGAACATAATAAAGTCAATATTTTTTGGAGAATTTAATGCTCGATCCATTAGTAGACCAGACTTTAGCTTTTAATCTTTATCGATCAAATTTAAAACTTTTGATCCATTATAATATTTAAGTTTAACTTTCAATTCCTATTAGGTCAAATTATCCTTAATTAAATATGATTATTTCTTCTCCATCGCCTCTTCATCTCCTGATTTTCCTACTCACCGATGAGAAGTAGGTCTAATGGCCCAAATTTAGGCCAATTCTACCCACACAGCCGGTAGCAGTGGTGGCACTATCACAGTCCTCCCTCTTGACAAGGGCTGCCAGAGGGTAGTCGAGAACATGCGGCAAGTAGAAGGAAAAACTATTGAGAGAGAGGAGGGGGATGGACAACCGAGGAAGGAGAAAGTGGGAAAGAAGGGTTGGTGGTACTCGGAGGCAAGGGCAGTAGTGGTGGCGAGTGAAATGGCAATGGCAGTCGAGTGGTTGTTGGCTACTGCCTTCCAACCCAACAATGGATATCATGAATGGGATACAGGCCTAACAAAGTCTGCTCGATTCATCATCTTCCTATAAAAGAAAAAAATAGAAGGAAAGAAAAGAATAACAAGGGCCCTTAAAAAGAGAGATAAAGAGAGAAAGGGGGTGGGTAGAGGAAAGAAAAGACCCATCAAGGGAGAGGAGATTATCTAAAAGTAGAAGTTGGTCTCGTTCCTTTTCTTTTTCTACTTTTCGACTATGGGTTTTGGTGGGGTGGGGTTTGTATTGGGCTTTGGGTGGTGGGGATTAAAAAGGCAATGGGATGTGGGAATGGGATAAAGAGAGAGAGAGAGGAGAGCTGCCTTCTTGGGTCATTATTAGTGGAGTATTTAATGGTCGAACCATTAGTGTTGATTGATTAATCATATAGTTCAATCTTTTTGGCTTCTTGCATGTAATCCTTGTCGGAATAGTTCAATCCAGTTTGGTTACTTATTTAATAAAATAATTATATTAAAATCTAAATTATTTATTTGTTTAATTAACAAGCAGGGTTCAGATTGATAAATTTTTGATCTAATCTATATCTGATCTAATTTTAGCCATCCCTAACTTGAAACCCTCCATTGACCCCTTCATGCGACTATTTCTTTTGGTATATTTAATTATCGGTCCTACCTACAGTGCCGCCAGTGGTCATCATTCTTCCTTTATGGATAAAACATCATCCTCTGTAAGAACCGAACCTTCAGCTTCGACCTGGATGCCAACATGGTACATAGTTAATATATTATGACATAGAGTTAAATAAATATGGTATACAGTTCTTTTATCCTGATATATAATTAATCCAATATGATACGTAATTAATCTAATATGGTATATAATTCCAGTATCATGGTACATAGTTAAGATATCATGATCATAGTTAATTAAATATAGTACATAGTCATCTTAGATTGGTATATAGTTAATCCAATATAGTACATATTTATTGCATCATGGTATATAATTAATATATCATGATACATAGCTAAACGAATATGGTGCACAATTATTTAAGCTATGTATATAGTTAATCTAATATGGTATATGATTAATCCAAAATGGTATACACTTGTTTAACTATATATAATGATATAATAACTATGTACCATGTTAGATTAACTATATACCATGATATCTTAACTGTGTACCATATTAGATTGACTATATAGCATAATATTGTAATTGTATATACTATGTTTATTTAACTATATACCATGATCATTAATTGTGTATCATATTGGATTAACTGTGTATCAGAATTAAATAATTATGTACTATATTTATTTAACTATATATCATTATATATTAATTGTATATCATATTGGATTAATTGTGTACTATATTAGATTAACTATATATCGGGATAAAATAATTATGTATTATACTTATTTAACTATGTATACCATGATATGGTAACTATATACGACATTCATAAAAGTGCATTTCTCTTGATTCAATATGATTAATGAAAATTTAACCTTCTTGAATCTAGAAATATAATTATTCATATTTCATAATCTGCATAAAGTTTAAACTCTTTATATTTTATTTTCCATATCTCCTTCAACTTGAAGATTGTTTAGTTGCTAGTTTTCTAACAGTTAAGTATAGATTATCAATTTAACGAGCCAACCACATACTAAAAAGTAAGGATCAAAGTTATTGCATTAAAGTTTTTATCAAAATTATTTAATATGGTTAACTTCATTTAAAGAAAAGAGGTGAAATAAAGTTTATCAATTGACTCTTTTCTATTTCTTTGTTTTTTTGGCTTCTTTGGTTCTTCCACGGCTTATCCTACTAATTTTGAAAATACCAATCTAATGATGAGCAATTTAATTAAAAATTAACTAACTGGTGTTGATTATCAATGATTAAATCTATTCAGATATATATGAATGTGGTCGAATATATGTTCTAGGTGCGTTTGTAGGGTTTGGCTTCTTAGCTATAGATTAGTCTTGGGTTTTTTCTCTCCCATAAATCCAACAGCGAAGAATAATTCATCTCATTCTTCTCTCTTTCTCTCTTCTCCATCATAGCTGCCTTCGCCACATCCTCCCACCATCACTCAACCTCTCCAGCTCCCTGTTTGATTATCTTAAAATTATTGCCTCCCAAATCTTTCCTCCAACAAAGTCCTAGCTAGCCGCCGTCATGCCTGTTGGTTCTCTTGCTCCACCGCCCCACCAGATGTCTAGCCCCAATCCTCCATAAACCGCTGTCAAGCAAATGAGAACATCCATGAGGCTATCCGTCATGAGCACACTATCCCCGCCAACGACTTCTCTGCCTAGTACATCTCCTTTGGTGCCTCGGATGTCGATAGCCCCTTTGACAAATGCTACTCCTTCGACGAGATCATATATCGGAGCCACTCTGATGGTCTCCTTGATGTTCGCTATGACATGATGGTCCTGAAGTTTCCGACTCCTATTGATGCGGCTTCTTCGACTCTCACCTCGACCGCACCATCTGGCCCTACAGCTCTACCATCGGCATCTCCATCTTTGTCTTCTTTTCTATCGACCGTGGCTCATCCAGGCCATCACCAATGACCCGTTCAGTAAGATTTATTCTTGGTCATAAATTAAAGAGATAATTTTGATATTGTTCAAATGATATTCATGTCATAGGGACTAAATCTTATGGTAATAGGATGTCGGCGGATTGGAAATTCAATTATTACTTAACGGGGATTACTTGTTGTAGCTTGCTCAAGGGAGAGACCGGCTATTAAATTCTGGATATTTTTCAACTGCTGGAAAATAACCCATCGATCTAGAGAAGTATATAGTATGGATATATCGGTCAACGGTATTTGACTGTTAGCCGCGAGAAAATATGGATGAGCAATGAACCGTACCATTAGTTGTGAAACCAGCCTTTATTTCTCAGCTGCCTCAGCCTCAAAGACAGCCAAAATATGAACCTACGTGATGATGTCTGCGCCTTGTTTCTAAAAATATTATCGATAATTAAAAATTTCTCTCTTTTTTTTGTTACAAATTAAAAATTTCTCTTTGACAGCCCATAGCCAAATGGAGGCTGTGACACTCAGACATCAAGCCGAGATTGCCGGCAGTGTGTATTCGTTGGAACATTAAAGAACAACATGATCTTTTTTTTTTTTTCTTTTGACTAAACAACGAGAGGTACTGTAACCCAAAAAAAAGAGTGGGCAAAAATATGGTTGACTAAACAACGAGAGGTACTGTAACCCAAAAAAAAAAACAACAAGAGGTACAGAGCTTGGTTGTCATTGTGGTCTAATCCTTTTTCATCAAAAAAAAAAAAAAAAACATTGCGGTCTCATCCATTCCCATGAGCACCGTGGGGCTAAATACCGACAGCGTTGAAACTGATGGAACGCAGCAGGGCTACAGATGGGTGAAGTCGACTGGTGACTTAACCTAATCCTTGACCTGATCCATTTTTTGGTAACCCATGGATCCGATCAAAAAAGAAAAAAAAAAAAATTCATTTTATTGATAGAGTCAAATCTAGATTCCGCTGTTTTCAACCCCATGAACTTGACGCTGACATGGAACTCATAGCACCCAACCAAAAAAAATTGAATAATAGGAAACACCATTTGTCCTTCTTCCTGAACATCTTTTCCTGATCTTCGGGTCCTCTTCAAGGCTAAACCTCTTTAATAACCCCACCGGCGCCACCTTCTCTCACCTACCCCCATTTAATTGTATTAGAGCATTCATTTATTATTTCATTGGATTCTCGTTTAGATGTTTTTAATTATAGTAATTATATATTTAAGTATTATTTTTTAGATTAAATTTAAAAATGATTAAAGTTTAGATTTTTATCTGAAAATTTTTGAAGATTTTTTGTTTGATCATTGATTATTTATTTGTAGCTAGCAATAAATTCATATCTAAATATTTCATTCAAATTATGGATTCATCTTGATTAAAATTCTCAATTTAAACTTCCACATTTTATGGTGGGTGGCAGACATGCTTAATTTTTACTGAATTTGGATAATCCACTACAAGAAAAATTTTTATATATTTGACTAGCTCAATTCAATTAAGTAATAGATCACTTTGACCTCTGTCCAAAATCAAAGCTCAAGATCCTGACGACATTACTTATCCCATTGAACCAGCTTGTAGCCCAAGATTGAAATTTCTCCTCTTTCTTTGATGGTACAAATGTATTATATACCATGTGTATAGATATATTCACAAAAATCAGCATACAAAATTTTTTTTTTTTTTTTAAATGTTGGAAGAACGTAGTCAAAATATAACACGATTAAAGAATCAAGGGACTCCAATCAAAAAAGTTCCCAACGACATATTATACCAGTAATTAATGCTGGTCCATAAGCAATATTTCAATTATGTATAATTGACTAATTAAAAAATAAATAAATAAATAAATAAAAATCTCATGTACATGTTTGGTGTGATTAATACATCCAACCCTGTCCACCCAATGTTTTTCGTATCCCTTCCTTGCTACGTATATAAAAATAATTAATTGAATGATCCGTACGTCCGTACAGAAACCAATGATCTTTGCCCATTCTTCAACGCGCATCACGACGAGGGGCTGGCGAGGCAACCCGGAACGTTGGACCAGCAGCTGGCGCCGTCGCCGGCGGTGGCGGACAGGTCGAGCTCCGCCGCCCGGAGTTCCCGGGCCTTGCTCATGTAGAGCTTCTTGACGTTGCCCCCCTGCTGACTCAACAACCGGGCCAAACTCCTCTTGGCATTGGACCTAAACGGGCAGTTGGTCGCCATGAAGCCGTCCACCAGGTGGAGATAGGCCTCCAGGTCGTGGCAGCACGCCGGGTCGGCGTCCGGCCGCAGGTATGGCGACGCCTGGCTGTCCACCTTCAGCTCCCTCCCGACGTCGGCGTAACCATCGATCCCCTCCAAAACCTTCGCCGGCCACCATTTGAAGCCAGCCGGCACCACACCGAATGGCACCCTCGTGACGACATCGTGCGCATTCACGACACGCAGCACCTTCACTCCCCGGCCTTCCACCTGGTCGACGAAGGCTCGGTTCCCCACCCGCGGCCCGCCGAAGGAGAACACGGCAATAGGCGGCGCGTCCGGTATGGTCGCGCTCAGTTCGTCCGCCACCAGCACCGCCAGGGCCGCGCCGAGGCTGTGCCCCGTCACGGTTATGCTTAATTCCTCCCCTTTGTACTGATTTAAGAGCCGACGAACCTCCTCCACCACCGCCGCCGATAGGCTCGGGACGCGGTCGCCCGCCGTCTTGTACAGGCTCCAAAAACCGCATTCCACCTTGGGCGATTTCGACGCCGAATTCTCGTTCTTTTCGTCATTATCATTGCCGTCATCGATCGGGACGAGACCGGCGCGGAAATTCTCGGCCCACTCGAGGCACGTGGCGGTGCCGCGGAGGGCGATAACGATGTCGCGGCGACCCATGCGGTGGATTTCGTGGTCGTGGTCGCAGACGGCGACGTAGCCTATCCAGCTGGAGCGCTGGGTCATCGAAGGATCGACGAGGCGGTCGACCCAAGGGGGGAGCTCTACGGAGGCGGTGGCAAAGAGGGAGCGGGTGACGCGGTAGGAGCGGTCGGGAAGGGAGACGGGCCGGGGCGCATCCGGCTTCGTGGCGGGTTGGGAATAAAAGGCGTGGTAGGCGGCCTGGACTAGGTCGCCGTAGCGGACGAGCTCGCGCCGGAGGTTCTCGTCTAGGGGATCGAGGAGGCCGGCCCAGTCGGCGGCGCCGTGGTAGTGGCGCCACCTGGAGGCGATGGTGCTCCGGGGGGAGTGGCGAGAAGAGTCGGAGAGGAGGCGGTGGAGGCGAGTGAGGCTCCGGGGGGACATGATCTCCTCCGGCTGCTTGCGAGCAGACGGAAAGAGAGGTGGCAGGTGGAGGGCTTGGAGGAGACCGCCGCCGCCGCCGCCGCCGCCGTCGTTTGGGGGATCCGGGTCTTTGCCGGGGTTGGGAGTGGGGAGGGGAGGGGGAGGGGACTGCTTCTGGAGGAGGCGCTCGAGGTTGGCGAGGTGGGTCGTGGTGGAGGTGGCGGCAGTGGCGGTGGTTTTGAATGGTCGGAAGGAGGCTCGTCGGCATCCGAGGGAGTTGAAGGGAGAGCCAGCATGGTGGGGGAGGGTGGTTCCCAGCGAGAGCGGTCGAGGAGCGGCGATGATGGATCCGGTTTGCATGAGAGAGAGAGAGGGAGAGAGGACTGCGTCAAAAGACGAGGAGGGTGTGAGTTGGGGGGAGGTTGGAATGGTTAATAGCGGAGGAGCACGGGTGGTAGGAGGAGGAGTGAAATGGATATCAAAAGTCCCATGGACGCGATACGGTGCTATATATAGGCGTTCATTAGAGCAGTCTTGGATGGAAGTCAAACGTGGGGCCCGTCTTTGTCATGTGGATAGACCGGAGTGCCCCGGTCATGCACACATTCTTCAGGGTCGGATACTTTCATACGATTGTGTCCCAGTACTTGGGTACAGGGAGAAAGCTACCTGCTGAACTTTTGTATATGATACAAGGCAATGTTCAGACAGTGGGAAATCTGCTATTGAAGTTTGTCTCAGCATGACAACAGCTTGACCACACAAGTTACGCAATAAGGATAGACAAATTTAAGTGTCCCGGTATACAATTCTGCAAAATATTTAATTTGTTTTGTACTTCAAGCCATCTTTGAATTTACCACTTAGATTGTTGTATTAGGCAAACAACTTGGTACTTATAAATTGAAGAACTTTTCATGATTTCTTTTTGTTCATTAAGCACATTTCATGGGTTGAACATGAGGTTTTAAGCTTATGAAAAGAAATTAATGAGTTTTATAACACAAAAATCAATAACATGGAGATTCATGTCACAAGTTAATAATTAGGTAACATGCTATGAAGTTACAAAATACTGTATAGCAAGCACCGGCATTAAAATGCGATCAACCTTAACAAATTGAACACATAATAGTCGCAGATATCATTGCTTAAGTGTAACCCAAATATATACCAGTACTTGCTGAATCTAACTACTGTACTTCCACCCTTATAACAAGGATGTGTTGTGCATCAAGATGACAAACAATAACAAGTTTTGTACATTTAGCATGGTGATAGTAATATGATAATCGTATACGCACAATTACCTAACCGCAACGGAAGAGAAGTAATAAGGTTGATTGCTCTCTGATTTTTTGCATTAAATAAGTTTATTTCTCTGGTGACCAATGGGCGAGGGTGCATTTATGTTAATACGTACCAAGTCAAGGTGTTTAAGGGGTTTTCCTAGCTTTTGACATTAATTTCCTGTCTCCTTCCTGCATTCTTTCGAGTTAAAGAAGTTTTCTTGTTTGCCAATCCCAGTTTTTATCATGCCTGACGACATACCGTTGATATTTAAATGAACATGTTACCATCAAAAAAAAAAAAGGGTTCAACAGTTCCATGAATCTACAATTCAGATCCATCAACCATCACCAAACTGGTCTATCACCCAGCTAGTCCGAAGCGACCGATTAGCTAGACGAAACCCCCAGGAAGCTCCAGTGCCTTCTCTTGATCTTTGTTTTAGTATTCCAATTGGCAATCTCTTTCTTTCAAAGACACAAATTTAGTATATGTATACGTGCATATAATCAATCGACAAATGCTCACTAAGACGCAAGCTATGATCACATTAACTAACCAACTAACCAAATTAAAAGAAAAAAAAAAAAAAAGGTAAAAATTCTAAGTCAAAACATAGAAGACCTATGCCATGACAATATATTTATTCAACAATCCTATGTTTCGTTCATGTACTTTAAATTAATCCTTTTTTACATCATAAAATGGGTCAGATGGAAATAGAGGCATCCATCATCTTGCTGACCGGTATGCGGTGGCTGGATTCAATTCTAATTTTCCGGCCAAACTGGTGAAAAGGTGTTGGGTTCGACCTTTAAGCCCAGGAGAATAAGTGAGAACAGGGAAGTCAGACGGCGGAAAGGGAAGCAGAAAGATGGAAGTCAGCAGATCAATGCTTGCCGCCGTCGCTCTAAGTTTAAGTTGTTTGGCTCCTGCCGACCGGCCGGAGACTAAAACATGATTAGTTGCCTAAGAAAACTACAGATTAGGTCTTGAGGGAAACCCTTACAAGTTCGACTGGTTCCATGTTACAAATGCATTACAAGGACAATTATAACGAGTTGAACCATGAAGAATGGTCACCAAGCATATAATTGGTAACAATCATGCAGATAATGGATACTATAGTGAGATTAGTTGTGGATGTACACACGTTGAACCTAAGTCGCCCACAATATATATGATTAATACCTATTTAATCTTGGGAGCCCTTGTCATGTCATTGTCTATTAAGTCATTTGCCGATGCTTACAAGCATCGAAACATGGTGTCTCGACATGACTATAGATAGTCTCAGCAATCTTTTACGATGTTTGCGGATCATGACAACATATGCCAAGTTAATTTGGATTTTTGGTCTCTAACAATGCAGCGTATGACAACATAGTTTTGGCATGGCATGACAAGGCATGATTTAACCAAGCCGTCATGAATCGCATCAAATGATAAATCACAATAAACCCTGTATGTGTAATGTCAATAAGGGGAGAGGACAATTGAGGGGCTTGATAGAGCATGAGGGTGATAGGCGTACCATTCTATAACATATTTTTTTCATGTAGATTTGTGTATAAATATTTAATTTCTTCTTTGTTTTAATCCATCTCTGGCTTATAATTTAAAGTTTTGTTAAGAGTTTTATGAGTTTAGTGCAAGAAATGCATTGTCATGAATGTTGCACAAGTGAGAGAGGTCAAGACTAGGTCTAGCTTGATCTAGATCTAGCTTATCTAGTTTTATTAGATTTAGACCCAAGTCGCTATGTCTTTTATTTATTTTTAAAGCAAACCAGCGGAAGAGACCATCACTCATTTTATTATTAAAAAAAAAAACAGATGAAGAAGAAGCAGAATAGAAAAAAGACAGAACAAAAAGAGAATTTCAATCATTCAAAGCTTCAAACATTGACCTAGAATCAACTTGCAAGATTGAAAATGCAACCCTGCCACGAATCAACTCCAACTGGCTATAATGTTGGACTTGCCCCTATTAGTGAATTAGTTATAATGTTTGTTTTTGTTTTTGTTTTTGTGTTTTTTTCCCTTGGGCAATTAGTGGGCCTAACTTGGACCACAAAATTGCACATTTATTGGTGGCCTCGATCCTTAAAATAAGATTTGATGCTTGTTGCCAACCCTGCTCCCCAAGACACTAGAGCTAAATTATATATAGATGATTCTACCAAACATATCTTCTGGACCACTTTGCACCCGTGTCATTTCTTTATAGGACTAGAAATAGGTTAGCCTTTAGGCCAGACCATCCCAAACTCGGTTCTATCCTGGATTACTTCGCGGAAGCTGAGGCTGGATTACTTTTAAGCAATTATTTGCTAGACATTTTTAAGTAGAAGATGAAGACACGGTTCATACTCCAATACAAATGTGGAACTAATCCATAAGATTTCTAGAAGATTTCGTTTCCGTTTCAATAATGAATTCCTTCGGTAAAGTTCTAACATTGGTCATGTAGCAAAAAGGAAAAAGTTCTAGCATTGGTCATGCGCATTTCGAGCCTATCTTCTTTCCTTGAACGCTAAACTCTGGTTCAAGACGGCGTTTCTCACTTCTCAACGGCTCCTTGGTTCGCAGAAGGAACTGCCTTCGGCTCTTAACTCGTCCTTTTGGACATTCGGTTGGTCAAAAAGTGAGCCGAATCCGTCTGACACCCGGATTACCATAGATGATGGAGCGCCGGAACCACTTCAGCTGAAGGCGGTTCCCATGCCTACACCTTGACAAGTCCATTTCAGACTGAGATTTACCTGAATTTTTCATCAAGATGAAGCTATAGATTCTGAAGCATTATCATATTTGGCACCCATCGCCGACTACCACATTCTAGATGAGTCGAGTGGTAATCATTAGCAGGTGATCGATGGTAGTACTCTTGTTATTGTGCTTCGAATAGTGCAAAATCTATTTTGCTTTTGGTTTGCTTAGTAGATGAATGGAGTGGTGATCATTAGCAGGTGACCGATGGTGGTACTTTTGTTGTTATGCTTCGAAAGAGTTCAAAATCGATCGTGCTTTTGGTTTGCTTTATAAAACTAATGAATTTATTAATGTAAAATAGTAATTAAAATTAAAGTAGAATTTGAATGTTAGAGGAGAGTAAGAATTGGATTTTAGGATTTCAAGCATTCTTATTGCCTCTAAATTTATAGAGGGAATGGAACTCCTCCTAATTAACTAAATAGTTGAAATAGGGGACACTTATTCTTATTTTCGTTCAAGAGTCCAACTAAACATGCTCTAAGTTTAATGGATCTTTGTGAAACCATTCTGGCTGGTGGCCGCACTAATTCACTCTAATTGATCTTTGTGACACCAAAATTTGACTGAGCAACTTTCAAAAAGCCTACGGTATCCCTTACCAAAAAAAAAAAAAAAAAAAAGCCTATGGTATCGACTCCATATCATTGTTTGAAAGAACTTTAGCAAGACATCCGTAGTTAAATTTTATCTTTATTTTATTATTGGATTCCTTTGTTCAAGTTTGTTTTTGCTTAGATTTAAGTTTGTCATTCTATTTAACATAAAATTTTGATAAAATTCTGATTGCTTTTGTCTGCTATGCACCTTTATGATCTACGGTGCTAGTCAGCTGGTATTGGCCGATGCATCTTGTCACGCCTCTGATCTGAGATCGCGAGCCGAGGATCATGACAACTACCGCATACGCATAGAAAACTCTCTCCATAAGCATGCAAGACATCTTATCATGCTATCATAAAACAACAGTGGAATAATTAATCAATAATTTAAATCAAAAATATAACTATCCAAATTTAAACTTTAATATCTCAGTAAATTCAACAATGTTCAATAAACTTTACATCAAATTCAATAAGACTTCCAATCTAAAATCAAAATATGGAGATTCTGCTTCTAATCACTCTTTCATTCATATCTTATATCATCTTAAATTCTCGACATATGTAAAAATAGTGAAATAGGAGATAATAAGCTAGACAGCTCAGTAAGCAATGATCACTTTAAATAGATTTCATCAGACATTAAAGTAAATAATCATTTATAGAAAATAAACATATAGAGTTCATCAATTTAAATCAATTTCAATTATGCAATATAATTCATGCTAAATTTATTTTTTTTTCAAAATTTTGAGTTTCTTTCAAGATTTTAATTTCTTTCATTCTCAAGTTCTTTTCATCAACCATGAACTATGACCATATTTTTTCTGTGGTAAGGTCATAATACCACGTATCTTCTTGCAGTAAGCTACAAATCATCTGGTAGCAAAGTCCTTTAGAACCGCTAGTCTCGCTAGCGGTTTGTCGTTGGTCTCACTGGCGACATATCGCTGGTCTCGTTGGCGACATAAATCCTTAGGATAAATCAATTGCCAATGTATATGCCCCCATTGGTGGGATCTTTCACATAGACAGGTTGTCAATTCATATTATTCTTATATCAAAATTCTTCATAAATCATATTTCTTATTTTAATTTGATAAAAAAATATATAATCATGTGGTATCAAAATCAATCAATATAATATATAACGAAATCAATATGTTCAATCATGCTTCATCATAATATATTAAAATAAGATATTTTTTATAACAAAATATCATTCATCCAATTCATGCATCATTTCATAAATCATATCAGAAAATAATATTATAATTTATCGATAAATCTAAAAAAAGTGAAGCATTACTTATCTCGAAAGTATTCCAATAAATCCACATAATTCTATAAATTTTCTTTCAAAATTTTCTGTTCGTAGATCATGTCACGATATCCCATGATCAAACATCCATAATTTTATACAGAATCAATTTTAATAATTAGAAAGGACATAAATAATTAAGAAAAATAGAATTGATAAACATACGTATCCTATCATCCAGATTGATCCGATCATCTAATTTCATCTGATCAAAATCCAATTAGGACATAGATAGTTTAAAGTTTGACTATTAGATCAAATCAGATTTGAAGTGATAGGACTGAAAATCTTTCATCGAGTACACGAATCCAATAGAGAGATAAATTTAAAGGAGAGAGAACTATGAAGATAAATCTGGACTAATCAGACAATATGGTTCAACAAATCCAATCGATCAGATCAAGATAATTTAATCAAATCATGCTGAAATTACCATATGGATAATTCAATAAAATCATGAGTGATAAAATCTAAAGGTATCTGGTCTGATCAAGGTAGGTGCTGGTATACTATCCGACGATCACAGATCAAAATTCATCATTAGGATCATTTAAATTCATCATCATTCTTCTCAAAATTCTAAAAAATCTTAAGAGAAAGAAATAATCCAGAGAGAGAAAATTTTAAAGAGAGAAATTAGAGAGAGAAAGAAAAGAAAAGATGGAAGAGAGAGAGTAGAGAGAGAAAGTCTTTCTCTCTTTTTTTTTCTTTTTCTTTTTTTTCTTTCTCTTTTTTTTCTCTCTTTTTTTTCCTTTTTCTCTTTCTTCCTTCTTCTTCTTTTCTTCTTTCTTTCCTCTTCCTTGGCCGAACAGAGGTGGGACACAAGGGATGTTGCCTGTGGTCCGACGGACTATGACGACATGGCCAGTAGTTCGACAGCGGCAACCGATGGTGCTAGAGTCAGGAATGGCCGACGGTGAGGCTCGACTGACGGGAATTTAGAAAAAAATGAAAAATAGGGAACCGCTCCTTCCCTTGAATTTCTCTGGTCATTGGCCGATCACCGACGGCCATGACTTTTGGAGAAGACAGGTAGAGAGGTGGGGTTCCAAACCTAAGGGTGAGATGCCGCAAACGACGAGACTGAGGGTCAGAAAAGGGAGAGAGAAGATTTGGCCGAATAGAGCAAAACAGGGTCATGACGTTTTGAGAGATTTCGATGATCCCGACGGCCGGCGAGGGTGCATAAAGCCATGGAAAGGAGGGGAAGAAAGAGAAGAAAGAGGGCCGGGGCTTATCTTCGACGCCGGTGAAGTCTCCGGTGAGAAATCGAAATGGCACAGTGAAGAGCTTCTGCGAGAAATCTCCGACGATCCGCATCGTTGCTCTTGATTCTTTAGTGAGGGAAGAGAGGAAAGATTTCTTCCCTTTAAATAGGGCTGGAGGGGAGAGGAGTCAATGGTATTTTCCGGCTCTAATTAGGAGTCGGTTGGGAGAAAGGAGAAGACTCCCTATGGGAGTCTTCTTCGTTGTTTTTTTTTTTTTTCTATGGGCTTTGTGGGCCAAAATTTGGACCGGGTTATAACACATCTCCCGCACAGAACTCTGCGAGGGTAAATTTTTGATGCAAAAGAGCAGACCTGCATAAGATTTTGATTTTTCTTTGACTTCATACAAAAAGTTCTCAGATCACATTTGTTTTAAATACCTGCTATGGTTCATTTGCGCTCTCTCTCTCTCTCTCTCTCACGCATGCACACAGAGAGAAAAATCTACGTCCATATATTCACGTATTGTCATCACGAAAAAACCCTTGCAGTCAGCTTGCAAAAATTATATCCTTATAGATTATATTTATTTTTTATTTTTTAAATTCTTGAAAGATAGCAGGACGTTGTTGACGTGCCGAAGAATATTTGTCGCACACTAAACCTAAAACTTAACCAAGCGCAACGTAGAATGGGCTAGCTCGGGCAAGCTAATGTTCCAGAATAATTTTGTTAGGCTTTGAACCATTAACAATTAATATCAATAGTTGTTACTTGCAACTCACCATTGATGACCTATCTAACCTCATCTGGATCATCGATTAGACATTATCTCAAAAGAATTAGAAGAACAGCACAGATATTTGGACTGAATTCTCATGCCTCATAACTTAGTAAAAGAACCATCATATAAGCCATCATATACGTAAGGTGACATTTCCTGATAAGCAAAATACCACAACAAGCAATACTATAAAAACCCACAAGCCTAGATGATACTATGGTTCCATCACAAGCACTTGGAAACTAACAAGTCCATAAACCCATAATATAGCTGGTCATCTAGTGCACCAAGACCTCAGACACCGGAGACGGTGGAGGCAGGTCCAAGTTCACCAATGGTAGTGGCGGAGGTGAAGAATCTGAGGCATCATCGCAGTATCCTCGGAGCACATCTCCCTCCTCGGCGGTGAATCCGAGTGCGGCAAGCATGGCATCGGCAGCCCAGCATTGGTGCTCGATGATGCGAATGGCACGGCAGCAGCCTGGGCCTAAGTATGTCTCTCCATTGATGAAGAAAAGGATGACCTCTCCAGTGCATGACTTGAGCTCCATCAAGGAGTCCCAGCACTGCTTCACTTCATCAGCCTGAAGCCGGGCTGCGATGTTTACTGGGCCGGGCCGGGCCTCAGAGAGGATGGACATGGCCCACAGATTGCTGGCTAATAGTAGTATGGGGAGCAGAAGCTTGAGGAGAGCCATTGGGAATATAGAGTAAAAAGATTTTTGGATGGAGAAGGTTTCAGGTAGATGGCTATATATATAGTGGATGGAGTTGGAGATGGTTTAACGTTCATGATTTATGTCTTAATGGTGGGAAAGATGAGAAGGTTTACGTTAAAAAATAAAAGACAGAAGGTGTGAAGACGTTTCAAATGTTCATAAAAATAACATTAGAATTCGGTGGGAAGAAGAAGAGCACGAGACTACCGAAACATTTAAACAAAGAAAGAGAGAGTCTAACAAAAAATGATTATTAGACTTTTAAATATTTGGTAAGTGGCTATTAAATACCATATTAACTATTCGTTTATATGCTTTCAAAAATTTAATAAGTGGTTTGGGAACCTTTCACTATAGGATTGTTGACATTGTTTAATGTTTAGTTATGTTAGCTAATATGTTCGCACCCAATCTGCTGAGATTTCCAGATACATCAGTTTGTGAACGCCAAGTTATTAAGGGCTGATATCTTAAAGTCTCTTAGGTTCAAAAATTCAATCAGTCACTTGTCTGTCAGGGCATCACATAACTGGCATGGAGATGGCAGTGACTACTCTGGCATATCATGGCATCAAAAAATTTTGGATCTAGTGGATGCTTTTGGAAGTATAATCTAGACAGACTGGTGTTTGAATTAGAGTCTAACTCCTCAGTCTGAAGTGAGTTTTATATGTGACTGTGTAATTGGTGTTCAGGTCCTAGCAGGTGTATTGGACAACTGGATGAGTTCCAGTGTTGCGAGAAATGTATTTGTTTAGATTTGAGAAGAAGCAGCTTTCAGTTGCTGACATTTCCCAATTTCAGAGGTTTAGTTAGTTGAGTCTTTGAGGATTGTGTGATGGAATTAATAATGTATATAGTAGTCTAGGGTGAACAAGAGCTAACTAATCATGTAAACTAGCTAACTCATAGAGTAAATGTTCTAGCTAGTCTTCTGAGTTTGAGTGGAACTATGCAGTCAATTGCTAACCCTGTGCAGGATGGATATAAACATGGATACGTTACTGCAAGTTTGCGACAATGCTGAGAAATACAAATAAACTCTATGTAGTTTGTGTTAATTTTCTCCATTCTTCAAGCTTCTCCACCAGGTATATTTCAGAGTGTGAGATTCAACATCCTCCCTATAGGATGGCGCCAAGTTCCAACTTTGTTTGTCCAGCCGTCTTGCTTCTCGTAATACAAATGAAAGATTATACTAACGGAATGCTTTGTTCTCATGTGCATTGGACATGCTACCTTGTCAGTGATAGAAGTAAAATTTACCAACGTGTATGGGCACTTAGGTGGTGTCTATTTGATGCACATTGTCCATTCAGAGCAAAACAATTAATTTCATAACTAGATAAGTCAGATATAAATTCCATAGTCTTCATCAATTTAGATCTTGAACCTTGTGATTGTGTTATATGAAACTCAAATTCAGTTGATCCACCGGTTGCTCAAGAAAAGTTCAGTTGATTCATGAAGAATGCACCATGAATAAACCAAGTGCTACACATCCGCAGAAAAAATCATAGCATCAAGCACAAGCATAAGTTCTGTATCATCATGGTGGCTTTACTTCTTCATCTTATAGCTTCCTCATCGCAGGAACTTGCACTATATTTCTTTATTCTGTGTCATATTATGTTTTACCGATGGATGGGGCTTGTAGTTCTCTGTTTCGGCTATTCTGTTTCCTCTGTTTCAATGTTCCAGCAGGACTTCAGCATATCTGGCTCATACATTCTTGTGCCTCGGAGTTTTCTATGTTTTTCTTATCAAGCCTCTTCTACATTATTTTTTTGTGTTATAGAAGGACAGTACCTTTAGTTCTACATCGATTATGAGTCAAAAAGAACTCTGCCTTATATGGAAAGGGATCTTCTCTCCTCTTAGTGAAATGTCTTTTATATGGGATAAAATTGTAAGGCCAAAACGGACGATACCTTATGTGTGCAGATATGGAGGCCAACTCATGCAGATATAGAGGCCAACTCATCCGAGTCTTTGGCCACAACACTCTATATTATTATAACCGATTATCTTATACTTCATATCTGCTGGAGATTCTGTCATGCCGAAGTCCACATATTGATGCTTATGGTTCATCATAGCTGGACCATGCTGGCAATCGGGATGTCGGTGATTCTAGTTCGCTGCAGTTTTTCATATTTTGTACTTGTTTGCTGCTGAAGGTTCGCACTGTTTTGTATGAGTTATATAAGCTCCAAACCGTACTGTGTACTCTGTTGTTTATATATATCAAGGTCGCTATTTCAATAGAAAAAAAAAACACAAGGACAAATGGTATTGTATAAAATAATAAAATATAAAAAGGATAATAACTATTGACTAAAAAGAAGAACATTAATAATAGGACTGACAATTCGTGTTCATGGATCGTAAATGGGTCGTGTCGACCTAAAGATATAACACAGATTAGTTCAAACTGAACATGACCCATTTAATTAAACAGGTCGATCTGTGAAACACGAACACGACACGAATATACTCTAACGTGATTAATAATCATATTGGTAGGTCAAACGGGTACACGACCCATCTAACAATCCATTTAAGAGGATCTGTTAACCTGTTTTAATCTATTTAACTTGTTTTAATCTATTTTAATCTGTGTAAGCCATTAACCTATTTTAACATATTTAGTTAAATAGGCCAAAATGGGTTACACGGGTCAACCCACTTAAGATACAAATTTATCATATCATAAACGGGTCAATCCGTTTATGATCCGAACTCATTTATTCCAACCCCGAACTCGTCTAAGTACGTGTCGTGTCGTGTCCGTGTCAGTGGGTTGTGTCGAAAATTATTAGCCCTAATTAATAGGCACATGCCAATGGTGATCACTCATAACAAATAAATTAACAACAGCATCAACGGTGACAATAGCAAACATCAATAATAAGATTGACCAAAAATATGACTGTTACGGTAGTTATCGTGAGAGCCTTGGATCGATGGTTGCCATGAGCACTCAGATTAGTACGGTGTCGAAGGCTACTTTAAATTGCCAAGCCGCCACCATAGCCACCAACCATTATGCAAAGTGAGCTATCCACCCCGAGTGGATCAACTCAGGTGTAATTGACTCCCCCAATCTCGTAGGAGTGATTGAAGGCTGGATTATCTCACCCACAATGGCATGTCCAATGGCTTCGCAATCTCAGGATCGCATAATCTCACAACTGTACAACCAGCTGTTTGACAGCCTTCTATATAAACCACCGGAGCCCCAAAGACTAGGTAAGCCAATCAACCCCTCTCAGAGAGCTTGTTGCTGCTTCATTGTTCTCTGAATCAGACTTGAGCGTTAGAGAGTCTTCATCGGAGCTATAACCTCTAATTTGGACTTATTTTGTAGGTCACCCCAGCACCAGCAGCCCTACACAAAGCTCAATCTCTCTCTCTCCGATTTAGATCGATTTCAACAGCAACAGATAGAAGAAGGCCCACATTCGCATCATGGCTCCTAGAAGAACATCTCTCCGACTCTCCAACGTCGCTGCCTCCCGTCAGGTGGTAGGCCAGGTCAATAACCAAGTGCAGCCAATGGCATCGAAGGTTTCGCCACTAGTCCAGCCGACCCAGCCAATGTCGGTCATGACTGACCAATTTAACCAACTTTTTCAGCAAGTTCAAAATCTGACGACCGCAATTTAGGCGGTCTAAACTTTCTTTGTGCCTTTTTAAATGGCACCGCAGCTTACTCAGGCTGCCCTTACACCCTCTCTAGTGGTACAACCTGCAGTTCCCGTGATGGCGCCCTTACAGAACTCGATCCTGCAGCCATCACTTCGATCGAAGCCATGGATGCCTCCACGAAATTCAGAGAGGAGGCTGACTCATCAGAGCCACCCTAGGGCCCAACTGGCCAGGCGACGATCTCCAAGCCCACGATCAGAACATAATTTAACCCCTGATCGCCATTCTCTTCTGCACTCTGAGGCCTATACCGTCCGAGATCTTGACATCGAAAGGCAGTTCTAGGTGCTCGACCAGCAACTAGACAAGAAGATAGAAAATATTCTCAACAATAATAATTTTTAGGCATTGTCTTACGAGGGATTCAAGAGCAAGCTACCCTTCATCCTGAGGATCGTGCAGGAGCTGCTTTTCCTGTACTTTAAATTGCCTCAGCTGGAGGTCTATGATGGGACCATCCATTCTGTCGATCATTTGGAGACCTTTAAAGCAGCAATCCTCCTCCAAGGAGCATCTGGTGCAATCCTCTGTTGGGAATTCCCTCTGACTCTTAAGGGCACAGCACGGTAGTGGTATTCAAGCTTGAAGTCGGCCTCCATTTATTCTTTTAAAGACTTGTGCCGATCCTTCGTCGGTCATTTTGTTAGCAGCTAGCAACAACAAAGACGGTCTAACTACCTCCACACCATCAAGCAAAAGGAGGGTAAATCGATCCACACTTTTGTGAATAAACTCAATGCGGTGACCCTAGAGGTCCGTGACCTGGATCAGTTGATCGCGATGGCTGTGATGATGGACAGCCTATGGAAGAATGACTTAAAAAAATCATTGATCAAAACTTATCCACAAGATTTTTTGGATATGCTCGTCCGTGCGGAGAAGTATGCTCGCACGGAGAAAGCCTTTGCTGATTATCCCCCTGCTAGTTCTGCTGTGACAGGATCGAATAAGGAGTGCTCCCCAAAGCAGGGAGAGAAAACCCACCAACGCTCTTGATCTCTATTCCAGAGGTAGAAAAATGGAGGCCGAAACCATCGGTCTCGAAGTCCTCCTAGGAGGGATAGACAGCTCTCACCTCCTAGGCGTTACAATAACTACACACCTTTGATCATTCCTCGGAGTGAGGTGTTGATGCAAATATGGCCTGAGCTGCCTGAGCCTCAACAGATGCAAACAAAGTTAGAGCACTACCGTGACCCCAATAAATATTATTTTTACCATCATGACCACGGCCATGATACTAAAGATTGCCATCGACTTCGTGATGAGATCGAGAGGCTCGTCAGACAATGGAGGCTAAATCACTTTATTCGAAGGGTAGTTCTTCAACATTGATGAGAGTTCAATAGCCACCTCTTTTACCTCAACAATCATTCCCTCTGCCTCAGCCACAGCCAGCATCAATATAACAAGAAGAACGGCAAGTGGGGAGACAGGCGACGGAAGCGGAGCGACCCATTCGTAGAGAGATTCACATAATCACTAGGGGATCGTCTAGGTCGATAGAGCCCCTGGAGATGAAGCGGTCGAGGTTTGAGGGTGAGCAGGAGATAGAGGCTATCATCTTCACCGAGCACAATGCAGAAGGCGTCCTGGCCTCGCACAATGATGCGGTGGTTGTAACAGCGAATATCGCTGACTTTAATGTACACTGTATTTTTATTGATAATGAAAGCTCCATAGATATCTTATACTTTTCTGTCTTCATCCAGACAGAGTTCACACCTGACCAACTGAGTAGATTTGACATCCTGATTCAAAATTTTTTCAGGAGCTTGGTGGTACCAGAGAGAATGATCAAGTTGCCTCTCACCGTGGGCACTCAACCCCGACCAATGATAATTCAAGTTAATTTCCTGATGGTTAAGCTCCCTTCAATATATAACGCAATTCTCAGCCGTCCAAACTTATGGACTCTAAAAGCTGTCGTGTCAAGTTACCATTTGCTGGTGAAGTTTCTGACTAGGCATGGAGTGGGGTAGATCCAAGGCAACTAGGCCATGGCTCGAGAATACTTTGCCGCTAAGCTCCAAGTAGAGGGCCAACCAGCCCAGACGGAGGTCCAACTTGAGCTTCCGATAGGGTTGGACGCCCGTAATGATCTGATTAAAGGACATCTCCAATCGACCGAGAACCTCCTGGATGTCTCGCTGGAAAAGGAGAACCCAGGCCGGACTATGAAGATCGGCTCATGCTTGGATGAGGTAACTAAAAGCCAGCTAATAGTTCTTTTACAGGAGAATGCGGATCTCTTCACTTGGTTGGCAGCAAATATGTCTGGCATTGATTCAGAGGTGATATCCCATCATATAAGGATGGACCCAACCCATCATCTGGTGAAACAAAAGAAGCAGAGTTTTATCCCAAAACTTCTAACTGAAACTTCAAAGGGATCTGGTACTGTCAATGAAGAGCTATTATATCCCTCTCAGATAGTTTGAATCGAAATCCTAATGGTGCAAAGGCAAAACCTTTGGAGGCCATTTCTCTCAAAGCAGAGGATGTTGGAAGAAAGAAGTGCTTACGCCAAAAGAGGAAAAGAACAATCTAAAACTTTACAAAGCCAATGTACGGTCTTGTCTGGGGCTTTAAATAATTTCTGGACTAGCAAAACCTCCAAAAGCCATCTCTCATTAGCACATTAATTGCAGGAGACGTAAATCGACGAAAAGCGAACATACACACGACACGTGGCAACCACTGGCAAATACAATTTCTACCACTGATTTGGTAGTTAAAGTCAGTGGTAGGCAAATCACACTTTACGCCACTTTCAAGGGACATGCAAAGATATGCGCCAACATCTCCCCGTGCAGAAATGATTCGAATTTCAGTCTTCTCGAAAGCTGTACGACAGGTATGAGACATCTGGCTTGGATCGAAATTCGAATTATAATTCATACTACATTTTATGATTCTAACTAAATCTAATTTAGCTCGAATTATGGCTCAGCCCATGTCTTGCTCGAAACAACTTGAATTATGCACTTACTTAAATTACAATGCTAATTAAGTTTTATGATTTCAAGTTACAACCAGGTACCTAATATATATTGACACTCGATCGGTATGCCTCACAGCATGATTTGTATCCATCTATACATGGAATCAAAATTAAATGCATTTATATATTCCTATGAAAATTTTGTTACAAGACTGGAAGGTCCAGATTACAAAAAAAAAAAAGAAAGAGACGTAAATCACTACTTAGAAGCATCGCCAAGGCGGCTATCTACGATGCAGTCTTCCTCAGCGCTGACATCCCTCTCGGTCTAAATGGTCGTGTCGATATTACTCACCTCGATAGGGAAGCGGGATGCCCTTGCAAATCTCTCTACACTATTTGCCGCTACAGCCAATGAGCTCTCATCCAGGCAGTCGGTCTGCAGGGGCTCAACAGGGTTTGAAGGAAAATGTGCCCGAACGATGGTTCTACACTTCTCAAAGCCCGCGAAGAATACCGTCTTGCAAGCTTGGATTATGATTTTGACTCCATTCTTGACCAACTGATTTTTTCTATTTTCAATATTTTTCAGTAAAAACCCTTGCTCTATAAATTTGCTTCAAAGGAGTTTGTGATTTACCTTCCTCTCCTCCAACTTCTTCTTCAAATTTTTCACTTCTGACGGGATCTCCCAAGTTTCAACAGGTAGTTCTGGAGATGCCTGGACCACTTTAAAAGTAGAGCGCCCATCTCCCTGAGGTATTCTGTCTCCGCGGCTTATCCCTTCTAAAGTTTTGGCCCTCTTGGCTAGATCCTTGCTGGGACTCCTCCGAGAATGAATTTCGGAGAGAAAAAGATCTCAGCTTTTCCTTCCCCCGAGTATCCTCCTCAGCTGCTCCAAATCATTACAGATCCGGTGGCAGTCTTTCTCAACCTCTAACATCTGTCTCTCGAGACTTTCAATCTATCTCTTGAGATCCTCATCTCTTCTTTCAGCTCTAGACCTCTGTCGCTCAAGAGCCTCAATCCACTTTTCAGCCTGCCTCAATTTCTCATCTCGACGATCAATCGTCTCTCGAACTTCATGGAGGGCCTCTTCAGAAGAGTCGAGCTCCTTCGCCAGCTCACCATTCTTATTCTCCATCTGCTTTAGTTGATATTTCAATAAGTTAACTTCCTCCCTCGCTATCATAAGTTCCAAAGACGGATCATCAAAGGTGGAGCCAGCAAAATTAGCGAAGTAATGTCCCACCTGTGTAAAATTTTATGAATAAATGTCAAAAGTATTACAGGTGGCGAAAGATTGAAAAATAAGTATATGGAGACCTTTTACCTGAATGAGAGATTTGAAGATGCTTAACATTTATTGTTGTGTTCACTGTCCATCCAAAGGCTGCCCTTCGAATGGAGGAAGAAAGTCCCTAAGGAGTCTTACCGTAACTTGGAGATCCTCTATCGCTGAAGGAGCAAAAAATGCTGGCTACAAGGGACCTTCGCGAAGCACAGCCATAGGGATACATTAGGCACCCATCACCGGCTCTTGGGACTCATCAATCTCTATGCCCATTTTCGGCATCCCTTCAAGAAGATCGGTCGTGCCCTCCGCTCGTCTCTCCTCCGTCGAAGCTCCTGATGGGTGGTTGCTCGCATCCTCTCTTTGTGCTTGCTCCACCAATATTTTCTCTAATGAAGTCTCCTCGAGTATGGCCAACACGACCGCCAGCAAAAGAATCGCAGGCTCAATGATCGGAGTAGGATTCTCATCTCTTCCAACTCCAGGTTCCGATGCAGCGACCGAAACCTAGGTGTCATCCCTCTCTAGAACTCTAACCTACCTCCTACGAGCTAATATCAATTCAAGCTTCCTCACGCACTGGGGATCCATCTTGCCTCCAAGAATCGCAATAGACCAACAAAACATGCAAAGGTTGCTATCACCTTTCGGTGCTCTTGAAGCGCAAATTTAAAAAGAGAAAGGAAACGAAAAGCCACCATTGGATAATTAAATTTCTAAAAAATGATTATCTTCTGAATGGTCCTATCGTTCAAAGTTGTCTGCGTCAACTGCGCTAAGCTGGTGTCACATGTTTTAAATGCTGCAGAGAGGTATCAATTTGAAGGCGCGTACATCCTTCAATCCGAGACACTTTTAGAATACTCCTTTCATCTGATCCTCGGACTTAGCAGTATGGGGGTAGTGTTACGATGGTTACCGTGAGAGCCTCAGATCGATGGTTGCCATGAGCACTCGGATCGATGCGGTGTCGAAGGCTACTTCAAATTGCTAAGCCACCACCACAGCCACCAACTATTATGCAGAACTGAGCTATCCACCCCGAGTGGATCAACTCAGGCATAATTGACTCCTCCAATCTCATGAAAGTAATTAAAGGCTGGATTATCTCACCCACAATGACATGTCCAACGATCCCGTAATCTCGGGATAGCACAATCTCACAGCTGCATAACCAGCTGTTCGACAACCTTCTATATTAACCATCGGAGCTCTGAGGATCAGGTAAGCCAATCAACCCCTCTCAAAGAGCTCGTTGCTACTTCATTGTTCTCTAAATCTGACTTGAACGTTGGAGAGTCCTCGTCAAAGCCACAACCTCTGATTTAGACTTGTTTTGCAGGTCACTCCAGCACCAGCAACTCTGTGTGAGGCTCAATCTCTCTCTCTCTCTCTCCGATCTCGATCGATTTTAGCAGCAACAATGATATAAAAATATTTTAGGGCCAAATTTTCAATAATAAAAAAAATGGCCAAATGCTTTGTCTTCCCTCCAAACCTTCCAAAAATAGCTGCAACTCATAGTTTTCTCATACTTGCCAAGGGAAAATTTGGTATCATGTCCCCAACTTAACCACAAAATCCCTAATTCCCCTCGTGCCGAAGGAAAAGTTTCTAGAAAAGTGCAGCAGAATTCAACATTTTCACCTCCTAATATGCTACTATTGATACTTAAAAATGTTGGAAGTCCATTGCTTGTCTTATTTGTATTACAATTCCATTCATATTTTATTTTTGCATTCCATTCCATTTCTAGTTAGAATAATTTATCTTTCAGTGCTAACATTTTTTAGTTAGATTGAGCCTTAAGTTTAATATATTTGAGTTTATTTTTAAGTTAAAGGAGAATATTGATTGTCACGCCCCACTTCGAGGGCCGAGCCAACCACGTGATAGGTAGCCGCATATCCCAAGGTTTAACCCCTCAAGACATGCAAGGCCAGCTTTCTCATTTGTATAAATTTATATCAATCCAAACTCAAGCAGCGGTAATAAAAGTAAACTTCTAGTTTATTGATTTAATAAAAATAACTCATCAATAACTAATAAGGATGACTAACATAAAATCTAAATCAATTTTTATTAAAAATAAACAAGAAATGTTATCTACAGTCCTATGCTCCTCACTACTCAGTCTCAAGTCCCATATGATTTTCTGGATATAAAAAGAAGAAAAGAAGGAATGAGCTTTACAAGCTCAGTAAGTTATCAATATCTTTCAGGGATCAAGCATAAATTATTTTTTTTTTAAATATAATAATTTAATAAAAATAATATACATGTGATAATATAAATTATTTTTTCAAAATATGATATCTATAATAATAAAACATAAAATCCTCTCACATTCTTTAGTGATTAAAGCCACGATCAACCCCGTAACAAGGTCCAGAAGAAATTAGCCCTTGAATATGAAATATGTGATCCATCAAAGTGTATCAGTGATCAGCCCCACTAGCTAGATCTAGAAATGAATTGCTCTGATTCATACAACCACGATTAACCCCATGACAGGATAAAAAAATTAATTCTGAAATCAAACATATGATGCATCAACATGTACCAGCGATCAATCCTGACTGATTTGACCTAGGAGAAACTAGTTTCTAATTATATGGCCAACGATCAATCCCATAGACTAGACCTAGATCATAGTTTAGCTAATATTTTTAATCATTTTTATATTTTATTTCTAAAAATAATAAAATGATCTCCAGTCAAAAGTTCATGCATGCAATATAGAGAAATAATCTAATTTAAAAATTTTACAATCATTCTAGAATAACACTGCTTAATCCATAATTTTGAATTTCATTTTATAAATACATACTTTTTCAAACTTTTAATTTTAAATGCTATAATAATTTTTTTATAATTTTTAATTTAAAAATATATAAAATATAATAAATAAAATTCCAGAGATAAACGAAACTTACCGTCTTTGATCAATCAAAACCAAAAATCATGGCCTTCAACTCGCAATCTGATCCTTAGATTCATGCTCCTCCCAATCTAAATCAAAATCCTAGATTAGATCTAATTAATTAAAGAAAAATGAGATTAATTAAGTATGATCTAATCAATCATAAAAAGGGAAGAAAAACTCTATTTGGGTTCTACCAAGGCCTGGTCTATTTAGTCTAACTCAACCAACATGGAAAAGAGAGAAAGATACTCTTTCTACATCATTTGGATGTTTGGATTGGATCCACTTGATCTAGGTTCAATCAGAGGCCTAGCCTATTGGGACTAGATCAACCAAATAGGAATCTCGATCGAAGCTTATTCGGATTATGGATTCGATCTAAGGAGGTAAGACCATAATAGAAAATAGGTTTCTCTCTTCATTTTTTCTTCTTCTTTTTTTTTCCTTCTTTTCTCACTCTCTCACTCTTTCTTTGTATATTTTTTTTTCTCTCTCTTTTCCTCTCTTTCTCCCTTTCTCTCTCTCTTCTTTTCTTTCTTTCTTCTCATCTTTCTTCCTTTCTTCTCATACCGATCCATGGGTTTCTCTAAAACTTCCTAAGCGAGAGAAGAGAGGAGGAGGGGTGGGGTTGGTGGTGGTTGACAGTGGTGGTGCGGCCAGAATGCGGTGGCTAGAGGCAGCGGTCCTGCTATGCACAGAGGATCCGAGAGAAGGAAAAGGGATGTTGCCCCTTGCCGCTATGGCAGCAGCAACCAAGCCAAAAAAAAAAGAAGGGAAGGGAGGAAGGCTTACCGACGGTGGTGGCAATAGAGGGTCACAACTGGTGGTGCTAGTCTTTGGCGGCAAAAGAGGCTTAATCAAACTTAAAATAGAGGAAGAAAATCAGAAAATCAATAACTTTTAAGAAGAGAATGGGATCTATGGGGTAGCATTATTTGGCCACAGTGACTTGGTGGCCTCCAAAGGTGAGGAAGAAGAAAAGATGAGAAGGGCTTCGATGGTGGATCAATCAAGAGGGATGGGGTTTAAATAGAAGGATTTTGGGAGGGATAAGGCTCGGTTTATAATAGCGGATAAGTCTGGCTATTTGTCGATGCAATCACCCCAAATGGCCTCCAACCATTCCTCACCAGCCTACAATGTCTGTTCCGATCATTCCCACGGCCTTATCTTCTCTAAGATATGAGATTGAACAGGAGACAAGGTTCTCCTATTCGATAAAAAAAAATTAAAAAAAATTATGATGAAGTCTGCAAGTTTTGCCAACTTCAGCACAAAATGGATCCAGGATCGTGCTTCATATTCATGTTTCAATTATTTTAGTAGAAAATTTTTTTTTTGTGATACGAAGCATTTGGGAGAGATGTGAGCCTTCTTTCGAAGAGAAGCTGAACTCATCATTTCAACTTTTTATTTAAATAATTTTTTCTCTTTTGTAGTATTATTTTTTTCATAATTTTTTTATTTTTTTCTTATGTTTGGTGTTTATTTTTATCTTTGGCCAGTCAATCTAGTCCAAGTAGTATGCCATTCCATAAAAACTTGTGCCCAAATATGGTAAAAAGTAGGGTGGTGATGCCCGATCCATTTAACTCATAATTAAACCCATTGTAGATCAGATCAGGTTTCTTATTTAATCAAATAATTCAATTCAAATTTTGATTTTGATACGCTTAATACAAATATCGAGTTCAAATTGACGTATTTTTGACCTATCATATATCCAACCCGGCGTATCTTATTTGACAGTTGACTGGACCGGATTGCCATCCTAGCAAAAAGGGACGACCTCTTTTGCTTTAGTTCTCTAATAAAGGTGGATTATGTGCCCACACTCATGTGGTCAGCAACGAAGACAATTTAGACACGTCAATCCAAATAGGCCATTATCTTTGGACAAACGAAAGTTTGAAAGTACATTCTCCCTGCGACTTCCATGAGACTTCCAGGGCATCGTTCACTTTCCCTCGGCTTTAGATGTGTACGTGTGAACTATGAAGCTTCTCGCCTATCGGAAGAAGTAAGAATATTATCAGCTAGTTGACGCTCCACCAACTCCTAATCTCTATTATACTATTCTCATCCGTAAGTTCATGATTTTGCGGATGTGCATAGAACGCAATGCACGACATTTCTGGACCATAGGATTGGTCTAAACATACGATTTTTTTTATTTTTTTTAAAGCTACTCAGTTTAGATTGGAGTGTTTTATAGGCTAGTCGAGCAAGTCAAATTCTACCATACAAGCTCGTACGCCGTTGATCGGAGAAACGAATTCTAGTTTGAAACCCAAAAACCAAATGGATACGGTCGTCAGTTTTTTCGGATCAGGATTGAGATTGGCAGTGGAATGGTGACTAAAACCTATTGAAACTCATGTCCGGGAAACATGACAGCATAAGTTCTTTGTAATTGATCATGAACTAATCATGATATTTATGATTGAAATTAAATAAACTTAAATCTTTAACCTAATGAGTACGCTAGAGCTGAAATAAAGAAGGGTACATTTACATACGATCAAAAAATTTAAATAATATTTTCTAATTAATTTTTTTAGATAAGATCCTGAATTGGGACATACCAGCATTGAATATGATTTGTATCTGATCTTTAAGAAAAAAATAATATTATTAGTAAAAATAATATTAGAAATATTATAGTAAAATTTTGACCCCTCTGTATCCGCACCGCACTTAATTAAAGAAAAAAAAATGCAGCAGCAAACAATTTGATGAATCCTGTCATAAAAATAAGGGGGGTCATGACTTCCCTGGGCGAGTATACCTATCTTGGGGTCACAATTCCGCTTATCTGGGCAAGTGCTCCTTTGGAGAGATATGAGATGCATAAAAAAAATTGTTTTATCATGACCCCATCAAATTTCCTCACAGGAAACAGCCTTTTTGTGAACGTGGGCCCATGGCTTCTACCGAACTCAACAGCTTACCTTTAATCGCCTCCAGGATGTTTCCAGGCTTCTCCATTGGAAAGACCTTATTCACAAAAGTTGAAAAAAGACAAATCATTATAAAATATAAATTTGAATTTTATCGATGTGTTCACTTAATTTTACATGACTTAATCAAGGGCATACTCCTAGTTTACATCCATGAACAAAATTAATATAATTTTGTATTGGATTTTAT
Organism: Elaeis guineensis; assembly: GCF_000442705.2. Classification (NCBI taxonomy): domain Eukaryota; kingdom Viridiplantae; phylum Streptophyta; class Magnoliopsida; order Arecales; family Arecaceae; genus Elaeis; species Elaeis guineensis. The sequence continues at coordinate 21,347,902 of NC_026004.2, read as the reverse complement.
ACTTGGCATGATATATAGAAGCACAAGGAGAATGTAGATTCAATTTAGAGATATGGGGTATTGAATTGGACTTAACCAGTCTAATGACATGGAGACCGAGTTGAACTTGGTTGGCGAACTTAGGACTCCCTCTGCTTGAGGCCATGCTAACATGAAATATGGTGGGGTACCATGTGATCATGTGGTAGATGCCTTCATTTGATAAATTTGGAGAAAATGACATAGAAAGTAATCCAACCTGATATGTTACCATTGCATGAATATTGTATATGGCCATTGAGATGTCCTAATACTTTTTATGCATGGCAACCCATGTTTGGGAGATTGCACATGGACTGCGCAGCGCTAACAGACAATCCTAATATCAAGTTACACATGTCTTGAGCCAAAATGCCTTGCAAGAGCAGGTCAACTTGGTCAATTGGCTTAACAAGCAGACTTGAAATGAATGGCTTGAGTTGCATGCACTCACCAAGTCATGAGGCATGGATATTTAAAAAGGGCATAGTTTGCATGAGCTGGACTCATGGAAGGCTCACCTAACCATCTTACCATGGGATTTACCAAAATACAACAATGATATGATTTGATAATGGGCCTGCACTAGTACATTCTTCAAGGCATGTCTCCAAATAATATAACATCAATTATATGAACATATGACAAACTTGCGTCAACAGATGTGCTAGAGGACATACGGATGATTTTACCATGGCTTGTCTCTTTCTCCATTGACAACTCGTTGATATTGCGTCCTGGTCACAAATTTGCCTCCCACACTATCCTATAAATTGTTATGTAGAAATTGCTATCTAAAGGTGCACCATGCACCTAAGCCTTTCTAAAATATCTCCTATATCCATACACAGGGTGATCCGCAGCTCTTATCCTTTTCATTGATCTTGTACTGCCCTGCAAGAAAAAAGATGCCTTCAAATGGTGAATATTACCAATGCATACTTATATATTTTGTACATTGTTTTAGCATAGTAATTTGAGCAAGCACTCGCACTCATGAGAAATAACTCATTGATTAGGGTACAACAAGGCCATAGTTTTCACTTTTAAAAACTAAATTTAGTAAATGATGTTTACTTAAAGGAAATTTAGAGAATTAGCAATTTATAAATTAAAGTTCAAGAAAATACAGGGAAATATACTTAAGAAAGCTGCAGTTACCATGATTTCTTTCGAATATTCAAACGTATAAAGATGGCACATATATTATCAAGTTTGGATGAATGCGTTGCTGTGGAGGCTATCTATCGCCCGATCCGACATCTCCTCTTCAAAGCACAACCAAATGTTCGCTGATGAGATGGCCCTGAAAACCAAAGGAAGATCCAAGGAACCAAGGCAAAACGATCCTACACCAATAGCCTTGACTTCTGTCCGACCTCCTAATCTGGCATCTATCAACTTCGAGGACAGGATCCTCCTCGCAACAAAGAGCATAGCCCGACGGACCTGTGCAAGCACCGACCCGAGGCAAGACCTAAGCTTAGCACCGAACTTAGAACATGGGTCATTTATCCACATGGGAGATCCTTAGAATCTTCTAGTAGAACATGGGCACGATCCACATCTAACACCCACGACTAACAATCCTGACCTCTGGATTAGTGGGCCGACTCCTCACCCAATGGTTTTGCAGATTGTCGCCTATCAGCCTAAGAAATTAGGGGTCAAATGGCCTACTGAATTCCAGCGTGAAGCTTATCACATTATCTCTATATAAAGAGACAACAAGGGGACCCCAGATAAGCTCGATTCGAGAAAACTCCTCTATGCTCTCATTCTCCCATCATCTTTCTTTCACTATTCTCAAGCATGTACTAACTTAACCATCGAAGAGTCTTCTACCAGAAAAATTTCAGCGAGTGTGGTCTTCTCTTGCAGGTTTCCTTTGGCACCTCGACCCCCGATCAGCGTCCAACCTCAACCACATTAGCATTGAATTGAAGTCTTGCAATAACAGATTGATGATAGAGGAAGGGCCATCAGTTCGATTGAAAAGGAAAGAGAGCATGGTAAGGATGAGAGCACAGAACTCAACTACCTCCCTATGATGATCCTCTCGATGCAACTGGAGTGGTGCCGACCAAGTGTCTGCTGTTGTGCAACCCCCTGCTCTGATCGACCCACAATCCATAGAGGCCCTGATCCAACAGATTCAAATGCTGATATATGTGGTGCAACAGCCCTAGCAGATGGTGGAGCGATCCTAATCCCCAAAGCTGCCACCCCAAATGGCACCTTTCCAACATAATCACCGGTCATGCCCTAGTAGCCCAAAGTCGGCACCCCAACGCACCCTCTAGTCTACCCTCACCTCTGCTCCCCGAAGGTCACCCTCCGACCATAGCCTGAGGTGGGACGATCGATAGTGATGATCCTCTACTCTGGGCTACTTCCCACCTCATGAAAGGTCCCGTCGAAAAAAAGATCTCGAGCGAAAGGTTCGGAACATCGAGCATTTATCTCGATGAGGTTCAGAATGGGAGTCGTTGAAAAGATGATCGATGGTCTGCATTTTAGTTCTCGACCCCTCTTTTCTCACATCATCTTTGGAGAGCCAATTTTGAGCCAATTCAAGATGCCATCGGTAGAGCCATACGATGGCTCTTCAGACCCCCTCGACCACACTTGAAGGGCTACAAGGCCCTCACGATGCTTCAGGTGTCTCGGATGCCCTTCTCTGCCTCGTCTTCCTAGCCACCCTCAAAAAGTCAGCAGGAATGTAGTTCATGGGGCTTCAACCAGAGTCCATTCACTCATTCAAATAGTTCAGAAGGCTATTCTTTATCCACTTTGGTAACAACTAGACCTAGCCAAAGAATACCGACGGTCTCTTCTTGATTCAACAAGAAGAGGGTAAGTCACTGCGTAGCTATGGGGCATGCTTCAATGTCACCATACTTAAGGTGTGCAATCTCGATGAGTTAGTGGTGATGTTGGTGCTCAAGTGGAGACTGCAGAATGAGTACCTCATCTTCTCCCTCAACAAGACATTCTCGAGGGACTATACCAACCTGCTTGCACAAGCTCGAAAATATGCATAAGCGGAGGAAGCCTAAGTCATGCGAAAGTAGGCCTAGGAGAAGAAGGTCCTTGACAAGAAATGAGGCTAGGAAGAACCTCGTGCAAATCAAGTTAGGGGAAGATTTCTCCCGACCATTGAAGAGCTCCAAGCCGAGGAGTCCCCCTAGGCATTTCAACAACGGTAAACTAATGAAAAATCTCTAGTTCTAGTTTCAAATTAAAAGCAGTTTCTCAGTTGAGTTTTATGTAAAAATAGCTCTTCACTCCAAATATAAATTAAAAGCAACTCTTCATTTTGTCATAAAATGACTGATTTATCCCTGCAGTTATAAAACAATAATAAAATAATACTGCGATGTTATAAAATAGTACTACTTTATTGTAATATAATATTATCTTATTGTAAAGGAGTACTATCTTATTGTAATACTATACTAATATAATAAGGCAGTATTACATTACAATAAGATAATATTACATTATATTATTGTAATATTATAATAAGATAGTATTTCTTTACAATAAAGCAGTATTACATTATAATAAGATAGTACTATTTTATAATATCATAGTATTATTTTATAATAGTGCAGTATTATAAAATATTAGTACAATATTATAATAAAGTAGTATTTCTTTATAATAAGGTAGTATTACATTACAATAAGATAGTACTATTTTATAACATCGCAGTATTATTTTAGTGTTGCTTTATAACTGCAAGGGCAATTCAGTCATTTCATACCATTTGGGGAGCTGCTTTTAATTTATATTTGGAATGGAGAACTACTTTTACTTAAAACTTAAATGAAAAACTACTTTTAAGTTAAAACTTAATTAGGGAGTTTTCATTAGTTTACCCTTTCAACAACTATACTCCCCTATCTGTCCCTCGAGTCTAGATCCTGATTGAGATCGAGGGCCAAAGGTACCTTCACTGATCCCAACCAATGAAGATCCTACCAATAAGAAAGAGTAAGAAAAAATACTATCGCTTATATCGTGACCACAACCACGATACCGAGGAATGCCTCCAACTCAAAGATGAGATTGAAGTCTTGATCCAGAAAGGCTATCTTGAAAAGTATGTCCGGAGGTGATAGGTCCGAGCACCCAGAGAGCTACCTCAACACCAATTCGATGAGGAAAACAACAATAACCAACCCATGATTGGTGTCATCAATGCAATCTTTAGGCTTGCAGGTGATTGGGGGTAGAAGGTCAATCGGGAGACAAGAGGGATGATGCGCAGGAAACTTGGTTTCCCCCTCCAATGAAAGTATTTCATTTGTGAGTTTGACACCTTCTGGTTACAATAATAAAATATTTTTCTTTAAATCTTGCCATAGGTCTCTTCTTAAAGTGATTACATTCGACTGATATCAACTACTCGAATTGACTAAAAATGCCATGAGAAGGCACTCGAGACAACTGAGTCCAGCCTCGATCTTGGAGAGCGATAATCAAAAAAATCTGATTCAAAATATCTGGACCCCGATGACTAGGTCGCAAAGCATCAACCTCATGGAGATATCTCGACTACGGCTAAGATCTCCATAATGGTGATTGGTAAGGCACTGGTCATAAAGAGATATCCTGACTCAAGTTAGGACCTCCATCTCATCGGGATCTTCTCAAGCACCCCACTAGGGATCGGATGGAGACGATGAAGATAACTTAGCAAAATTATTATAAATTGACTTCAAATCAACTATGGATAAGACCTTACCAAGATCTCGCCGAGCACCTTATTAGAGATCGAATCAAGATGATGATGGCGACTTGACAAAATTATCACAAATTAACTTTTGATCAACTATGGATAAAATTTCATTGGGATCTCCTCAAGCACCCTACTAGAGATGGATTGAGATGATGATGGGGACTTGACAAAATTTTCACAAATCGATTTCGGATCAACTGTGAACGAGATCTCGTCAGGATCTCCCTGAGCACCTCATTAGGGATTGGGTCAAGATAACAATGGCAACTTGATAAAATTTTCATAAATCAACTTCGGATTAACTACAAATAAGATCTCATCAGGATCTCCCCGAGCACCCCACTAGGGATCGGATCGAGATAATGATGGCGACTTGGTAAAATTACCACAAATTGACTTCGGATCGACTACAAACAAGACCTCATTGCGATTTTCCCAAGCACCCCTGTGGGATCGGGTTGAGCCAACTTGAAAAAATTATCATAAATTGACTTCAAATTAACTATGGATGAGATCTCATCGAGATCTCCCCAAGTACCCCACTAGGGTCGAGTCGAGATGATGATGGCAACTTGGTAAACTTGATGTAAATCGACTTCGGATAGACTATGGAGGAGACATCATTAGGATTTCTCCAAGCACCCTCCCAGGAATCGGATTGAGATGATAATAGTGATTTGATAAAATTGCCACAAATCGACTTTGAATTGATTACGGACGAGACCTCCTTGAAATCTCCTCGAGCACCCTCTCAGCAATTGAATTGAGATGATGATTGCGACTTGGCAAAATTTCTATAAATCGATTTTAGATCGATCATTGATGACATAACTCTAACATCGAGGCCCCAGATAGGCCAGAGATCCCCGCTTAACGAGTAGTTAATCGAAGTTACGACTAAGCTGGCTAGGCAAGCAACCAATTAAAGTCATTCAAACAAGCATCAAAAGGAAATAGAAAAATCCACTTCATTAGAAGAAGTTCATTACAAGAAGCTTGCTATCAACGAAAGGAGAAAAAGGCAAAAAATATAAGCCTAATTGAGGTCCTCGGGTGCAGGCTCTACGGCATGTTCAGCAGCCTCCTCAATGGTAGGTCTAGAAGATGGGTTCTCGGCTAGGCCAGGCTCATCTTCAGCCGACAAAAGTATCCTAACCTCATCATTGCTGATCTTGGGCAAAGGCGGCTCAAGTCTAATTTGGGAACTATTCGATCCAAGCACACCTTGCAAGCCTCGAAGCCGTATATATAGACCATCGAGAAGCCCTCAGCGATCTTATCCTTGAACTCTGCCAAAGCCTTGAACTCTTTGACACCCTTAAGTTGGCCTCGATGATGTCCATCACCTTCTCCTCTTCGGCCTTAAACTTGATGAGCTCCACCTTATCCTCAGCGGCTCTAACTACCACTTCTCTGAGCTCTAGAGCCTCCTTGAGTTCAACCACCTTCCGATGAAACACCCTTGTGGCACCGCGCTCGATGGCTACTAGGCCCTTGAGGGTCCCAACTTTCTCTCAGGTTGATTGGAGCTCAAATCTGGCCCAAGAAGTCTCTTCCTCGGTGGCCTCCTTCGCCTCTTCAGCAGTCTATCTCACCACCTTGCAGTTTGCCTCAGCTTCTTCGAAGCCATCGCACAGGCCTCAAACGTCATAAGTTTCTCCTCCAGTAAGAGCTTCACTCGGTTGAAGCCGACCAAGCCCTCACCAAGGATGGTGACATCATGTACCTACTGCACAGAATAGAAAGTTAGCAATCACTATCAAAAGTCAAAAATAAATATAAAAGATAAAAACTCAACCTGAGGAGATCGACGTAGGAAGCACCGACGACCTTATCCAAGGGCCTTCATCTTTGATCAACTGGCCGATAGCAGCATCATCTTCGCTAGTTCCCAAACAAGCTCACTAGCTCCCAAACAAGCTGTTGATTTCAAAGTGCATAATCATCTATCAACACTCTTCTTACTATAGTGACGAGCCCCCCTTCACTCACGAATGAGGAAGGATCCACCTTAGATCTTGCTGGCCAACTTGGTACCATGGGAAAAGGTAGCTGCAGGGTAGGGCGAGATGGGGATTGTTCTCGCCCCTCTGTCACTAAAGGAGACAGAGTTTGATCGACAAGAGGGGAAGGATTTTGAGCCAACCCTAAAGCCACCAACTCAACAGATTGTGGTGGCTCATCCACCACTAGATTCATCCTCTATTTTCATGGGTCAACACTCGACATTCCCGTAGACAGTGCCAAGGCAAAAGCGAGGATAGAAAACCTCGACTAGATACTTCTTAGATTCTTTGATGCAGACTCCCCGCTTGAGGAGCTCATCTTCCTCTTCAATGCTGACTTGATGGATGAAAGAATCAACCTCATTGCTACAAAACCAAAGAAGGACAGTCAGTTCGAGATCTGACAATAGTAAAGAAAAAAAATAGTCTAAATCAAAAAGAACGTCGACCATACCCTAAGGTAATGTTAGGCTAATACCGACATCATATAGATTATGCCCGATCCATAGATCCTTTAGCTCGGACACCTCGGCATCGAGCAGGCTCCGATAGTCCTTCTCATCCTCTAAAAGGACAAACTTGATCTTATTAGAAGACAAGTGGGGGTCATCCCAGATCAGGCTGAACCTCCAGGGCTGATCCGAAGACACAAAGAAGAAATGACTTTTCTAGCTATGGATCAAGGAAAGGAGACCTGTGATGAATTTGCACCCCGATCAAGGAGAGAAGTACCACCATCTCCTCTCATAAGGATGCTTCTTCAGAGTGAATACTGCTCTGAAGAGGGAACACCTCAAGATAATATCGAGCCAGCTACAAAAGATGATGAAGATAATGATCATCCAAGCAGAGTTTGGGATGATCTAGGTCGGAAGAACTTTATAGAAGTCAAAGATATTGCTAATTAAAGGGATGAAAGAGAAGTCAAAGGCCAACTCGGAGAGATTCCTCATATAGAACAACTTGGCCCTCCCAGGCATCGGTCACACAGCCATTTCGATCCGAAACTTCAAGCCAAAAGGCCGAGGAGATGAAAAATTAAGAACAAAACCTTCTCAGGTCATCCTCAATAAGACACGACTCGTCATTGCTCAAACCCTAAAAATTTTCAAATCTGCACATAAGGCTACCTATGCATTGGGGTTTGGGAGATCGATGTCTAGTCGGAGAGCTAGCCTTAATGGCAGTCCAAGAGATGCTCTAGGACCCGATATGGAGGGTAGTGATCGAGAATTTCGACTATCACGATGGCTTTTGCCCCCAACCTCATCACAGTCATAAGACATTGGGAGGAAGGAACAATCAAACACAAAATATCGAAGAAGCAAGGAAAAGAAGGGTGGAGCCAAACTAGGAAAAGGGAAAAGACACAAGTAAGAACTGATAGAGAAGCAAGAAATGCTAAATAGAAAGAAAAGACCAATGAAAGATTGCTGTGGAAAAATTACCAATATTAAGGAAGATGACAACAACGAGAAGGTCCTCCCTTGGCCAACCACAATGATCGAAAGGGAGGGGAGCAGCTGGTGTAGGAGGCAGGAATGTAATGATAAGAGCAAAATAGAAAGAAAGCAATAGGAGGATGACCTATTTATATCATTCACGGATGACCAAAATTTGAGCCCTGCACCATTGGATTTGACACATGGTGCACATCCAAGCCGTCGAATCATGCAACTCTTCACTGCACCGCCCCTATATTGAGCCACATAGACTAATCCATGAAATGCAATGTGGGACCTATCAATGTACGACATGTGGTGGGCCCTAACAGGCTTACAGGCGATCTTCGAATCTTCTTTTTTGAGTCATTATGGTGTGATGCTTTACCATCCATCCCTCATAAATATGACAAGATCCACAAAGCGATACATTGATGACTGATTTATGTCACAAATTGACATAAAAAGTATCAATTAATATCTAAATTATCTAACTTTATTAAAAAATTGATACTTATTATTATATTTTGCAGAAGAAGAGATCATCAATAGAAAGAACAAGGAAAGAAGATTCCAACGGCATAAATTTTATGCAAAACGGAGTTAAATTGACCCAGGAATTGAAGAATGAAGAAAGAAGACTCAATTGGATCAAACCCGAGTCAAATCAGATCAAAATTGGTCAAAAATCAACTGATTTAGTGATCTGGTTAGCCGCCTGGTCCACAGCAACAGACGCATGGACCATGGACCCATCGGCGCACCATAAACCCCCCTAACAACCCTCTAAAACCTCTTAGTCCCACATCTAAAGTTTTGAAAACCTTATAACCCCCAAATGCCTATAAAAAGCCCCCAAAGGCCCTTGTTTTAGGTATTCTTCCTTCCGATCAAGCTTGTAACCCTAGATAGTGGGATTTTTAGCTCTCTTCTCAAGCCTCGAGCTTTGAAGTTTTTGTAATAAATTTTTTTTTATATAAAATCTTATTTTTATGCAATTTCATCTCTTTACATTATGCAATTTATTTTTCTTGCAATTAGGATAGTTTAATTTATGCAATTTAATTTTATGCAATTAGGTTAGTTTAAATTATGCAGTTTAAATTTATGCAATTAGGATAGTTTAATTTATGAAATTAGGGTAGTTTATTTTTCTGTATTTAAATTTTGCAAGTAGATTTAGATCATGTCTAGCTAAGCATCCCTTCTAGGATTTGCGATGAAGCTAGATCATGAGTAGGGATTTTACATAGGGTTCTTTCTTTTTCTTAGGGTTTCTTTTTCTTCCTCTTTTGCCAAGAATTTTTGATGAACTACAGTTGGGTCAGAGTCCCTTCATAGTTCATGCTTGATTCAGTGCATAGGAGGAGAAAATCCTAAGGGATCCTAGTTACTACTCCCTTGTAAAGAATCTTGATGGGTTATCGTTGGGCCTTAGTCCCTTCATAATCTATGCTTAGGAAAAATAAGAGGAGTAGTCGTTAGGATCAATAAGAAAAATTCTAGGTAGAATTTTCTAATCTAGATCTAGTGGATTCAAAAACCCTAGATCCTTAGCCTTATTGTCTTTAGCAAACAACTTTCGACTTTTGATTTTTGTTAAAGCTCGCTTGAGCATAGATTTGAAAATCGTTTTTAAACCAAGTCTCTGTGGGATCGACCCGTACTCGCTGGTCGTGCTACTCTGCACACCGTGCACTTGCGATTTTATTTATAAATTTTAAGATTTGCACATCAAGTTTTTGGCGCCGTTGTCGGGGATTTGGCATTTTAAATTGTTTTCAAATATTTGTTCTTCGTGCGTTATAACTCTCTTTCTTTTTCTTTTAGGTTTCTATATTTAGTTGGTGATTGCTGAAAAACTCAGGTACGCTTCTAATTTCTCTTTTATTATTTTTAGTTAATTACTTTTGCTTTTAGACCTAATCATTTGAATTTACTTAATCACAAAAAAAAAATATAAAACAAAACAAAAGACATTTCATAATCGTGAAGTAAAATATCAAAATAAAAAAAAATTCTAAATTAAAATCTTTTACATTCTTGGTCATCTTGTTTATTTGCATTTGCATTTTCATAATTAATCTAAGGGCATCAACCCATTAACAAGATAAGGTGGGGATTTCATTACCCTTCCTTAGCCCAAAAACCATCTCCATCATATTGCATTACCTAGACTTTTAATCTTAAAATCAATTAGACGTCAACCTTAAGGAATTCGAGCTCAATAGGACAAGGAACCCTAAGAGTTCTACCAAGTTTGAGTTGTTTGATTAGTTGGTGTCTAGGCAAGTCCCTGAGGATGGTTTATTAAATTGGTTCAGTTGCTGGCCTGGCCAACTCGTTTGGTGTCTAGAAAGGCAACGATGAGTGAACCTCCCACCTCTTATACTTACCTGGCTAACTAGTTGATCAATCTCCACTTGGAAGGCTTGAAGGGTCATCTTGGAACAGTTAGGAGCTGTCTAGATTTAGGTTAACCCTAGGATAGATTGAGTTTAATTTATTGATTCACTTGTTTAAAAAAAAAAAAATTTAAAATTTAAATTAATTTGGTTACTTTTCTTTAGATTTAGGACTCCTTAGGATCTTCTCTTTAGAACTTTTTCTCTTTTCTTTCTTTTCCTTATACATAAAAATTTTATAAAAAAAAAAAATTGTATAAACATCGAGAACCGTACACCTCGTGTGTGGAGAAGAGTGTCGGGTCGTCTAGTTAGAATTGAGTCAATTCCTGTTGTTCCAATGGCTGAACCAATCCAACCCATGACCCTTAAGGATTTGTGTTATCCAGTTGGCTCCATCCAACCATCTTGTATCAGGTTGCCACAACCCACAGCTAACAATTTTGAAATCAAACCTCAAATCATAAATATGCTTCCAAAATTCACAGGATTAGAGGATGCTTATATATTTATTAGAGAATTTGAGGAGGTATGTGCAACCATGAAACTGCAATTAACAGAGGATGAGGTCAAACTTAGATTAATCAACTTTGCCCTTAAGGACAATGCTAAGAAGTGGCTTTATAGTCTGCCAAACTATGCTGTCACTACCTGGGAGGGCTTTGTGAGAACATTTTTAAAAAAATATTTTCCCCATCATAAAACAGCTAGGATTAGGAATGAAATAAATCAATTTTACCAACTAGCTGGTGAATCATTTTGGAAGTACTTTGATCGTTTCAAGAATCTTTTGACCCAATGCCCACACCATGGAATAGAAACTTGAAGACTATGCCAGATCATCTATGAGGGGTTAGATTCAAACTCAAAAACCATGCTAGAGTCCATGTGCCAAGGCCAATTTATGGACAAAGAAACTACTGAAGCTTGGCAATTCTTAGAAGACCTAGCCGAGAAAAATTTACAGTGGGAAACAACTAGGGAACCTGATAAAGCTACACCTTCAAGAGGAGGAATGCATCAAATTCAACCAACCCTAGCATCAGAGGCCAAGATTGCAACCTTAACACGTAGATTGGAAGCCTTAGAATTACAGAGACCAGCCAATGTAAATCAAATATCTGCACCCATGTGTAAAGGGTGCAATGCACCAGACCATGTCTTAGAAGAATGTTCCTACTCGAATGAGTGTGCACAGGTGAATGCCACCTATCAAGGACCATTGAACAATCCTTATGCACCCACATATAACCCAGGTTGGAGGAATCACCCGAATTTCTCATGGTCCCAGAATCCTAATGTAGGTAATCCAAATTTCAATCAGCAAAATCTAAGGTCCAACCCAGTGATGAACAACCCGCCAGGCTTCCATGATAATGACAAGAAAATTACCTCTTTAGAGAAAAGCCTAGAAGCCATGATGAAAACACATACCAGCTTTATGCAAACCACGGGTCAACTCATAAATAATAACACCCAAGCTATAGCCCGTCTGGAAATGCAAGTAAGTCAGCTGGCTTCGACCATTAGTGAACGAGAACATGGTAGGTTACCTAGCCAACATGAGCCAAATCCTAGGAACCAAAATGGTCCACGACCCCAACAAGGAAACCAAGTTAATGGTGTAAATGCCATTCATACCTTAAGATCAGGAAAACAAATAGACAATAAGGTAGTTGCACTTGATGATATAGATGACTCATCTGCCGAGTCACCTTCTAAAACTACTACCTTTCAACCTCAAGCACCAGAAACTGAAAATTCACCTAGTCCAGTACTTAAAAGTCCTAGAGCTCCTTTTTCAAACAGACTGAAATCCAATAAATCTGAACATTTAAATAAAATTTTAGAGGTATTTAAACAAGTCCAAGATAATATTCTTCTTTTAGATATAATCCATCAGGTTCCAACTTATGCCAAATTTTTAAAAGATCTCTGCACTAGGAAAAGGACCACTAATGTACCAAAGAAAGTATTTTTGGCTGCAAGTGTCAGTTCATACCTATCTAGCCATGTGCCAATTAAATATAAGGACCCTGGAGCTCCAATAATTTCTTATGTTATTGGAGAAACCAATATAAAAAAGACCTTGCTAGATCTAGGACCTAGTGTGAATATCCTTCCATATTCGGTGTATGAACAACTAGGATTAGAAAAACTTCAACCTACTGGGATCACATTACAGTTAGCCGATAGATCTCTCAGGATCCCTAAGGGAATGGTCTAGGATGTTCTGATAAAGGTTGAAAATTTTATTTTCCTTGTAGATTTTATTGTTTTAGAGACTGAGCCAGTTGCGAATCCTAAAGGACATATACCTGTCATTTTAGGAAGACCATTCTTAGCTACGGCCAATGCTGAAATCAATTGTCGAAATGGTCTAATGAAGTTATCCTTTGGGAATATGACCATTAAGCTTAATGTTTTTAACTTAGAACAGGAATCCTCTTCTCATGCTGATGTCAATGTAGTCCAAGATGGTATTTATGAATCCATTGACATTAGTGATGATGAAGTCGACCTAGAGTCTAACCCCTGGTTAATCCATGAGTCTGAGGATGTCAATGAAATACTTAAAAAAAATCAGATTAATCAGAAATCGACACTTCCTACTGAACCAATCATTGAGATGGTGAACTCATCACCTAAACCATCGATAGAGGAAGCACCCATTTTAGAACTGAAGCCCCTCCCAGAACATCTCAAGTATGCATATCTAGGACCCAAAGAAACTTTGCCTGTAATTATTGCATCAGACCTAGATCCCAAGCAAGAGGAGGAGTTATTGTCAGTTCTAAAAGCAAATCAAGAGGCAATAGGTTGGACCATTGCAGATATCAAAGGAATAAGCCATTCTATAGTTCAACATAGAATATACTTAGAGGAAGAGGCTAAACCAACAAGAGAAGCCCAAAGAAGGCTTAATCCAGTTATGAAGGATGTAGTTAAAAAGGAGATTCTGAAACTCCTAGATAGTGGAATAATTTATCCTATTTCTGATAGCTCTTGGATAAGCCCAGTTCAAGTAGTACCCAAGAAATCTGGGGTAACAGTGGTCCAAAATGATGCAAACGAACTTATCCCAACTAAGACCCAAACGGGATGGAGGGTCTGTATAGACTATAGAAAGTTGAATGCTGCAACAAGGAAAGATCACTTTTCTTTGCCATTTATTGATCAAATGTTGGAAAGACTAGCCGGACAAGAGTTTTACTGTTTTCTTGATGGATACTCCGATTACAACCAGATCCCCATAGCCGCTGAAGATCAAGAAAAGACTACATTCACCTGTCCATTTGGTACTTTTGCCTATAGACGAATGTCCTTTGGACTATGTAATGCACCGGCAACCTTCCAGAGATGCATGATCAGCATGTTTTCAGATATGATAGAACGATTTCTAGAAATTTTTATGGATGACTTTTCTATTTTTGGCCTAACCTTCTCCGAGTGTCTGAATCACCTGCAATTAGTTCTAGAACGATGTAAAGAGAAGCACTTAGTTCTCAACTGGGAAAAATGTCAGTTTATGGTCAAACAGGGAATAGTTCTTGGCCATGTCATTTCTAAAAAGGAGATTGAAGTGGACAAGGCCAAAATAGATCTAATTGCAAGTCTTCCACCACCTAAATCTGTGAAAGAAATACGTTCATTTTTAGGTCATGCTGGATTCTATAGAAGGTTTATTGCCAACTTTAGCAAAGTAGCACGTCCACTGACTAATCTTTTGGCAAAGGATACCAAATTTAAATTTACTCATGAGTGCTTGGAATCCTTTGAATTTCTAAAAAATGCACTTGTATCAGCTCCAATCATTCATCCTCCTATCTGGTCTGAACCATTTGAATTAATGTGTGATGCGTCCGATCATGTTGTGGGCACAATCTTAGGTCAACGGATAAATAAGCTGCCTAGAGTGATATATTATGCAAGTAAAACCTTAAATGATGTGCAGCTTAACTACACCACAACTGAGAAGGAGTTTCTTGCCGTTGTCTTTGCTTTAGAGAAATTTAGATCTTATTTGGTTGGGACCCACACCATTGTTTACACCGATCACTCAGCCATTAGACATCTCCTAGCAAAGAAGGATGCCAAGGCACGTTTAATCAGATAGATTTTGCTCCTTCAAGAATTTGATCTAGAAATTAGGGACAAGAAAGGCACTGAGAACGTTGTAGCAGATCATTTGTCCCGAATTCCAGTCGCACCATCTAGTGAACCACCCATCAATGAATCTTTTCCAGATGAGCAACTCATGTCTGTGTCTACTGAACCTTGGTTTGCTGATATTGTAAATTATTTAGCCATAGGTAAGATACCTTCTCATTGGACTAAGCAGGATAAATATAAATTCTTTGCCCAAGTGAAGTATTTCATTTGGGATGATCCTTATCTTTTTAAACAATGTCCTGATCAAATTATTAGAAGGTGTATCCCAGATAACGAAGTCATGAATATTTTATCTTTTTGTCATGATCAAGCATGTGGGGGTCACTTCGCGTCTAAGAAAACTACTGCTAAGGTTCTCCAATGTGGTTTTTATTAGCCCAATTTATTTAAGGATGCTCATGAATATTGTAAAAATTGTGCTCAATGTCAGAAAATGGATCGAATCACCAAGCGACACATGATGCCACTCAACCCAATCTTGGTAGTTGAAGTTTTTGATGTTTGGGGAATCGATTTCATGGGACCATTTCCAAATTCCTTTGGAAATAAATATATTCTAGTAGTAGTTGATTATATTTCAAAGTGGGTAGAAGTAATTGCATGTAGAACACCCGATAGCAAAATGGTCATTAAGTTTCTTAAAGAAAATATTCTCTCCCGTTTCGGTATTCCTAGGGCAATCATTAGTGATCGGGGAACCCATTTTTGTAACCGACCTTTTGCAACATTGATGAAAAAGTATAATGTCACCCACAAATTGGCCACACCATATCATCCTCAAACTAGTGGATAAGTTGAAGTGTCAAACCGACAAATCAAACAAATCCTGGAAAAAACTGTTAGTGCCAATAGAAAGAATTGGTCTTTGAAATTAATTGATGCACTTTGGGCATACCGAACCGCTTTCAAGACCAATCTAGGAATGTCTCCTTATAGGATTATGTTTGGTAAACCATGTCACTTGCCTATTGAGATAGAACACAAAGCCATGTGGGCCATCAAACAACTAAATACAAATTTGAACGACGCTGGAAACCATAGAAAGCTTCAGTTGAATGAATTAGAAGAACTTAGAAATGAAGCCTATGAAAATGCAAGGATATACAAGGAACGAACCAAAGCATTTCATAATCAATCAATTATAAGAAAAACTTTCAATATCGGACAAAAGGTACTCTTATATAACTCTAGATTACATCTGTTTCCAGGAAAGCTTAGGTCTAGATGGACAGGACCAATTTTAGTAAAGGAAGTCTTTTCACACGGAGCTGTTGAGATTGAAAACCCAAGTAATGGTGTTATCTTTAAAGTTAATGGTCAACAATTAAAACCATTCTTGGAATTACCTGTCAAGACTGTTGAAGATGCCATGGTTCTTTATGAACCAACTTATTCTGATTAAGTTGCTTCGAGGTTTGGTCTGGCTGAAGACATAAAACTTAGCGCTTCTGGGAGGCAACCCAGCTTATTTAATTTTTAATGCTTTCTTTGTTTTCAGTTTGCTTAGGATAAATAAATTAGATAAACTCCATTGGGGACAATGTCGGTCAAGTTGGGGGGAGAGCTTGAACAAAATCAGGTGTTATCATTTCCTTTTCCTTCCACTATGAGTTATTTCTTGCATTTAATATATTATGTAAAAAAAAATAAAAAATAAATATATATATATATATATGAAATAAATTAATCTATAAAAGAAATAAGAGTAAGTTAGAAAGTATTTGCTAATGTAGTGAGTCACGGAGAAGATTAGCTGGTTAGACTCTTGGTGGCTTAGGTCATTTAAAGACTATTAGCACTTCCAATTGCACATGCACACTAACAAGGTAAAGTAGGTGTTAATTGTAAGGTCAATTAAGGATTTGAGTATTATTTAAATTAGATAATTTTCTCTACACCCCAATTGAAGAAATTTGAATTTAAGGAAAGAGCTACCTGCCTGAAATAAAATGCAAAACACAGAGTAAATGTGGATTGCCCTAAGCCTAGTAACCGGATCTCTTCACCTAAGTCAAGTGTTGAGATTCGCATCAAACGGTGGTGGGAAGGCCAGGATGCTCAGCAAAAAAAAAAAAAAAAAAAATAGTGTGAAAGCTACCTTAGTTCTTTGTTTAATCTGGGGTGTATAGAAAATTAATCGAACTAAGTTATGAAAAATGATACAATTAGTCTGTACAAGTTAATACTGAAATACTAAGTTAGTTATTACTCACACAAGTGCTATAAAACTTTAAGTGTACTCTAAGAAAGCTTCTAAGTAGATTGACTACCGATTCTAATTCGAAGCTCATTACTTAGTAATACTAGAAAACTTCTTGAATTTCGATCTTAAATTAATTTGCAAAGGAAGGATCTTTTTGAATTATGATCTTATTTTGGTACATTGCTAAGGGACTAGCAATGATTAAGTTGGGGGGTGTGATTTATGTCACAAATTGACATAAAAAGTATCAATTAATATCTAAATTATCTAACTTTATTAAGAAATTGATACTTGTTATTATATTTTGCAGAAGAAGAGATCATCAATAGAAAGAACAAGGAAAGAGGATTCCAACGGCGTAAATTTTATGCAAAACGGAGTTAAATTGACCCAGAAATTGAAGAATGAAGAAAGAAGACTCAATTGGGTCAAACCCGAGTCAAATCAGATCAAAATTGATCAAAAATCAACTGATTTGATGATTTGGTTAGCCGTCTGGTCCACAGCAACAGGGGCATGGATCATGGACCCATCGGCGCACCATAAATCCCCCTAACAATCCTCTAAAACCTCTTAGTCCCACATCTAAAGTTTTGAAAACCTTATAACCCCCAAATGCCTATAAAAAGCCCCCAAAGGCCCTTGTTTTATGTATTCTTCCTTCCGATCAAGCTTGTAACCCTAGATAGTGGGGTTTTTAGCTCTCTTCTCAAGCCTCGAGCTTTGAGATTTTTGTAATAAATTTTTTTTATATAAAATCTTATTTTTATGCAATTTCATCTCTTTACATTATGCAATTTATTTTTCTTGCAATTAGGATAGTTTAATTTATGCAATTTAATTTTATGCAATTAGGTTAGTTTAAATTATGCAGTTTAAATTTATGCAATTAGGATAGTTTAATTTATGAAATTAGGATAGTTTATTTTTCTCCATTTAAATTTTGCAAGTAGATTTAGATCATGTCTAGCTAAGCATCCCTTCTAGGGTTTGCGATGAAGCTAGATCATGAGTAGGAATTTTACATAGGGTTCTTTCTTTTTCTTAGGGTTTCTTTTTCTTCCTCTTTTGCCAAAAATTTTTGATGAACTACAGTTGGGTCAGAGTTCCTTCATAGTTCATGCTTGATTCAGTGCATAGGAGGAGAAAATCCTAAGGGATCCTAGTTACTACTCCCCTGTAAAGAATCTTGATGGGTTATCGTTGGGCCTTAGTCCCTTCATAATCTATGCTTGGAAAAAATAAGAGGAGTAGTCGTTAGGATCAATAAAAAAAATTCTAGGTAGAATTCCCTAATCTAGATCTAGTGGATTCAAAAACCCTAGATCCTTAGTCTTATTGTCTTTAGTAAACAACTTTCGACTTTCGATTTTTGTTAAAGCTCGCTTGAGCATAGATTTGAAAATCATTTTTAAACCAAGTCTCTGTGGGATCGACCCGTACTCGCTGGTCGTGCTACTCTGCACACCGTGCGCTTGCGGTTTTATTTACAAATTTTAAGATTTGCACATCAATGACATCCAAAGATTTTCTCCATCTAATAATGGCAATTAAGCATCTGAGAGGAAGGTCGGGTTGGCGATCAAAAACCAATTTAAAGATCGGTTACTCCCTTCGATCAAAATGACAAAATCATTTTGGGCTTGGGAGTGGGGCCAAGTATTGTGGAGGCTATCCACCATCTAATCTAGCATCTCCCCTTCAGATCACAATCAAGCATTCACTGATAGAGCGGCCCCAAAAATCGAAGGGATACTCAAGGAACCAAAGCAAAACGACCTTACACCATTGGTCTCGACTTCCACCCAACCTCCTTGTCACACCTTGAACCCATCATCTAGGTCGATCATGTGACATGGCCATATGAACCCAAAGCAATGGCCTAGAGATCATGTAAGGCCTATAATATATATAAAACCTCTAATAAAATCAAAATTTATTTAAAATAATTAAATATCCAAGTATATCAACTAAATGACTTATCATATCAAATAAGTAACTGGTTCAATTACAATCATTCAAATGTCCCTGGTATCAGAAAATCAAACTAACCAATGATCTAACAATTCTGAAACTCGAACTACTCTCGCCTAAGCCATCCGAACTAAGCATCTTGTATCTCTGAAAAAAGTACAACATAGAGTATGAGCTTGACAGTCCAGTAAAAATTCTCACATACCAATATCAATATGATAATAATAATGAAAAATTAACAATGATTGTTACTCGTATAAATCACATGTCAAAAGATATCATGATTTATAAAATATGCATAACGAATATATTTTTTGTAAAATTGATCACATCATACAATTTTCTCAACCAACATACATCGAATTTCGATTATATCAAGGTGCTTGGCTCTAGACTACCATAGCTACATTTCAAGTCCATCAGTAAGACAATAAAAATGGTTAATCTTGTGGACTACCACAACTATCTGTGAAAAGGATAGCAAAGTGGCTAGTCTTATAGACTACCATAACTACATTTTGAGTCTATACGTAGGTAGGTAATAAAAGTAGCTAATCCAAGAAACTACAAATGCTCAACTCTGAACTACCACAACCATATTTCAAATCTATAGCTAGACAATGATAAAATAAAATGGCTAGTCCAAAGGACTACAAATGCTCAATTCTAAACTACTACAGACATGTATCAAGCTCATGGGAAGGCAACAATAAACTAGCTAGTTCGAAGTACCACAACTCCACATACAATCACACAACTTGATTACAAACTTATCAGGTATCATAATTCAAAATTATATTCTTTTTCAAAACTTGATGCACATGATTTTCAAGATCCATCCATTTTATAATTCATGATATATCATATATAACATCATACACAATCATACATATACTTAACAAATAAATATATAGCATATAACGATCAAAAGCCATATAAATTAAAATCACTGAGGCATAATATAAATTTTATATAAATAGATGAAAAATATCCAAAAATTCTTACCTCTACTGTCTTCAAACTAAATTCATTAAATTTATGATTTAGGTGTCAAGGACCTTGCTCGATATTCTCTTGTCGAAGAAATTATTCTCCTGCTATCCAAAATCAATATTAAAATAAAAATTCATAGTGTCGGGATTATCTATCTAGAACTTTCTATTGGAGTTCACTAAAGTCCACCAACAAATCTTCTAAATCCTATTAATTCCCCCATGGATCCCTTGATCCATAAATTAAACAAATAAATAAAATAACATAAACCAAGGAGAGAGAGAAAAAAAAGAGAGAGAAAGGAAGGAATGTTCTCTCTCTCCCTCTCTTCTTCTTGAAAACAGAGGGTGTCATCTTCTCTCTTCTCTTCCAACCACAGCCATCGGAGACTTGGGGCCAGCAACCCACGATGACACCTGATGATAGTAAGGAAATATCCCATCGAGGGCCATGGCTGGCGGGGGCCCAGTGAACCAAAACAAAGGGAAGAAGGGGATGGAAACAAGGGAACCCCTTGTTCAAGCCCAGCCGGCAGCTTGTCAGTTCAACACCGCATGACGGCGATGCG
Organism: Elaeis guineensis; assembly: GCF_000442705.2. Lineage (NCBI taxonomy): Eukaryota > Viridiplantae > Streptophyta > Magnoliopsida > Arecales > Arecaceae > Elaeis > Elaeis guineensis. Next base: position 21,327,373 of record NC_026004.2, on the reverse strand, counting down.
GGCAACAAAAAAGGAAAGAGAAAAGAAGGGAGGAGCAGCTACCTTGGTCTGGCGGCTCTGATAGAAGAAAATCCGACGATCCTTCCAATTAAACACCAGAAAGATTTGAATTATTTTCTAATAAAAAATATTACTATTTAATATATCTATTGTTGTGGATCTCTACCTCGGCTTCGGCTAGATGCATCTTCGGTGCCGGCCAAACTATGGAAGATGGGAACTAGCCAGATCACGTATATGCAATAGACCCAAAGATTGCTGAACACACCATATCGAGCTGATAGCGACTGTCCTCAATCCTTATCGAGGACCTCATCTCGACTGCGGACGAGCTATTTAAGGTCATCCATGTTCGAGCTATGTTCTTCCAATATTACAGAATTCATCTCTCTGCTAAATTGAAAAAGTCTAGATAAAGAAAGATTCCTCCGCGATCGAGCCTCCCACAAAGAAAAGAATTCTCTCTAAACCAATCTGCATATCAAATCCGAAGAACAATCAAGACTCCGAGATGTATACGACTTCGATTTCTCTCCTATAAATAAGGGGCACATAGATCCTCAAAGTAAGTTTCACAATACCACTCTCTCTTCTCATTGTTCTCCATCTCCTGATTTGAGTGTCAGAAGATCTTCACCGAAGAATACTCCGATGAGGACTTTTTGTAGGTACTCGAACGAAGCTCCAGCAATAGTGTTACTTTAGCCATATTCACCTCGGCTGTCCGATCTTAGGCACGGAGATCAAGAGCAACATCTATCTATCTACATACCACAAAAAGTATATTTATCGGCACATTTATAATGTGGGCTATATCAAGCTGATACATAAAACAAATTATCCAGCTCAGATCATTTGAGCTCAAGTCAAATTTCAATCAAGTAGCTAAATATGGGCTACCTATGAATGACCCACTCATTTGCATGAAATAGCGCTCAAAAGCAACTACCACAACAAAACAGGGAGGAAATATTGGAGCTAACATATTACCTAAATGAGCTTTAAAGGTGTTTAAAGAATTACTATGGGAACACTACCTAACAGAATTACCAACATCAAATATTTGGAAATAGCACCATCAACGCTTGAGGATTATAATACAGTTTTCAATTTTAGTTTATCATCAATGCATCATTGCAACCCTACTATCATCTTCAATATGGTTGCTTACATGGTGAAGTCCATCTATATACAGTTACATACAGCAATTTTGATAAGGTTCAAAATCTAATATTGTTGCTCAAGATGAACCACTAGCTAATTGGATATAATTATCTGAATTCAAGACCAACTTCAAACCAAATTTAGCTTGAATCACCAAATTAGCCTCCAATTTCTCCACCCTGAACGTTTTACTGCTTCATATAAGTTTGTATCCTTCACAAGAAAGAAGGATTCATCTTTCTTCACATAAATCTCAAGAAAGGATGATTCACCTTTCCTCACACAAATCTCAAGGATAGCTGTCCTATGGTGAATCTCAAGGATTCAAACGGTGTATCCGTTGCATATGTTGACCGGCTAAACCAATACGTATTGAACCACCAAAACTACCCAAAGACTTTAGCCGTGTTTGGAGGGTGGTTAACAGTTATCTTATCCGAAGAATGATCAGTACAAGGAAAGGACAGAGAGAGAGAGGGGGATCCAATTCCAGATCTTAGCTGAATGCCAGCCAAGGAGAAACGTGTTCGGTTTTGGTCCTCTCCTCTATCTCGCCTTGCCCGGCCTCGATCTTCGGGCCTGGGTGATGGTGGCTCTCTCGATAATTGAGGCCATATACGTGGGTTTCTATGGAAGCTTTGTCATTACAGATCATGGATATCATGATGAGATTACCCGGTGTATCTTAGCCGGCAGAGGATCTCTTGCCGTTAATGGCCGTTGTAGCTTTAGCCACCCGGTGCGATTATCCCAGGTCCTTGTCAATTATTAGCTTTATCTTTTTTAGAAAAAAATAAATACAACCCTACCTCTTCCTTTTATGTGGGTATTGAAATGGTTATTAAAGGTAACAAATTTCTTTGTTTTCATATTGTTTTACTTTTGACAAGTACTGAGATCATCACAGCCTTTTTTCGGTAAGCATAGGAGCATGAGCTGTATTAAAGTAAAGGAGATTGTTTACAAAGTTAACCAAAGATCGGCACAGCTTTTAATAGTTGCAATGAGAACAGTTACATTCTTGATCTTATTTATTAATGGTCTGATCCTATCTCTATCTCATCCCTCTATTGCTTCCCCTCTCTCTCTTCAACTTGCTCCCTTGCACAAGCCATGCACCATGGCCACCCATTAGCATAATGAGGCCACTGCTTCACCATTGTAGCTCACCATACCAACATTTGCATGTCACCTCTCCACCTCGCTCCCTTCGGCGGATTATTATGATTCGGGCATTTCTACGAAGGGCAGTTCATCAATAAATGGAACACATTAGGAATTGTTTATGATTCGGGCATTTCTATGAAGGGCAGTTCATCAATAAATGGAACACATTGGGAATTGTTAAAAAACTACTAAAAATTATCTTGTACGGAATTTCAGTAGCACCATGGCAGGCCACTATATTTTTTTTTCTTATTCAAAGATTTCAATGTTTTATAACATAAGGAGCATTGGTTTTGCTTGAGGACCTGTCATATGATACTGGAAAGTGGATAATTGGACTGTTGGATCAATATGATACAAATGACTAACTATCCGAGTAGCAATTGTATTACAATACACGATGAATTAGTGATTTATAAATATTAAATATTTTTGTTAATCTCTTTTTATTTATGAGGTTGAAGGTTTCTTATTTTGCTAAACCTTTATTGATTAAAAAATTAGCGAGTTCAAAATTCAAATTCATCAACATATTTATGATAAAAATTTTTATTTTCAATATTATTTGCTATGCTGGGGGAGGCAAATCTCAAAACAAAAAGAATAGAAGAATGGGTAATCATGAGAATATACAATAAGAAGTTAGGTAGAGTCTGAAGCTAAAATGGTATCATTATGAACATTACATTATCCTTGACTCCTCTATTAGCCAATCATTTCATAGTCTAATTGTCATCCCTTAATAGGTGGTGCTATAAATGATTAAGGAGCTCTCTGGTCTACCAAATATCTTTAAATAATGCAGACTATGCAGATCTTATCTTATCAAAATATTTAAAAACACTATTTTTTTTCAAAATATTCGGTATATAATGTAAAGCACTATTTAAAAGTAAATTTTCTATCAGCATCATATAAGCATAAAGATGAAAGTCGGTCGGATGATAATCATTGCCGAAGTAAGAACACCCGGACATCGATAATCTCATAGATCAGATGAAAACTGTTCTTATATATTTTCATATCAAATTTTTTTAAATATAAAAATAAATTTGAACATATGATTAATATCTATATTTATATCTATATAAATAAATATGATCATAAATATACCAATATCCAATCTATATTTGTTTCAATTCCAGTGCTATACTAATACAACAGTCCTAATCCAACAAGCTAACTTTTAATATTGAAAACTGCAGAATACAATAATTACTATGCCAATAATTTTTAATTCTTAATTGGACCAGATAATATTCATTTTAATCTATTTTAATATTCAAATATATCCAAATATGGATAGAAATTTGAGTATTTGATTAATATTTATATTTATGTATGCATCTATCAATAAAAAATAGATATAGATAGACAGCTATACGATCCGTATCTAAATACATAATTTTATTTATAATCTTATTTAATTTTATATATCATTAATAAATTTATTAAAAAATATATAACTATATTAGCATGTTATTAACTTAATTTACTATTTACCAAATAACATCTTTGATTCTATCATCATCAAGTTTAATCATTCGATCTATATTCATAATTATATTTATACTTTCAAAACCTAATTTATATATATTTATTTATTTAAAATAAATATAAATATAAATTTAAAATAAAAGAAATGTAAATATGAATATACTGATGTTTATCTGTATTCAATCTATTCTGGTTTCAGCGTTACAACCTGTTAAGTTTCCTGTTCACGGGCGGTCACCGGAGCCCGATCCACACGTCACGCTTGACCAAGGTCTCCTTAACGATAAGGGCAACTCCGTAATTAAATCCTAAAAGCGTGGGCCTTTCCGCGTAGCCTCCTCTATATATACGAAAGCTGAGGAACTCGCCTCAAATTTTGTCGCCTTCTCTCCCGTTGCGACAAGGGGAAGGGAGGAATAGGATGGAGGGAGGCAGGATTCGTCAAGATTCGCGCAGCGAGAAGCGCCTGAAGCTCTTCGGGGTGACGATTCTAGGCGATGGCGGTGGCCGGAAGGAGGCGCAGGATGTGGTGAGGAAGGAGGCGGCGGAGGAAGTGATGAGGAAGAGTAAAAGCATGGGAAATCTGGCCGCCTGCGGCTCCTCGCCGGCCGCCGAGAGCGGCGCCGGCGACAATGGGTACCTCTCCGACGGCGGTCTCGTCCAGAACTCCACGAGAAGGGGCGGCCGGGAGAGGAAGAGAGGTTAGTGGATCCTTTTTTTCCTCTTCTCACTGATCTATGTTGGTAATGATTGTTAATGAATAACTTATATTGATGTTTTTGAAGAAGGATCGGTCAATTATTTGTTGTTAATTTGGATTCAATGTTGCCTGGATGCATGGGTTTTTGTTTGCTTAGTGTTTTTATTGGGAATCTCTAGTGAAGATTGGATTTTTATGATTTTCTTGCTGAGATGTGGTTGTTCTGCTGTGAAAGATTTAATCTTTTCAATCGGAGTTCAATCCAATGATGAGAAATTTTTGTGGTCAATCTTATTATATTTCCAAAATTATTTTTTAGGTTGGTGGACTTGGTAATCTTTTTTTGTTGACAGCTTATAATCTTTCCAAAAAAAAAGAAAAAAATTCTCTCTTTTGCGCAAATCTAGTAATGAATCTGGGAATGTTATAATGGTATATACTTTCTTTAATTAGATTTTGAACTTATTTTTTAACTTTTTAAAGTTCCTTTTGATATCTTGAGGTGGTCCTGAATTTCTACTTCTTGCAACAATATATTATTAACACTGGAATCATGCATTCATTGGAATTATCTTTACAAGGTCGGCAATATTCTCGAGGATTTCTCTACTATGTTGTAATCACAATATTTTCCCTGATCATCTGGTAACTCTTGCATCGTTTTGTAGGTTTAATTCTGGAGTTAACAAAAGGTGGATTTATTATGTTTGTGGTTTCAATTCGCTCATAAAATTGGCCATTGGCTTTAAATCAGCACCAAGTGTATTGATATTTTTATGTAATTTGTTATTGCTTTTCTTATCATAAAACCTAGTTACTTGCATAACTAGATGCGACTTCTGTTTGTGCATCTTATTCTATTTGTTCTGATTAGTGTTCATCTTTTTCTGAAGAGAAGGTTTTTGTTTCTAATATTATTTGTTAATTTTGTTTTTCGCTCTTCAATCACCATAAGGGCAAAAAGGCTTTGTTTTTTTACTTGCTTCACACAGAGAAGAAAAAACAAGGGATGCACTTGAAACTTCTGATGTTAGTAGTTTGAAGAGATTTTGGGCAAAAAAAAAAAAAAATCTTGAATGGGGACAAATGCTGGGTCCATGTAAGAAATATAACAGAAGTGAATCTATCTGCTTGATATTTTTGACGATGTGAACTTGTCAGTTGCAATTAAATTTTTTTGGTTTCTACAGTACTAAAAAAACTCTAACTCTAGATGCCTTAGCTGTGCAATATATGCATACATACATATCTATCTATTTGTATCTATATCTATATCTATATCTATCTATCTATAAATAGATAGATAGATCTATGGATGGATGTTTTTATAACTTGCCTCCTTCTATTATTCTTTTGACATAATGTCAATTTTTATAAATAGCTATTTGCTTAACCAGATCATTATGTTTTTCACATTGTCTTCATGCCAAGATTCTCATAGTTTATTGGTTCATTCTTTCTCTTTCATCCTTTGTGTGGATGTTGGGCTGACAAGAAATGAGATATTGTATTTCTTTTTTAGATTTTATTGATCTCTCATTGACTCTGCTTTTTTTTTTTTAGGTGTGCCTTGGACAGAAGAAGAACATCGGACATTTCTAGCTGGTCTTAAAATGCTTGGTAAGGGGGATTGGAGGGGAATATCAAGGAATTTCGTGACCACCAGAACTCCAACTCAAGTAGCCAGTCATGCTCAGAAATATTTCCTTAGGCAGAGTAATCCCACTAAAAAGAAGCGCAGATCTAGCCTTTTTGACGTGGTAATAAGTGATCCAGTAAGTCTCATTCATTCAGCTTATTAGCACTGGCTGACCATGTTCATATCATTTTACTGTTTTATTCATCGCTTCTTATACTGTGATAATCACTCTATTTGCAGGCTCCTGAATCTGAAACTTCTGCCCTCCCATTGTCATTGAAAAAATCCTGTGTAGTTACAGAAGAGGTTAATCATCATCTCCAGGACAGTTCTTTGGTAAATTCCGTGTGCCCTCTCCTGTCCATGCAAATTTTACATGTTTGTGAAAGTAAATGTTCACCAATCCCCTAAATTCTTTCCTACAACTTGCATGAACTGGCTGTGAGATCCCTTTCTTAAATATGGCCAAAAATCGATTATTTTATTTGCTGGCAAAAACCCCAGCTTTTATTACAACCCAAGCAGCATCCGAAGTTGCAGAGGGCTCCCTAGCCTTGCCTTTTTTCAAAGACTTAAGAGAAGCAGCAGAAATTCAATGTTAAGCATATGGTAGGGGAACCAAATTATGATCCTTGAATTTCTTGTTTAGGCATTAAAGAGCTTTCTATTCTATCTTGGAATTCAGCAGGTGAGAATCTCCGGCAACTCGAAGGACCAGGTTGTCCCGACCTTATTTCTCACTCCTCCGCTAGATATTTCCAACCAGGCATTTACTTCATTCCAAGCCAGCTTTACTGCATGTGCCCCAGATTTCCTCAAAGTATCCCTCAGTCCTTCAATCCAGCTGCACCCACACTATCCAACTCAGTCTACTGCTGCTTCTCCACCACCGGAAAAGGGCAATTTGGAGCTCAGCATTGCACCACCTCAGCAGCATAGCCTGACCAAATTATCTTCACCGAAGGCAGCAGAAACAATCAGTGTCATTTAAGCTAATAAGTTTTAATTATTTGTTTCTCTTACCTCTTATGATCAACTGGTTTTTTATTCATGCATTTTGATATATCAGAAACAAAGCAAGAAAACTCTTTTATTATTCCTATCTTTGATTTCTGTGCAATGTGTTTTATTTGTTGGCCCATCCTAGGCAACAGTGATGGCAACTATTTGTGTGGTTCTAAGATTCTCTAATGTTGGTACATTGGCTGGTGGAAGTGAGTCTGTGGTCCATGGACGATGGGGGATGATGCATATGGTAAAAGTTGTGGGAGGAGGCGGGCCAGACTTTAAATTTGTAGTGATAGCTACATCTGCGGCTATATCAAAAGCTTGTCCTCATGTGACCTCATTGTTCAATCAAGATGTAGCTTCTGCATTCTGGACATGATAAATTGTTATTGCTAGAAGCTGTTGACAAGTATCTTTTTGCAACAGCAATGATAGCATTTTGCATCTCATGTATACCTACATAGTAGGGTCATCTTTTCAAAGGGGACTACTTCTACTCATTTTATAATTTGGTCCTTTCTTCTGATGATAACATGAACATGTTTCACTCTACCAATATGGTAAATGGTAAATTTTGGATGTGGTAAAAGATAAATCTTGTTGAAGCTAGGAAATTGTCTATGGGCAATAGGGTTGTTTGTCTCTGCCTGTTTAAATATGCTTATCAAGTTATTGACATCTCATCATTGTTCATCACCTGATTAAGTAATTGTGATAAAGATTTTTATTTATAAATCAATTTGAGTTAAAGTCGAAATCAACAGGTCATCTTCATTGCATTTATTTTCTCAGCCGCATGGAGAAAACTAGTAAGCAAGTCTACTTCCGGTCTCAGTATAGGATAACAACATGATCTGTCCTCAGATTCATGGAGCTATCTATCACCCACACATGTGGGCTAGCTTTTCTTTTACGTTTTTAACTTATTGTTTACAAATGCTCTTTGTGAGTGGCAGTTTCAAATCTTAGTGATTTCTCTTTTTCTTCTTTTGCAAGAAAGACTCCTTATGATGGATGATGGACAAATAAAGTTTATGTAGGTGTTGAAAAATCCTTCTTCGGCCTGCTCTGCATGCTGAATTGTTTATTTTGATCGCATATTTTTATTAGTTGTTTATGCATGATTTCGATTATAATTTTAAACACTTAAAGTGGCTCTTGCTTTTAGTTGATATGTTCATGTAGTGCTCCTACTCCTAGCATGAACTCCATGGTGATTCAACTCCTATTATGATCTCCTGTCACTCCATTGGTAGATCCATCCACTTTACCTAAAACAACTGTTTTCCTTTTTATGATGCTCATGCCAACCGTCCAAGTAGGTGTGAGGGACTAGCTCTCGTCTATTGTGCAAGTGGAGATTAATAATCATATGGTAGCCTATGACCCTTTATCTTTTTTAGTGCCAATCATTACTCAATGGTCCTAGCTGGTATCCAGGAGAAAGGAATTTCTTATCTAAAACAATAACAACATGGCTCTATCCTCTGGCATTAATCATACTTATACCATTTTTCTTTGCCTTTGTTATCCAAAACTTGTTATTGTTTAGCTTGTTGGCATTTTTCCGTCGAAGGTATAAAATGAATGAAATGTGACAAAAAGGCCTATCTTGTGGAACTCCAAACCTTATTGATAAGGCAATCAATCCAGCTGGAGGATGAAGTGGTCTGATCTTTATGATCAATCTGCTCCTTCAAAAATTCTCTACTAGTTTCATGTGAAACCAATCTCTCTTTCCATACAAACAAGAAAACATCTAAACTTGCTATTCTCTGAACGAGAGATCAGCTTGCATGTTGATGAATTCTTTGAATGCAATAAACGAATTAAAAGAGTGGTTCTTGACTCAGTAGAATTCAGGAGTTAGCTACATGAAGATACACATAGATTATCTAGTCTGAAAGTAATCACTTTATGGGGCTGTACATATGCTCTTGGGCTAGCTTTGCTGTTCACAGTGTCCAAACCAATCTTATCTGGAAACAAGGGAACTTATGGCTTAATTATATCTTTCATAGCAAGAGGAATTATGGTGGTATCTAAATTCTTGTTAGTAATGATTGTAAAGGCATATGCTTAAACAGTTAATAGAGTGAAGCTGATTTATTTAGAAGCCAATGTTAGCTGGTTGATTGGTTGGAGGAGGCGGAAGAGTGGAAGGAAGATGGTGTGTGCTGAACGCAAAATTTTTCATAAGAGTTGTCTTTTGCCGGATAGAATCATCTTCTTATTGTTTCCACAAGAGGAAAAGATGATTAATAGAGCTGAATTTTCTACACAGAAAATGAGAGAGATCTACAACTTCTATCCTAGTCTCCTCAATTTCCATTGCACTAAATAATTCGATTCAAAATTCTAAGAGGCATGGAGGCAAAGGCATGGTTGGTTATTTGACAGCATAACAAGAATAAGCATTCTTCTATAACCAAATTGCTTTCCAACTCTGGGTCTACAACAATACAGTTATAATTCTCCAAGGAAGGATTTCTCTGCATTAAATACTGATTACCAGAAAAAAAAAATACTGATTACACTCTTCAAAACTTCAATATGATGGAATTTATTAATTACATGTACTTGATAACTCTCATAATATGGAATTTGGGGATTAAATTGCAGATTATATTTTGAAATAATAATGATAAAAATAAGGGAAAAAGAAGAAAGAAGAAAATGGAAACAAGGTTGTTGGGTTTTCAGATTTCAGATTTCAAAAACTTCATCCAGTTTGCAATTGGAATCTAAAAGAGATGTTCTATCAGCAGTGGGATTTGACTACTAAAGTATGGGATGTCGGCACAATTTTAATCACATGTACGCCAGGCTGTCAAATCATTTTATATATTTAGCCATGATGGTTATCCTTTTTTTTTAAATGAAAGGGAGGTAGGAACAGCGACCTGGCAATTAGAAAAAAAAAATTATAAGAGAGAGAATGAAAGATTTAAAAAAAATTATTAAGATTTAGCACGGATTGAATTTGATCGAATTGAGAAAAAAATTTCATCCGATCAAATTTAATTAAATTAAAAAAAATTTAAATCGTTTATCATGCATAAATTATTTGAAACTAAAGTGGACAGTTTGTTACAAATTTGAATGGATTGTATCGGTCTGAGCTTTAATATTGGTTCAATATTAATTTGAAGGTCAATATTGTCTTACTTAAATTTATTTATTTTTTTATTAATTTAATATAAAAAAATCTAAACTTTATAAATAATAAATTTTAGATTTATTTTTAAATCTATATAAAATAAAATAGAAAAAAAAATTACTCATTTAAAAGTAACTATATCCGTAAGTTTTTACTTTAAAATTGTGTCAAATTGATGTGCTTCTATCAAGAATTCAATATTAATATTTTTATGAATCCAAATAGATGATGCATTATGTTTTAAAATGAAGTATTGAAGTTTAAATGATGCCGTCCTAAAATGAAAGTGAGTTTGTGAAATACTATTTTGATTGGATTCGATTTTATATGAGTTAAAAATGTAAGAATCGAATTCAATCGTAAATAATTGATTTTTTATAAATTTTAATTTAATTCTATTCGATTTATATCTTTTAATCGATCGAAATTTATTGAATCAGATTCGATAAATTTTTTTAAATTTTAATTATTTATTCTACCCCAGAAGTTATATTACATATATCGGTTAAAACAAAATAAAATAAGAAGCAAGTACTAGACATAAGATTCATGATAAGATCTTTTTAGTTTGTTTATCCAACTACTTCCACGTCTCATTGAGTTTTTTAAGCCAACCGAAGAATGCAAGAACTTTCTTAAGAGGACTGGTAAAAGCTGCACCAACCAGGTGCCCTACTTGTCGTTATCCAGAAGGCCGTATCAGGTGCAATTGGACCGCACAAATCCCACGGTGGATAACACGCCACGTAACCCTTGTATTTCACCGAATCCCGATTGCTCACTCTCCACCGTGCATATGCTCCGGGATTTGTTCTGATTTGCTTGGTGCATGCAATAATTTCTCATCCAGAAGGGGATGTGGTTGGTGAATGCGGTCCACTGGGGGTCCATGCTGTCTCCCATTATATCCCCCGGACATTCACAGAGGATGTCCTTTTCCCAGAGCTGGTATCTGTAACACCAACTTCCTCCTCTACATTGTCATTTGTTTGTGAGAACTAAATTCCAATATGGAATTTGTTAGCAAGATATTTAGGTTGATATCTAGCAAGTGAAACTAAAAAGTAAACTCCAACCAATATTGGAGAGATAAAATTAGTAGTTCCCTGGAGATGCTTATGGGCAGTTAATTTATTATATCAAAATAAAGTATGTACAACTTGGCATGAGCATCCAAATAACTTTGATACATGTAGGGACATTGTGGAGGCAAAGGCAAAGAAAACACCCTTGACACACATAACGATAAAATCCAAAACAACCACCAGATCAACATTGACATTGGGGTTGTGAAAATGAAAAGTGGGTCTTAATAAGTCTCTTAAAGGAGAGAGGAAACTTCAAGACCCCTTGGATGCCTAAAATCTTTTCTAGAGGTAGCAAAAAGAACTCTTCTTGGTTGGCTTCCTGTCAAGATTAGAAGTGGATGAACTCCCAACCCATTGATGACTACTTATAAGGCCAATACTATGGTTGTATGAGAGGAGTGATTAACGAACACTCCTGTCTCCTCTTGCGTGCTTGAAGACTTTATATACCCCTCCAAAAGTTCCAAAGCCATTTTCTCCTTTTACAATGACCCTTGTCGTAATACTAAAACAGAGTTTTGTAGGTACAACTGCGGATTTGGATCACACAATTTCGTAGTTGTAGATTTGGATCAGCCTACTGTAGACCGAATGTTAAGGCCACAAGGTCCACTACATGGATCAGTAGACCCCAACAAGCTAACACTTGCTCCTCGATTGCTTGTACAATAGGAAAAAGAGAAATACTTTGTGCACCTGAGCTACACCGCCTGCAGTGATTGGCTCACAAGTAAAATCAGATGCAGTGCGAAAAAAAATAAAAAAATTTTTCATCGATTTCGCTCGGAAGTCAATCATCATGGATGGTACGTATAGGTGCACAAATATTTCTCTAGAGAAAAATGAAAGGTAGACCCATATCATATTTCTGACACCGGGTCCAGCATGGCATGAGAAAGTAAAGAGCATGCCGCATGTCTTTTTTGAAATAACATTAAGAATTTCAATTTGGCAACCCAATATTTTTTCTTTAGAAAAAAAATATTGATTATTTTGGGAATTATTGGTGGATTTTTTTTTAAAAGAGAAAAAAAATTAATAAAGATATTTTTTGAGAATCAAGTTTTTTTCTCTTTTTTATTTTCCTTCTAGATTAAATATTTTTATTTATATGATTGGTAACCATGCAAACACGCTATCAAGCTGATATACATAGTGCATGTTTAAAATTCATAGAACGTAAGAGAGAAAGTTGAGGGCATGCAACGAGTTGATCAGAGGGAATACTTTAAATTGTTTAAATTTAAAATTAGCATGAAATGCGAAGAGTTCAGTTTCTCAATTATCCTTTTCCTATTACCCTCAATGTTACTCATTGTTGAATAGTCTTCTTACGTAAATTTAGACCCCTACCACTCCAAGTTCGAGGAAGGGTCAATGAAGGTCTTTTCTTTACGTTCATTCGAGGCAATAAGAAAAAAGAGTGCTATAGACCCAACCAAGCAAAGCTTCTTGTAAAACTAGCAAGGAAGTCGCACTGGGCAGCGACCGAGATCAAAAATATAGATTTATATCATATATTATTCAAATTTATTTTTTATAGATTCAAACAGATTTAATACATAATTTTATCAAAAAAATATACAAAAAAATTATTTATTTTAAGATGTTCCTTCTGCACCGGTGCTTGAAAAAAAAAAATCAAATGGTATATTAATATTTTTCATAATTTTTTATGAGATTATTTTGAAGAAAATAAATTGATCAGGCAAAGTTAACTTATGTGGTTTTTCTTCTGCGGTGGTGATGCCAACTCCCTATACAATTAAAAAATAGGTAAATTTCTTTGAAAGATTAATAGATATGATATTAAATATTTGGTGTAAATGTTTGATGATTGGTCATAGTAGGTGATGTTTCCCAAGAAGTTTGTTGGTCAAAAATTTTTGAGTGAACACGTTTGTCGAAAGTCATGATTAATGTTTCGTCTGCAATGAAGAAGATCCAGAATCAGATGTTTCATGTGTATTTTTAAATTGAACATTATTTTTTAAAAAATTTTTATGATCTAAAAATTATGGTTATCAGAATCAAAGTCCTGCAAACTAAATATAACTTGAAAGGTATAGGTATTATCAAAAAAATTTTTTGATAACATTTAGCAGAATAATTATGTTCGATCTTGGATCTGCAATAAGATTGAATGCTGATATGCCAATTAATTGTTGAACTAATTTTTTAAATACAATAAAAATTATGTTGCCAGTGTTGTCCTCGACTATTGTGCTTAATTTATACCTTAAAAATTTAGATAGCAAAAAAAAATAAAAATATATTTATTTAGATAGAAAATATTAAAGCTATATTTTTTTTCTAAGTTGTTAATATGATAGAAAAGATTTTATTATTATGCCATAGTATTAGAGGCTGGTCATTCTTGTTGCAATGATTGCACCAAAAGTTTTCACCATAAGTTTTAATTACAGATTTACAGTTATAATACATTTTGTACCATCATCCTTAAAACGTATCAATTCCTTTTAGTTTTGCTTTACATATAAATTTTGTTCTTTAAAAAAAAAAATTGTGATATATGATATGCATATTTTCTTAAAAAAAAAAATTTATCATACTAGAGAATTTTGTGGATTTAATTCTAACAATTCTTTGATTGTTTTTCTATTAATTGTAGCTTCATGCATAAGATCAACAATTGGTCCTTCTCCATGTTTCAAAAATATAATTACCGGTATTGTTTTATTAATCCTGTGTTGCATCAAGATATAAAAAGTTAAATATTATTGGACATATATTTCAATATTTATAATATATAAATTCATATTTTTGACTTTTTATAACCCGCTTCGGTATTTTTGTATCTTCAGAATTTTGAAATTTGTATACTATTTAGATGCAGAAGAACTTGACAAACATATTTTTTCTACGCATATAAAATATAATTAATATTTTAATATTATCATCAAAATATAATAATTTTTTTTAAGATGTTAATATACCTTTGTATGTTCTGACAGTCATGTCCATCAAAATAATTACCACCGGACCTGTCTGCTATATTTGATGAATTATTTTCACATTGAATTCTTCGGCAATTTTTTCCCAAAAAGTGATGGGTATTTTTTTCACACTACAAAATACAAAAAATTCATGAAAAAAATATTTGCATATAATAAATTGCTAGAAAAAATTAAGATTATATTTTTTACTCCGAATCTTCAATTTTCAGATTTCTTTTTGTGACTGATTTTTGTCTTACAATTATTTGTTCAAAAAATTCAACGGTTGTAATATGACCTACCTTATCTATACAATAAATAGAAAGATTTAAAAGGCAAAATTATTTAAAGTTTACGAAGTTTCTTATAAATTTTTTTTGCTTTACCTGTTAAATAGATATCATTATAGTTTCTAGATGGTAAGTCTGCAAATCCAATAAGTTGAAATTTCTAAAGTGGTATGGAAACCGTAGCATCATCAATCTGATATACATTTGTCCATCTATTGAAGTAAATAATATATTGATGCACAACAGCTCTGAAATTTTTTTTTTGTTTGAAACAACATTGATTTTTTCAAAAGAATAGATGTTTCCTTCTATAAGCAAGTTTTTGAACAGTGGAATATTCTCTTTTCAGATCAATGCTTGAATTATAGAACCCTATATAAAACAAATAATATTTTTGAACTGCAAAAAGCATTTGGTTTATAAAAAGATACTTACAATTAAAAAAAATCAATATACCAACCTTTTCATCAAGTAAAATGCAATTGAAACTTATCAATTGATTATCGATATTTGGATTCATTGAGTCCCATATTCGTGCAACCCTGGCTTTAATTTTCCAGTTGCATCTTTCCAATGATAATTGTGATAATAAATTATATTTCATTCCTTATTCTTTACTCTATTTCAAAAAAATAATTATATTTTATGTAAGCACAAGTCTATAAATTGTAAAGAAAAATAAAAGATAAATTATATTTTTTATATTATAATTTTTCTTAGAATAAAATACCTAAAAGTAAATCCAAAAAAATTTCACTATATACAATAATTTTGGTAAATATTTCTGACATGTTTTGGTCATTGTTTATGAGAACTCTAAGACCTTCATATAAGTTGAATCGTGAGAGAGCAACGTAGAGCCGGCCATAAGTAAATATCAATTTAGGTAAATATAATCTAATTTTTTTCAATATTTGTCTTTGACTTTTGTTTATTGTCATTCCATAATAGAGTCTCATCGAAAATTATCTTCTTTTGAAAATAAATGGTTATTTTGTTTCTGTTATATGCATCACAATCCGAGGGATATAAACTGTTGGATGGATGTCTGGTCAGGACACCACCTCTCAAGATCTTTTAAGTACCACGCGATGTAGCAGGAAGAAAGAAGAAACAAAACAAAAGAACAAACAATCAAAATACGTGGATCAGCCATAAAAGGGCTCGCCTCTACGGAGCATGCAAACTTCACTATGAAAAGAAAATTTTACAAGAGGAGACATCACCCTCAACCCTTGTACACCTAATTCTCTCTCACCTGAAATTTTCCTCACAAAAGCTCTCTCTCTCTTGGAGACCCCCCTAAACCCCTGAAGAGCCTGGCGACCGCTGTCCAGGAGCCCTGCTCCTTCTCTCACAGCAATGCTTCCGCCTCTCTCTCTCTTCTCAGATTCGTACGGTGCGAGAAAACCAATCACTTGATTCTCTGTTTCGTCACAGGGCTTTTATAGACCTTAATCACGACTTAGATCGTGATTAGGACTCCTTAATCAACCCAAATCACATCCCAAACCGTCCGACCAAGACCGGAAGCCACCCATGCCGTCGGATCGCGCTCCGGTCTACGAAATAGTATCGTGGACCATAAGAAATGCGTGAAAAATGCCCACGCGGTCCACAGGCCCCGCTGTGGACCTCCCGGTCCATGGTGGACCGGGGCAAAGGGTCGCGGGCCTGGGTCGCGCGTCCCGCGTGGCCTGGGTCGCGCGTCCCGCACAGGCCTGGGTCGCGCATCCCGCGTGAGCCTGGGCCTGGGTCGCACGTCCCGCGTGGGCCTGGGCCTGGGTCGCGCGTCCCGCGCGCTGCCGCCTGCCGCGCCACTGCCGCCCGCCGCCGATCGCCGACGGTCCTCCGCCGCCTCGATTCTCATACCGACTTCAAAAGCTCGTATCTCCTCCATCCGAGCTCCGATTCAGGTGATCTTGGTCTCGTTGGACTCCATTTTTCGCCGCGAACCTTGTTGTGGGCTCAATGTGGGCTGAATCTCGAGGCATCAAATCCTAACATAAATCTTTTCACCAATGTGATTCTCGATAATAATTCTTGCTTCATTCACTTTAGATGTTAATTTGGTTGTTATAAGCCTGATTCTATTATAGAGTCCTACACTTTGATTAATGTTCCATAGTAACATAATTGAAACACCTATTTTTAATCTCAGATCATGATTTGGAATGCCATTAAATTTCAAAGAGTTTAAAAATTCAACAGGGTATACAACATCCTTGAAAATAGTATTAGCTGATGTTTTGGCCACTATATTAGTGCTAAGAAAAATTTGCTCTTCGATTGGTATTAAAGAAAGTAAATATATATTTATTTTATCTACTGTCTCATTTGTAGGAGTAATAATAGCTCATTGTTTTAAATATTCATTATTGTTATAGCCTTCCCTGAAATTCTCATAAACATTTGAAGCAATAGTTTCTATAAAATTTCTATTAGTTTTCAAAAGAAAGGTATCTGAAATCTCTTTCCAACTTGCCTCATCTTCTTCATCCTGGAGTTTTAATGTTAGTACTTTTCCATCACTAATGTCGAGAATCCATTTGCAGAAGTCGGTAAGTTTTTTTTTTATTCCTCATCCATATTTTTACTAAATAGCCACATGTTTTTTTTAAAACATAAATTTTATAATATTTTCATAAATATGATCAGCTTATTGATGCATTAATTGTTTCAGCCCTACCACTACCAATAACAATCGAAAGAATTTATCTAAAATCTACACCAAGCAACACAGTTTTACCTCCTAATGATCATTTGTCATATCTAAATTATCTGTTTTCAAAATATCCATAAGAGTTCTATCAAATGCTTCAAAACAGTTTTTTTGATTTATCGGAGCCTCATTCCAAACTATTAAACTTGTAGTTTTGATTAGCTTTGCAAGTTGAGTTCCTTTTTTAATTTCACATGTTCAATGTTCGTCAACTTGAATTGAAATTTTGAATCTTGAATGTGCTGTTCGACCTCCTAGAAGCAGTAATGATGCAATTTTCGAAGATGCAACTGTCTTCAGAATAAATTTTTAAAATAATTATTTACCAAAGATAGGTCTTGCCAGTCCCTCCATGACCATATATAGAAAACACACAATCTGTATCATTCTCCACTATGTTTAATACAGTATTATAAATAATCTCTTGTTCTTCATTTAGATCTTTATATAATCTTGAATATTCTGCTTGCATTTCATGTATATTATAATCTATTTCTTTCATCAATAATCTATTATTGACTTCTCCAGCTATAATTTTGTTAAGCATTGATAAATTATAATCCGAAAGGGAATAATAATTTTTATCGAATAACTTTTTCAATTCAAAAAGTACATGATTTTTCAATTACTATTTTGAAATATATAAATTAGATATTTTCAAAATATTTTTTTAATTTGTAAAGTATATCATCTAAAAAAATTCATCAGTGAACTTTCAATAATCTTGCGGGATTAGTTATTTCATAATAAATAATTAAGATAATGAACAACTGCCTTAATTCAAATGATGTTGTCCAGCAGGAAGCTTCATTTAATGCATCATGTCATTCTCTATCATTACTCAATAATCTGAGAGTATTACATACAGATTGAAAAGTTGGATATATAATACCATTTACTGTTTGATTTTACCATAATTTCTTGATCCTTTAATCATATTCAAAAATATTCTTAAGTAATATAATTCATTAGAACTGGGATGTACATAAACAATCCTTCCAATTTGATTCTTCTATTTTCTTTTGGTCTATATTTTATCTTTACAATTCCATATCCATTTTATTGAAAATTCAGCATATATTAAATTCCTGACATCTTCATATATTTCATTAATCTACATCCATTCTATAAACATTATTTTATTTATATTTTTTCTATTGATAATATTTTTTAAATTTTGATTCTCATGAAAAATTACAGTATTCATTGATGAAAGATGTAAAACTAATCATTCAACAGTTGGCTCTCTAAAATGAATATCAAATTGAGATAGCCTCCATATAGCTTCATATGCTGACAAATATCTACAGTCTAGATATATTTTTATCTCATCAACTTACTCATGCCATTGTTCTCTAGTGTTATCATCAACCAATACATTTTCTATTATTATAGCTCTTATTCTATCTGTACCTTTATTGATATATTTGAATAAATATTTTATCATCCTTGATTTATTACATGATTTAATATTAATACGAGCTTTATAACGAATTAACAAACTCATATTATAAGGAGCAACATACCTATTATCGAGTAAAATGCCATTTTTTAAGATGTAACATCTATTCTTTCTCCTTCTGCAAAGAGCAAATCTATTTTCATCTATTATTGTTCTAATCTGGAATTTCTTTTTGAAAAATATTTCGAACAATATCCTTTTAACATACATGTGATCTTGGATTATCAACCCCACATGATCCGTGCATCATGAATTTCACAACTATTTCGTATCCTACTTGATCAATATTTTTGTCAGATATTTCTGCACAAATTATGGAATCAATATTCAATACAGTTGAATATTTATATTTTGAATCCAGCTATACTAAGATATGAACATGCAGCAAACCTCTTTTCTGAAATTCTATTGTGTATAAAATTATGAAAAAAAAATATTTTAAAATTATGATCATAAAATAAATATCATATATTTTGCTTTGATAAATAGTAACACACTGCAACAAATTTTTTGAAATAGTGCTTCTTTGTAACGTCTGACATCAGTGCTTTAAGTTTTATCTTAAATACTCCGCTGACAATATATGGCCTATCTTCAAATTTTTGATCGAAAATGATATTTAAAACTTTTTGAATTTCAGACCACTGTGCATTACATGTAAAAGTAATGAATAGATTTAGATGTCCATAATATTTACAGATAGCCATTGCATCTTGATAATTTTGAATCATATATCTTGGATTTTCTGTAAAATTTGATGGTAATATAATTCTCTTTCCAATTGTATTTTCATCAACATCCTCCCGCACAACTACATCTTTAATACCCTTATAAATTTTTGATCTTAAATCTTTTTGGTTCCTTCTGATATAGGTAAGTCTCTCTTCTTTAGTACATAAAAACATATCAATTATATATTGCTGAAACAATCTACCACCTATAATTAATATTTTTTTCTTTTTTATCTTTCTACTGCAGTCTATAAGCATAAAATTCTCTCATTGTTATACATTGCCTTGTAATGGGATACTTTCATGAGTAGTTCCTATATTTTATTTTTATCCTATAACCATCCTCTTCAAATAGGAATAAAAGTGGATATTACATAGACATGAAGGTAGGATATAAATCACTTATCTATTTTAATCCTTTTGTTTTATGCTCAACCATAATATCATACTACTAGTCAACTTGTCCGGGATCACCCACTATTAAATCTACTATTTTAGAACCTGTAGGTGTACAATATCGTGTAGTATCACCTCGACGTCTTCCTATCATTTTTAATTGTATCGATGAAAATTTTATTCCTTGAAACGATCTCTAGCCATCCTAAAAGCTTTAACAATTTGACTTTTTTTTATCAAACATCTTAATCAATCCTCTTACTATCTCATAGTCTATAGCAGATGCATCATCTTTTGAGTTTAATATTTTCATTCTATTGTTCACTTTATTTTCTGTATCGTATATGTATAACTGTGCGAACTTTGGCTTTGCCCCTTCAATTGGAAGTAATCAACCTATCCTATGATGATTCTAACTATTTATCTGAAAAATATACGGTCCAAGTCTAGTATTGATTTCATTATCAATTTTTGCTCCAATTGATGAAAATGCAAACATCGAATTATACGCTCTGATATTCTTTTCAAAATTTTGAAGCTCTTTTCCCTTCAATGTAATCCAATAAATTGTTCAAAAAAACAAGAGTTTCTTTGAGTAATGGAATATGTACTCTTCCTTCTTAACAGCATAAACTAAATCTTGGTGTAGGTGTGTTGCTCGATTTCTTTATACATTTTTCATACCAAAATAAAGCACCACAATATTGACATTTGTGTTTAAGTTCTCTAATATCTAGTGTTTCACTATACTAACCTACATAATAAGAAATGCATAATCAAAAATATGGTCATAACAAATCATAGGATCAATAAATTAATTATTAATTAATTACTTACCGGAATACTTGGAGTATGATGCTGCAGTAGTACTCGATTCAATTACACATACTACTGCACCTTCCTCGGTATTAAATATTTCTAGTGATTTTGTAGCTAAAAAGCTTCCATGATTAACAATATCTATATTTTCATCTTTATTAGCAATAGAATGTAAAATTATATGTACACATTTTTTTTTTCTTAATAATACTATCCGAATATTTATTTGGCTCTGTCATCTTTCTAGTCTTTTTTTCAGCAATAATATTCATCCTTCTTATCCTAAACTATTTAAACTCTTGCACTCATTCCATCTTATCTTTCTAAATAAAAAAATAATAGGAACCACATAGCAAATAAGAAACAGATAAATAAATACATAAAGCAATATAACATAGTATTGATCATACAAATAAATATAATAAATACTTGTATAAAAGAACTTTAAATTAAATTAATAACTATAAAATATAAAGGTATGTACATGAACATATGAAAATTTGTAAATCTACCTTAAAATAGAATATAATGTATAAAAATATTTATGTAGGTACTTGAAATAACAATCGAATAGAAAGATGTATATCAATATATGAAGGAACTTGAAAAGAAAAAAAAAGAATAAAGTAAGGAATATTTTTTTTTAGATAAATAAAATTCAACACCATCATCTCCACTAAACATGTTAATATATATATATATATATATGCATGCATATTACATTTGCACAGACACACACAGATATATTGCCATTTATGCATATATAGCATAAATGTATATGCATAATATATTTATATACATACACATATTAGATTGATATAATTAAAATAGTTAAAATTCAGCACATGCTATATTAACTCAGAATTAATCATTTACTATAATAATTTATTTTGTATCTTTTTAATAATTGGTCTCCTATATGTACTATCACGCTCCAAATCCGAAACATAATACGGTCATGCTATCGAGAGATGGAGCCCACGATAATATGAAGTCAATCAATCATAATCAGTTAAAATCTATCAAATAAAAGATTCAATTCTATTATTCATTAAATAATTAAACTAATATTAGTTCAGAGTATCTAAATCCAAAAGCAAGTACCAACCCAAATCTCAATATTCGTAAATAAATAACTATAAATCCATGATCATAAAATAAACTAAACTTTCGCTACTAAATTTTCAAGCTTGCCATACAGATTCTCAAGTTTAAATCCTTCATCGATTCTAACTTTTTTTTATAAAAAAAATAAAAAAAATATGAGCTACACTAGTTCAGTAAGTAGAACTTACGCTTCCTTACTGAATCAAGCATAAGTTTTATTTTTTATAATAATATAATATTTAAAAAGTAATAGATATTATAAAAATAAATATTTCATAGAGCATATTATAAACAAGTTATAAATCTATTATACACGCATAAATCATGTATATTTCATAATCATGAATCATAAATCATTCTTATCATGTATTCGTGTCATATTTCAAAATATTGCTCATAGATATTCATGCTAAGATCACTATTATACCCATGATAGAGCTATATTTCTTAATCAACAAAGTTATTTCGTATGCTAAGTTTATACCCGTTGGCAAGATCATGATTCATATGGATGCTAGCTCCGGATGTCGACCTTCTCGAAGGAATTCGTTCATAGCTATCGAGAGTCTTTAAAATCTTTATATCCTTTTCTTAAAATATACATACACATTGATGGAAAAATAATAAAATTCATGCTTCATAATCATGCTATTTTTATAAAACACATTCATGGAATCAATACTAATTATAAAATATACTTTTTCATATCACATATGCTGATCTTTATTTTATGAAAAATATGATTTCATTAATAATAATTTTTTGCATAAAAAATATGATTATTTAAAAATAAATAAGGAGTATAAGATCTACTTATCTCGTTCATCTTCGATCTTCAGACTTCGTTAGAAAAATCAGCTAATCCTATTTAAAATATCAAATCATCATCAATTTCTATTCAATGAATATAATAAGATTAAGTCATAAAGAAAGAAGATCATTGATCGAATGTGTCGGACCATCCAGATATCAGGACAATTCAGGATCTCCGAGCTGAGAGTCAAATTTAAATAACTTGATCAAGAAATTATAAAGCACAGATCGGATCAAGATTAAGATCAATCAATAGGGTTCATTAATAATAAATTTGAAAGATTTTTGATATGGCCAAATGAGGTTCACTACAGCACGGATATCAAAGCGGCTTCCAGTCATCTTGTTGGAGTCAATATGAGTCTCCAGAAGATGAAGGCATGACTCAATACAGGATTCATAGATCTTTTTAAAGAGAGAAAGACGATCATGAGAGAGAAAGTGGAGAGAGAATCTTCGTATCCTTCAGAAGAAGCAATCATGATTGAGATCATTAGAGATCATATCAAGGTGACTCAATATGAATTAATTATGATCAAATACTATAAATTTTGAATAAGGGTCAGGCTGGAATCCAACCTACTGCATGAATTTTGAAGCGATTCTAGGTCATCTTATTTTTATCTCAAATTTATTTAAGGATCCGTGATGCAGTTAGAGAGAGAAAGAAAGAGAGTAGAAAGACTCTAGAGAGAGAAAGAGAGAAAGGAGAGAGAGAAAATCTTTTTCTCTCTAATTTTCTTTTTTTTTTCTTTTCTTTTCTTCTTCTTCTCCTTTCTTTTCTTTTCTTTCTTTTCCTGGCCGAACAGAGGAGGGACACGAGAGGGGGCTTGGTGGCTTGTGTCTGACGAGTTGCGATGGCATGGTCGATGATCCGACAGCGGCGACCAACGGCAATAGAGCCAGAGATGGCCAGTGGTGAGGTTCAGCCGACGAGAAATTATGAAAAAAATCATTTGAAAAACAAGACATCCTTTTCTTCTCGATTTTCGACAAAGTTGGCGGCCGACAGTGAGGTTTGGAGCCAGAGGAGAAAGGAAAGAGGGAGAGAAAGAAAGGTTGGAGCCTTACCTGAGCTTCGGTGGCATCTCTGGCCTCTGTTTTTTAGCAAACACAATAATGGGAGGCCGCGGCTTCAACGGAGAAAAGAAGAAGAAAAATCATCAATGTTCACCGTAGGTGGCTTTGGAGGAGAGAGGAGAGGTTTTATAGAGTAGAGGGGAGATTGAATCCTTCTCAGATTCGACTTTCTCTCCGATGAGATCGCACGGAAGAAGACTCCCAGCGAAAGTCTTCAATATTTTTCTTTATTTTTTTTTAGGGCAGGATATCTCATGTACTGTTTACGTATAACATATGCACTTATTTTTTTTGGCTACTTTATAACTTAGCTTTATTTAAATCATCTATAACCAAATAATGGTAAAGGTTTAGGGTTTAGAGTTTAAGATTTAAGATTTAGGGTACGTCTAAATTTGAGATTGGATCGAAAATAATAAATAAAATTTCATATATGGAAAATATCATTCATTCATTTACATATCAAATGTGCATTACAACATCCAAAAAAAAATATTTACAATAATCATATTTTGAATGCAAAAAACTAACGATGAAGGTATCAGACCCTCCTTGGGATAGACTCATTAATTTCTCTAAGAACATGTCTAGGTACTTCTTTTGGTAGGTATGAGATCTTTGAGACAATGTGCTCATGATGGTTGAAATTAGGATTCAAAGATAGAGCAACTGTCCTAGTAATATTTCTTTTCATGTATTCTTTAACAAATGCTTTCACTAACCAAAAATATGTTTTATATGGTCCAGTTGATCTCTAAAATCAATGTAATAGACATTGCCAAACTTCAGGTAGAGTCATTTTAATGCTGAAAATTTTTTATTTTCATTCATGATATATCCTACAAATATAATATCCTGTATTTTTTAATTCACTATTTTGATATGCTCAATCATATTAATATTCAGCTCCATTCTATATTCATCTAACTGCCTCACCATCTCCCTAACTTGTTTTCATCGTTCTTTTGTTCTTATTGCTATCGAGCTCTGAGCATAAATATCATTTTTTTTTATAACAAAAAAAAATTAGAAAAAATATGATAGAGCCATCCAAAATATCTTAAAATATAAATATAACTACAAACAAAAAATAGATAGTGATTATCCATGATCAATATAATTACCATTCTTTTTTCTAACATATTTTTCATCATAGATTATGATTATTGTTAAAATAATGTTTAGTACAAAACCAGTGAGAACATTCACACGATCATATTCTGGTATACAAAAAATATGATCAATATTATATTTCTTTGTTATGAATACATCATTATATATCTGTATTAACATATGTTTACATAATATATACAAATATATTTTCATACACTAAAAAATATAGCTAATAATATATTCCATCTTTCCAAATACATCGCTGCATATTAATATCATTATATATTTACATAACAAAATATCGTACTATACTAGTACATAAAAAAAGAAACAAAATCAGAAAGATGGATAGATATTTTTAAAGCTGAACAACACACTCTAACAAAGACTGCTAAACAGAATTTTTTCCTACTGATAACCCAGCATCTGAACAGAACATCCTTCTATACCAAGCAATTTCTTCCACCAATGTATCATAGTCAGTTTTCAGCTGTCGATACCAATCAATGGATAGTTTGTAGTTTCGTAGCAACTCCCTATGGTTATTCCAAAGAGTATCATAAGTTGCATTAACAATCTCATACATCTGCTCATAATATTCCTCTCCAGATAATTCACATCGCCAATTTCGAATCCAAAATGATTTTTTAGTTCATTTATGGCAAATATAGCCGCCATTTTCTTGGATTCAACCTGTATCAGCCTTGCAAAACCCCATACCCTAACATATTCAAAAGCATTATAATTCTGTGTCCGAACTCATTCCAGAGCAATGTCTACGTAAGCTCTCGAAAGCCCACCACAGGCCGACATCGAGGGCGAACGGTGATCATCTGTGCTCAGAATCCCACCACAAGCGGCGACAGTGGTGAGGCATCGGCATGCATCTTCAAGGTGAGGCATACCTTCTATGTTCCCTTTCTATGCATCTTTAAGATAAGATATCAGCATACCGATACCTTTCACTGCCGTCCATCTTCTTTTATCTATTTTTTTCATTAATTATTTATGATTTTTTCCCTTGGATTTCCTTTATTCCACCTTTTCCGTGGGCTTTTCCTCTCCCTTCTACCTTACCTCCTCCCTTCCCTCCTCCGCCGCCACCACCTATGAAACCCTAACCCTGACCTTCCCTTCTTTGCCGCCGCTACCTGTGAAACCCCAACTCCAACCCTAAACCTTTTTTTTCCTTCGATTTCCTCTATTCCATCTTATCCGTGGGCTTTTCCTCTCCCTTCCGCCTTACCTCCTCCCTTTCCTCCTCCGCTGTCACCACCTGTGAAACCCTAACCCTAACCTTCCCCTCTCTGCCGCCACCACCCGTGAAACCCCAACTCTAACCTTAAACCTTAACCATACTCTAATCCTAATCCTATTCACAAATCTAGCCCTAATACAACCCCTAACCCAATCCTAATTCTAAACCCTGACCCTCACACCAAATCCAACCCAACCCAACCCAACCAACCAACCGCCGCGACCCGTCGACCTGATAACCCATCATGATTATCCGATAAGCCATAACCCAAAAAAATCGCACCCGACAACCCACAATCCGAATCCATTTAACTCTATCCGATAATCTACAACCCACATCCACTAACTCACAAACTCAAACTTGATGGCCGATCCACTAACAAACCCGTTAACGGACCTGTTAACCACTATTTTTTTCTCTCCTTGGTCGAATACCTAAATACCTAAACCTATTTTCTTCCTATATTTCTTTTTCCTATTTTATTCAAACCATCTGTTAATGATCTTCCAATATGATTATCTCTATTTCACTCCTTTCCATCATCCATTATACCTATTCCTAACATTCCAATTCCAACTTTCTAGGCACTGGAAGGCTACTACTGTAGTAATTGTGCTTTCCTTTTTTTGGGCACTGGAAGGTTATTGCACTACAGTAGCAACCATGTTTTTCTTTTTTTTGGGGAGCACTGGAAGGCTAGTGCATTGCAGCAGCAACTATGCTTTTCTCTTTTTTTTTGGGGCACTGGAAGACTACTGCACATCAACGGCAACCCTACCTTATTTTTTCTTAAACCCTATTTATTTTCTTTCTTCCTACGGCCATTGTGGAAGGATGCCAAACCCTAGCAGCAACCTTTTGTCCATCCCTCCCTCTGCAAATGATGTTCAAAATTGAGGGGTGGAAAGCTGCACCAAGAAAAGCAGCAACCCCCTACTTTGCTGATGAGGAATCGAATGAAGTTCCTCATATGATGCCCTAAAAAAATCCAAAAGCTACTGGATTCTATGCATACCAAACTAATGGGGACAATAAAAATTCATAATAAATGATAAACAAAACTAAAAAAAATAATATTACTATAGAATTGACCTCACTGTGTTGTGCCAATTTTCTTTCCAGCGACGTAATAAAACAGCAAAGAAATAATATTTTTTTTCAAAAATTAAAAATAAAATAGCACAGCCCAAAATCAATGAAAAATACACTGTTTCTTTTCCTTCCTTTTCTAATTTTCAAACCTTCTTGCTCCCTTGATCTCCCTCTGCACCTATATATATCAGCCCAATGGAGAAGCACAGAAAAGACAACTTTTTTGTTCATTCCGTCTATTCATTGATCTCATTCCAAAATCCTCCTGCATCTACTTAAGCTTTCACCCAAATTTTTTGCTTGCCAAACACTCTCTTAATTAAGAGACTTTCTATGCCATCTCTTCCAAACTGATGTAGTTTTTTCCCCTCCTCTCTTAGTACCTTCTATCTCTTACAAGGATTCAACATGGCATTGACATGGCTCTAATCAACACCAACAACGGCAATTTGGTTCTCCTCTCCTTGGATCATGTAATGTCAACTCAGGGTGTACCATGATAGATCATTCTTGGATGACAGCAAAAATTCTCCTCCTGCTCCATCAAATTCTTTTATGCCGGTCAAAAAAAATATTTTTTTTACTTCCTCAAAACCTGTTGACTTTTTCTTCTCAAACTTTTGACCTAGAAAAAAAGAGTCCAGGACCCCTCTCAAATTTACAACACATGGCAGGCTAGAAAATTGATGCGCGTCGTGCTGGGAGAGCCTAGGGCTCTCCTTTCATGTATTGTATGGATTCCTCTAACTATCATGAGAGCATGGCAATTGTTACTATCATGAGAGCATGGCAATTGTTACCTTGATCCTTGAGCCTCTATCTAAGGCCTCGCTAGAGCATTGCCCTTTGGACAAGAGTTCCATGGCCTATCCTATTGGATTGTTAGAGGGTAATGAAATTAGAAGAGAGAGACGAATGAGGAGTATTGCCTTCAATCCCAATAGACCTCTGGTTATAGTATAAATTTAAATCAAACTCGATACTTTGTTAACAACTATTGGGGAACCTAGCAATGTTGCTTAGCTCTTTTAGAATGGCTAACAACTTTAATCTACGAGAGATACTTAGTTTTGCCATAATTTAAGGACTCATTTGACTTGCAGAAAAAAATTTTCTTCCTAAAAAATAATTTTTTGGAAAGCTATTTCTTAAGAATAGGATTTTTACATATTTGATTGATCATGAAAAAGTGATTTATTATAGAATGGCTTATGTTTGATTGAACACTCATTTTTTTGAAAAAACTATATAGAATACCTATTATACCCTTAATAGATATAAGACTATACCTTTTTGTTCCTAAACTTTATATGAATAATAAAATTATATTTAGATTAATATAAATATAATATTAATATATTATAATATAACATTAGATTATAATAAATTGTTATATTAATATGGTATAATATATATTAATTATATTAATATTTAATATAATAAATTTACTAATATAGATATAAACATGATATTATATTAATATACATATTAATATATTAATATAAATACTATATTAATATTAAAATAAATATTATATTAGTATAAATATTAAATCTAATAAATATTATAATAAAAATATTATATTATATTCATATAAATATTAGGATAATGTTAGGATAATATTGATATTATATTCAATATTTCATCCTAACCATCTATTGATATTTTGTAAAATCTTAATCAAGAATCTTAAAAAGATATTTTTTGAAAAAAAAGTACCATCAATTTTCATTTTGTGGGAAGTTGTAAACTCTACCTCTCTTATAGATTTTCACTTTTGATGAAATATGAAAAGTATATTCTTATAAATTTTTTTTTTCATTCTCTCTTCTCTTAAAACTCTAACCAAACAAGAGATCTTCTCTCTAATTCTCAAGAATTGTCTCTTCTCCTCTCTACTTTTTGTGAATCAAACAAGCCTAAAAGTAAAAGAAGAGATAATATATCATAGAGGCAAAGAAGCAGGAGGGGAAGGTGGTATTGTTAGGGAGTGTTATGCACCTATTCTCTACATTGGTGACATTTTCAATATCCACCCAAGCCTGAAGGTCATGGTTTTTATGTCAGCAAAGTACTCTTAAGATATCATAATTGCTAAGTTGATGCCTAACTATTAGCCTCATTTTTCCACTTTTTTAGGATGTTACCTTGCGATTGAAATTTGAGGATAAGCCTTGGTGCAAAAATAAGGTTGCTCTATTGTGATCTTGTTGTCATGAATTTGAAATATATAAATAGTCTCTTTACATGTAGGGATAAGGCTGTGAATATTTGACCTTTCCTATACCTCATAATGGTAGAGGTTTGTGCGTTGGATGCCTTTTTTATTTTGCAATGGAGATCTTTGTTTGATCTTCTAAACTATCATCGAGACTTTGACAATAGTAGGAAATCCTTTCTATGATAATGGCCATCCATCCCTTCGATCATTAGATGGCTATTCCTAACTTTACAACATCATCAACCTCTACTTCTAACTCCTCTTTTAGTATTTTTTAGTGATCTGACATGTGTTCTTGCCCCAAAGTCATTGCTTTGAGAACAGTAGGAGGGACTAAGGAATTTAACTTGGCTCTAAAGCTAACAAATTAAAGCTATTGTTACTTAGTACCTCTCGAGTTCAAAAGGTTTAAAACATATCCCTAGAGTTAGTTAAGTGGTTCAATGTGATCCCATTATCTATCTTCATTTACCTAGGGTTATAAGATTCCATTATATGATATTTATGTGAGACTTTTAGGACTAAAATACCCTTACTTTGGTGGTACTTTATAATGGTACTATCTATTTAGTACCAACCAAAAGGAAATTAGGACTTGAGCAATCATATCTTTTCTCCATTGAAGTAGATCATTCAAGTTTGGTTTTCAGTTTCTCTTTAAGGCAAGTCTCTAATTCATCTTCCTCTTCCCTTTTGAGGCATTCAATCCCTAATTCTCTTGCTTCCTCCGATCATTGTCACATCATTGCCCTCCTCTATCAATATGATGTTTGGTTTGTAACTTGAGATCTCCATGTTCTCCTTGTACAACCTAGTCTGCACCATTACATTCTTCTTATAAAGTTCCCATCCTATCTGTCACCACTATCACCGTCATCACCAAATAGTCATCCATATCCTTATCATTGTCGCTGCTATAGAGGTGCTTTACTTCTCCATTATCTGGAACAGCCTCTTTCTTATTGGGTTTTTTGCCATCTACACCCTCTCCCCATGTGAAGTACTAATCTTGACCTCGATGGCATCGTTATTTGGATAATGACCCTCTGGTTGGCATCCAGAAATGCTTGAACCTCAACACTAGACTTAGGCACTGGGCCAGGCCCGTCAGGCCATGGACCAAATGGGCCGTGCCAGGCACGGTCCGATTACATTGGACTCCGGCTTGGCACGGCCTTAGGGCCGGGGCCTGACAAGCCATGCCCGACATGGCTTATGGCCCGTCAGGCCCATGGGCCTGATGGGCGATAGTGGACCTGATGGCCTGACCCTTTTATGTTTTATTTTTTAAAAATGAGTCCAAATGGGCTGTGCTTGGCACGACCCATTTGAGGTCATTATGGGCCGTGCCAAGCACGGCCCGTTTGAGACCGTTATGGGCCAGGCGTGGCCCATAATTGCTTAAATCTTTTTTTTTTTATTTTTTTAGATTATAATGGTTATATTTGAAAAAAATGATCATTTTAACCCTCCAACAATCAAAAAATGGTTAGATTGAGGGATATTTTGAAAAAATAAAAGTTTTGAGGTTTCTATAAATAGGGCCATCCTCTTTTATTCTCACCATATCAATTCATCAAACCAATCTTCTCTCTCTTTAATCTCTCTACTCCTATTTATTTTCTTTTTTAGTAATCCGTTCTCTTCCATTCAATATTTAGCAAGTAGCAATTATAGTTTAGCAATTCAAGAGTTACACAAGAGCAGAAAGCATCCTCCTTTTGGAGGTCGAAGTTTAAGAAACAGCTCTTTCGGCTCTACTCTGTCGGCTCTACTCTCTTCAGCTCTCCTCTTCTGGTCTGGCCCTCTTCTTTCGGCTCTCTAACTCTTCGCTCCACCTCTTCTTCTTTGGCTCTACTTAATTTTTTTTTGCTGGGTATGGATTAATTTTTATTTTTTTTATATTTACTCAATTTAGATGGCAAATTATGATGATGAGAGTATTGTTGCCGTGCAATCCGACTATCTCCTTATTTCTGAGAAGAAAGAAACTCTTCCTATTCCTTCTAAAGCTCCTTCTGTTGAAGCTAGATCCTCTTTTCGTAAGAGGATCGGTGCTTTATGGAATAATTTTGATAGAGTTTTAGTTGATGAAGTCTATAAGATAAAATATAAAAAATATGTCAAATTATATAATTATGTCAGTTTTGGAGGAACTGGCCATTTGAAGAGATATCAAAAGTCTCATAGGGTCAGTGATTCTCATCTTCAAAGCACTTTTAATATACAAAAGGGTGCCCTTGTAGAAATTTTTGCTTACAATCATGAAAATCAAAGAAAAATACTTGTAAAATAGATAGTTAAAGATGAATTATCTTTTAGTCTATGTGAATTTTTTAATTTTGAAGACTATGTTCAATTTGCTTTACAACCTGCTTACAGAAGAACTAATAGACATACATTTAGAAGAGTAGCTATGACTAATTACTTAGCAATAAAGGATAATTTGATTAGAACTTTTTTTATCTTAAATACAAAAATATCATTAACTTCTGATATATGAACTGCATCTATAGATAGTATATTTTTTATTTCTATCACTGCTTATTGTATAGATGACGATTGGCAATTAAATAAGCATACTCTTGCTTTTTGTTCTTTTGATTATCCCCATTCTGGTCAACAAATATTCAATACTATTTATCAAACTGCAGCTACATATGGTATTAGTAATAAAATTATATCTGTTACATTTGATAATGCATCTAATAATAATGTAGCTATCCAATTATTGAAGGACTCTTTTCATTCTATTCTTAATGGGAATTTGTTTCATATTAGATGTGCATGTCATATTTTGAATCTTTTTATTTAAGCTGGAACGGATATTGTTCAAGATATAATTGCAAAAATTAGAAATATAGTATCTTTTATTCAATCTTTAAGTTTACGATTAGAAGAATTTAAACAATTGTGTCTAAACCATGGTAAATATTTCAAAAAAATTAAACTTGATGTAGTTATCCATTGAAATTCTATATATATAATGATTCATGATGCATATCCATATAAAAATTTATTAAGTACATATATAAATGATCATAGATTAGGCTTTATTTTGACTGAAACTGATTGAGAAAAAAAAAATTAGAAAAATTTTTAGTTAGTTTTTATAATGCTATAAGTACTCTTTCTAGTGTTTATTTTCCAACCTCTTGTACATTTTTACAACAAGTATATATAATTTATGGTCAATTTATATAATATAGATGTGATGATGTTTTAATATCCATTATTCATGAAATAAAAACTAAATGGAATCAGTATTGAGATGTGGTATGTTCCATGCATAACTTAGCTACTGTATTTGATCTACGGATCAAATTAAGTGGCGTATATATTTTACTTGATAAAATTGATAAATATATGAATCATAAATTTCAAAGTATCTAAAGTTGAAGTAACTCATCTACTTTATGATATTTTTGTATTATATGATAAAAAGATTCATGGATCTAGACAGTCCACATCATCTTCACAATCCACTTTTAGTATCTTTTGTTCATCATCTATTTTCTCATTTTTTGTACATAGAAGACATTCATATGCATCTTCTTCATCTTTAAGCAACGAATTAGAATTTTATTTATGAAATAAAATCTCTTCTGTATTAGACGAAAATCAAATAGAAAATCTTGATGTGTTGGCCTAGTGAAAAAGTGTAAAAAATCAATATCTTGTTATGTTTGCAATTGCATATGATGTTTTAGCTGTGTTGATGTCTACAATAGCATCGAAATCAGCTTTTTAGTGCATGTCGGCATGTTCTGAATGAAAAGAAGAGCAGAATGATGAGTGAGACAGTTGAGATGTTGCTTGTTTCAAAGATTGGCTGGATACGGAGGTGAAATTTCAGGACAGAGAAGAACATGATAATGGATCTGATAATGAGAACGACACAAACGACACAGATAATTAGTAAGATTTGCTTTCAATTCTTAATTTCTTAAAATTATATCTTTTTATTTTTTATTTGTTGAGGTGAGTTATCTTTATTTCCTTCTCTCTCTCTCATTATATTCTAGAGGTCAGGCCTAGCCCCCCTCCCTCTTTTGTCCAATAAACTGATAGAAGTCCATGCCAAATCTTTCACCATTACAAGGTGGTTTTTATTTTTACAAAAAAAATTTAATATCTCCTATTTTTTTATTTATCCCCCAAGTCTCTAACCTATTTTATTTTATAAAAATTATTTTTTAAAATAAAAATTTTAAAAATACTTCGTGGTAAATGGGCCATGTCATTACCTTGGCACGGCCCATATGGGCTGGCATGCGAGCCGTGCCCCAGGCCCTGAAGAGCCGTACTGTGCCAGGCCTGGGCCACGGGCTACCAAACCCCACAGGCTACAGTACTTGGTAGGCCATGCCACGCACATTCCAGTTCATGCTGGGTCGGGGCCGATGGCCTGATGCCTACCTCTACTTAACACTTTCTCTTTAGAAAACTTTTCATGGGCAACAAGCACTCAAAGGATGTCGAAGCATAATGAGTGTGTAGATGGGTGGAAGCCTTAGATAGTGAGTTTCTCATGGCCAACCTACTTGCAATTAATGATAATGATGATATTGCACACCTTGAGACCTTCAATATGGAGTGGGTGGTGATATCGAGGAAGGATATAATGATAAAGAAGAGCAAGTCAATGATGCGAGAGAAAGGAGGGAGTGGAAGGAGATGATGATGTGGAGGTTGATGTAGATGGGGGACATATTGTTGGATTTAAACTTAAAAGTGCCAAATTTAACCTCTAAATATCTGGAACTTTAGAAATAAAGTGTTTCTATTCAGATGAAATATGATGTTTTGTTTTGCGTCACTGGTGTTGTATCACTGTGGAAATAGAAGAGGAGTGAAGGAGGGTGGAGGTGAACTTCTTGAGGGAAGAGAAGGTGATTTGGTAAAGGTTGCAGCAATCTTAAAAGGAGCCTTTTGGAGACTCAATAAGGTCGAGGTCGGGCATGGTGGAGGAGAGAAGGGAGATCATGGAAATACCAAACTCGAGGGAGCTGAGGGTGCAAATGAGGATATGGATTTTGATGTAAATGGAGAGTTTTTGAGGTTCTAAATAAGAGGCGGGGTAGGAGTAGAGTAGTGGACATTCTTGGGGTTCAAAGAGGTGGAGATATTGAAAAATGAGGAGGTGGTGGGAGTGAGGAGGGTTGAGAACAGGAATAGAGACCTGATGATCTGACTTGAAGAGCAATTGGAGATGATAGGAGGTGGGAGTAGATTTAGTAGATGGTAGGCTTAGAGGGAAAGGAGTTGCATGAGGAGGTTCTTGAGCTGTCAAATATAGAGAGGGGAACGAAGGTGTTTTGCTATTGAGCAAATCATCGGATATTAAATATCACATAGTAATGATAAGGATGAAATTATCTTTTATGATGGTGTTTTAATGGTATTGGATACTAGATGTGGTAAGCAATTAAATTGAACAATTTAACTAACTTTAAGGATCTGTTTATAATCTTTTAAACTCAAAAGATATTAAATGAAAATGATCGTGCTTTTCGAAAGTTTTTCATTAAAAAATATTGATTAATAATGAAAACGACATCATTATTTGCTTAAGTCATGACCAACCTAATTAATAAACTATTTTGCAACAGCTGATAGAATCTATGCTGTTTTGACATCAAAATGTTCATTAGATGCACAATACAAAATATTAAATAATTATCATTATTTCATCCAAATAACGGCCGTCATATGCTTAGATGGCAGCCCTTACAGCATTTTAGCGGCCGTTATTTTAACCCACGCTATAAACCACCGTCTGCCGGGTGGCCTTCAGCCAGAAGGCTTAAAAGTTTCTGCGAGCCGCCTGCCCCAGTCCTTTTATTCCCGCCTTCGCCTTATCCCTTTCTCCTCCCGTCCTCCTCTCCTCTCCTCCCATGGCTCTCCTCTCCTTCTCCTTCTCTCTCCCCGCCATTACTTCCCACGGAGGAGCTCGCTCCCCCCTATTCGGCGCCTGGAGGCCAAAACCTAGCAGTCGGCGCAAGCCCTCCCCCAGCCGCGCCTCGTTTCCATCCTCCAAAAATGGAGTCTCCGCTGCGATCACCTCCGCGGTTCCCCATCCTCAGTCCTATGTTTCGGACTCTGGCAGCAAGGTTTCTGTCCTTACGTTCCAGCAGGCCATTCAGCGACTCCAGGTGCGCTGCTATCTTGTCTAAATTTCAGTTCTTGCGATGTCTTTTGCGTTGAATGGGGTGTTTCTAATCACATGATAAGCTTCGGCAGATCGATTCTGTGCAATCGGCCAAGAAAAGTTTCAACTTTTATGATGTTTGAGGATATATTTGTGATGTTGATCTGCAAGAATCCACTTCACTTTCTCTGATTTTTCCCGGATTCTTGCAAGTTCTTTCTTGAGTTGTGATGGAAAATGCAGTGCGGTGATCCCATTATGATGATTTTGGAAGGAAAGTCTGCACCGACAAGCTAAATATGTTTAATGGCACTAAGGCCATTTTTTGATTGGCAACAAAAAAATATATTCTCCTCTTACTAATTGTCTTCAATTAAGTGTTCCAGCTTCATATGCTACATTGCTTGCCTAAGATTGTAAGTATTATGCTGCAGGAGTACTGGGCTTCTGTTGGATGTGCTGTAATGCAGTGTAGCAATACAGAGGTAATGTTTTCTGTTTTCTTTTGTTTCTTGTAATATCTCATAGTTGTCCTCTATTTTCTTTTGGAAAAATGAAGAAACAATTGTGCTTGCCTATCTGCAAGCATGGCAAGGCATGCAAGCATGGTATGCTTATGTGCATGAAAGGCACAGTTTTACATTTGACTTTTCTGTGGGTATGAGATTGATCAATTTTGTTGCATTTACTTGCATGGGCCATGGAGACATGTTTGAAGATGAGTTTGCCTGTTGCGTCACTAAATAGTGGTTCTTTAATGTAAATGACTGGTTTCTGGAAAAACATGACAGAATCTGGTCTTGTTATTTACTTGTAACAGCTTTCCTTCAGTATATCTGGTTCTTTTAAAATAAAATGGCTACAACATTGTTGGTCTATCAGGTTGGAGCTGGGACTATGAATCCTCTGACATTCTTAAGGGTATTAGGTCCAGAACCATGGAATGTTGCGTAAGTATGATTTGGCATGCAAATTATTACATTTTTGTGATTTAGTTATGCATTCCATGCTTATCCTTTGTGAAAAGAATTTTTTTTCTTTCCTCCCCATGAATTTTTTATATGCATTGCACCAGTTGTGCTCTAGCTTTTAATTGGACACCTTAACTAACACTTGGTTGTAAACTACCTTGCCTTTTCATGAATGCTTTTGTTTTTCCTTTGTTGTAGAAGAGATGTCATAGAAGTACAACGATACTAGCTTGTAACGTCTGCATGAAGTTAAGCGCTATTGAAGTGGTCGCGGTTAAAAGATGTAAATTCTAAATCATACTACTGTGCTAATCATAAAAGTCTTAAGGATCTGTTCAGTCATGTTATTGAATTCTACTTGATATTTTGTATCAAAAGGCTGAACCATAGGCAGCACAGGCAACAAGCCTTTCTCTTCTTTATCCCCTTACAGGTTCTATCCAATTAGTTTTAGATGCTCCTCCAATTTGACTCTGGCATAGGCACTAGAGTGCTTTCTTGTGCCTAGGTCTTGTATTCTCCAGTTTTAGTGACCATGTAATCTCATTGTTCTCATTCCTTTCTGCCAGTGGCTTCCTATGATTCCTAAATTTACTGTTATTTGTCCAATAAGGATGCACATATCGTTTCATCCATCTTTCAGATAAATGTCAGAATACCATACATTTTCTCATCTTTTATACTTGAATAATAACTCATTAATATGTGACATCTAAGATATAATTGTGGGAGGAAAGGGAAGGTTATTTGTGCTTGTAAAACAGAAGACTTCCACATGTTGCATGGCATAGTATTTTACACAATGCTTGATTATGGCATTGTTCTAAAGATTCTACCAGGTGAACTATATGTAACATCGAAGGACTCTATTACCAGTTCAGAGTCAAATTCCATTAATCATTTCACAGCATTAGCTTTCTTCAGGTCTTATAAAGGTTAGTTAACTTTATATGCACCTTTTCCCTAATTTTTTTGAATCCACATAATCCCTTTTTTTAGGGGCTTTAAAATTCTCTGTTAATGCTAAAAGATAATTGTACAAATCAAGGTCTGCCACATTAACTCATACAAATGGTACCATGATGTAGTGGTCGAGGTTAGATTTGGTAAATGAGCCAAATTGGTTCATAACAATTTGAACCAAGCAGAACCCCTTTGTACGGATCCATATCGCCTAGTTTAGGGGCGGTATCATGGCTGGGAGTTAGAAGAAGTATTGAAAGCCTGTCTTGGTATGGGATTCATGTCGTACTATACTGAACTGGTATCCGATATGGTTCTCGGTATTGGTTTTGTGGATCTTGGTATAAATAATTGGCATGGACCTACTAAAAGGCTTATATGTACATGGTACCGACCAATACTATTCTTCTTACCAGTTTTATATATCCTAGTGTAAATAATTAGCATGGACCTACGAAAAGGCTTATATGCACATGGTGCCATTACTAGTCCAAGATTTCCTTTGATTTAATTTGTGATTGAGTTGGGACAAAATATTGCATACTAGTACAAAAGTTGCACATTGTGCAAGGAAGTCTATCAATTTATTTCCCTTTCTTCCAGTATGTTGATTCTAAGGTCATGCAAATTTACCAAATAAATTTTATATATGAGATCCCCTTGGAAACTTGTCCTGCCACCTGCTTACTTATTAGACAATTTATAAGAGAGATACTTCCCTACACCAATGCTTGAATCTACTCCTGGGCTAGCATTTGCTTCTGTGACTAATATTCAGCCTCTGACATTAGCTAAATGCCTTTTCCAAGCTTTCAAATATCATTGGAATGGGATGATATGAATAATACCTTACTGTTCCATCAGGATTCTGGCACCAATACACGCTGTGTCAATACACAGAATCAGCCAAAAATTGGTACAAATTCCAGTACCAGTATTTGAAGTCTCAACATTTTCCAATCCATCCTATGCAATTATTTGTCCATGGCATGTCCAACCATATGCGTGGATTAGGAATAGCTAGTTGATGGCATTGTGGCATAACTTTTAACTAGCAAAGGCTACTCTTAGCTACAGGAAGTTAATATGCTGTGAGGGAGAGCTAGCCATAGCCATAATCATCAACCCTTGTCCCAACTATCTGGCCTTGGCTTTATGGATTCTCATTTGCCAAACATTTCTTATCAGGGACTCCTGAGTGCTTGAACATTTGCAAACATCAAACTGGATCCATATCATAGTATGACATGCTTCTTATAATTGGTTATCAACCTAACATCAACCCTCACCGTTCGCATGTAGGCATGAGACCAACATTTCACCCATATGGTCCCACTATACTCATCTACATTTAATGAAAGAGAGCTGTTGGAAATGAATTGCTATTAAATAGATATAATGCATTTTCTATATGGTGGTATATCTCTCTTGTGGCTATAATACATTGAAATGCTTCATGTATTACATTCAAGCTTCTGATATTCATTATTATCATTAACATCAAGGATTTTATTGAAAGGTATGTGGAACCTAGCATACGACCTGATGACAGCCGTTATGGGGACAACCCTAATAGGCTTCAACGCCATACTCAATTTCAGGTAGTCATGATATCTTGAAGGCTACTTGAAACATAGCTGCTTGTCAAGTTTTAGTAATTTGGCCTTTTCAAAAAGTAGTGATTAACATTTTAATCCTGCCTTCAGGTCATTTTAAAGCCTGATCGTGGAAATTCACAAGATCTATTTATCGGTAGCCTTTCTGCATTAGGTAAGATCTTATTTAATATGCATACCAGTTATTTTATCTGAAGAAAATCATGGAGACATTTAAAATTGACATGTGAATTTACAATTACTAGTCACTGGAGTGATAGCACAAGTTGCTGCTTGTGCAATTTTAGCATTGTTGTTGAAAGTTCTTTATTTCGACATCTTAGGTAAGTAATTATAGACATCAAAATATGCCTATTTTGAGTCTAGCTAACATCTTGAAAGCATCACAATGTCATATCGTCCATTTAAGGTCATGATCAAGCTAGATTGCATGATCAGGATAAAATTGCAACATGGTTAAATTTGAGTTCTATCTTGGACATTAAAGAGAATAGTCGTATACTTAAAGAAGTAACATTGTCATCTACACTGCTTCTAGAAAGATACTACAAGTTATATGATAATTGGTGGTTCATGAATCCTACAATGTCAACTTGGATGGGAGCGAATTTTTCAACCTTTGCATTGCTGCCTTGCTTATAGTAATCAAGATTGACTTTGTTTAAGACTACTATTTTCAGTGACACTTTAAAGTTGACGCCTCTGACAACTTTGAGCATCACCATGTCTTAAATTACTTTTCCGTGATCTACACTTGCCATGTCCTTATGTTAACATATTCAATAACTTCACCTAAAGTTAATGTCTTCAATAGTCTTATCCATGATCCTTTTACAATCTCTCCGATCGATGCCTTTGAAAACATTGTTTACATATATCTGCAATGAACATTTCATCCATAATGTTTGTCCTTGACAACTTCATTAGCGTTGTCAACCATGATTGATGTTTCAATGATGCCCAATGTCTTTGATGAATTCAACTGCAATTATACATTCAATGGTCTTGTTCACTATTAATATCTAGGTTACTCTATCTGTTTTCTTCACTTGACTCTACAGCTTCAACTATAGTCTTGATCTCAGCCGATGACATTAACAAATTTCCATTGCAGCCAATGTCTCTGATAGCTTCTTCTGCAACAAAGTACAAACATCTTTAATGATCCTAGCCATGTGAATGCCTTTAATAATTTTTTTTTGTTAATGCAATCTAACATCTTTGATGATCTTGTTTGCGAGCCAAGTCTTCAACAACCATCCACAATCGACGTCTTTGACAACTTCTTACACTAGCATCATATCCATGATGAATCCCTCATTTTTGTCTATAACTTCCATATCTAGGATGAACTCTTAAAAGTAGGCATTTGCATTTAATTGTATCTTTATCTTCAGCAACCTTGTCTATAGTCTCTACATCGCTAATGAGTTTGACATCTCTAGTCTCCACATTGTCGACGAGCTTCATATCTCCATTGACTTCTTCATGTGTAATGAAGATCCTTGGCAATGATAGATGCCTTTTCACATTTTTTCTAACATCGATTACAACTTTGTTTGCAACTTTGAGCATCTGCCATGCAATAAAGGTGCATTAACTTCTTTTAAGTACCTCACCAATGTCACCATAACTACCTCCTTTGTCAAGTTATCATTGATTGATAACCTATGATAACCTTCTGTAACAAATTCTAAGTTATTGTTAAAAAATCTGGTAGCCACCTTTGAACTGTAATAGAGAATAGTGGCCATGGGCAAAGTGACTGGAGAAGAGAACCATATCAAGACTTTTACGAAGGCTTTGTGCAGACTTCGACCCTTGAATCATTTTCCACACTTTGCAGATTTGAAGACTTAAGTAACTTCATTGAGATCTTGAAGATGAGAGACTTAGGAGTTAGGATAATAAGCATTAGAACACGCGATCCTTGATCTGTAC
This sequence comes from Elaeis guineensis, assembly GCF_000442705.2. NCBI lineage: Eukaryota > Viridiplantae > Streptophyta > Magnoliopsida > Arecales > Arecaceae > Elaeis > Elaeis guineensis. The sequence goes on along the minus strand of NC_026004.2, from coordinate 21,286,247 downwards.
CATGTTTCTTTACATGCATGATCCTTTGAAGGCATCATTTATTATAAGCTGAAGTCCTTAATCTGCTGTATCTTTTATAAAATGTAATTAACGAGTTCTTTCAATAATAAATCTTGGAAGTATGGTTCCCATAATTTTGCTATTTTAAGTCCCAATGCCTAATTTAGGAGACTCACTTTGATGGTAGGAACCATTTTGTGAAAGATGGAATATGACCCTTTGATGAACATGGCCTCATTGAATGACACTATTCATTAACTCCTTATTTTGGACTTTTGGTTTGAGACTACGAATGAAGGACATAAAAAAACGGGTTCTCATTGAACAATATCTGTATATATATTTGATACAAGGATTTACCTTTTTCCCATTATCAGTGATATATGCCAATGGTTGTGGCTAACAATTTTTTCCATAGCACCACTTAATTTACTCATCTAAAGTAGGAGAATTTGTTTTTAACTTAAAGTTTGGCTGTCAAAGCTGAATTTGGAGTTTGGCCTGGATGTTTTCTGCTCTTTGGCTTGTCAAGACTTATTCTAGGGCTTTGACTTTTGGTCCTCTCATAACTAAGTCTGATGTGGTTACCCAAATTTCTGGATTGTGCACTCGTCATTGTTGGGTAAATCAGGCTTTTAGGCATGTTTTCTCACTGTTTCAAATGACAAGTTTAGCCAAGCACTTGTAATTTATGAAATGCTAATTTTGGTGGTTGTTTTGGTTTTGCTTTCAAACAGACTTTGAGGTGAAATTAAATACGAACAACTTAAAAATATTAATTGTGTAACTAGTATGATTGAAGTATATTAAAAGAAAAAACACTGAAATTGGTTTGTCTTTATGCTTCCACAAAAGGTCTTTTTTTTTTTTTTTTCTTTTGGGGGGGGGGTGTGGGGAGCCAAGGTGCCATGAGATTGGATAGTCAATCCTTTTTGTGAGTTCTTTGTCACGGCTTCATATTTGCTGCTGAACATAATGAACAACCTAACTACCAAGTAATTGGCAAAAATTTATTCATTGTTTATTTAGTTACTAGTTCCATGCTAATTTAGGTCAATGTTCTTGTTTCATTTGTATTTGATTGCGGTCGTAATGTTTGCTTCATTCTATATGAACTTCTCTAGATCTCCAATTAAAGACAATGAATGACTTAACTGCCAACCATCAACAAAAATTATGTCCTATGCTATTATTTTCCCTAGATTATCATCTCATTTTTATCTGGTATGGCATTGATATCCAGATATTCAACTTTGACAACTATCAACATCCATTGTTGATAAACTATACAAAATTATTCGGAAGCATCGTATAGGTTATGAGAATATAATTTAGTCAGGAAGTTCTGATTTCACGTTAAGCAACCATATTATTTTCTGAAGTGCATGTTCTTTTGCTGGTTAAATACTTCCTGTGCTTCTTTTGCATCTCAGGAATTAATGTTTATGAACATGACATCCGTTTCGTGGAGGACAATTGGGAAAGTCCGGTAAGGTCTTCTGACTTATTTGGTTTGTTTGCCTGATCTTTGTATTTTTTGTTTTTGGAATTTTGCTAATAATCTAGTGCAGATTAGATTAGAATTCTGTTAATGATTTCATCTATTAAACTTCTGTCTGCTAATCTAGTTGTTGAATGCATGAAATCATAGAAATAAACTATCTTTGATGGAGCAAGATGGGTGGCTGGCAGATGTTTGGTTATGTTTAACTTTTCCCTTTTCTTTGTTCCAATGTTAATAGGTTCTTGGAGCTTGGGGATTGGGCTGGGAAGTATGGATGGATGGGATGGAAATTACGCAGTTCACATACTTTCAGCAGGTTTATTAGCCTGTTAAGTCGGTTAAAGTCTTACTTGCCAGTGGTTGCAGTATCATCTTCCCTTTTTAGTTATATCCATCTTCAGCCTTATTTTTCTTTAGACTAAGATTTTTTCCACTTTCATCATATTTTTACTCATTTATGAGTTGCTTTCAGAAACCCTGGCATTCCCAGATATTGTCATTTCAATGCATGTAGTTCTTCTTGGAAATGCAATTGCTAATTTTGTTATGAAGATATAAAATGTCATCCTTTATCTTCTTGTTAATTTTAAACTTTAAGAGTGAGAGCATGGTGTGCATGGTCAAGCTTGCAGGGGATGTATTAAATTTTTGAATAATGCCATTTGTCGATTATCTTTATTCTCTTCAGGCTGGAAGTCTTCAACTGATGCCTATTTCTGTGGAAATTACTTATGGTCTTGAACGGATCCTCATGTTACTTCAGGTTAGATTTGTTAGTCAAAAACAACAATAGATTCTCTCCGTATCTTGTATACCACCTTTGAAAGGGCTGACCTTACTTTGATCTAGACATGCTTGGCAGGGGGTGGATCATTTCAAGAAAATTCAGTACGCTGATGGCATTACATATGGGGAGCTATTTTTGGAGAATGAGTAAGTGACTTACTGAAAATTCACTTCTCAAGCATTTATGTTGCTTATCTTGCTTCCATAGTTTCTTTTTAGACAAGCCTATACAAGTTTGTATTTTGTGACTTTGATATCTTTTGCTGGCAATATTATCAGATCCCTAGATAGTTGATACCAATCATAGAAGGTAACTGGGTCAATATTGAGTAATGAGCGATGTCAGACATGACTAATATGAACTTTTTTTTTTGGTCGTCCTTGATGGTGATAAACCAATGAAATTCACCAATCACACATCTGTTTGAATTGGTTCTTTGTAAATTCTTTAAAAGTTAAAACCTATATCCTTGGGCCAACAAAATTTACATATTCTCCTTTAACAAGGTATGCATTATGTCGTTGCTGATATAACGGAGATACTGATCATCCCTTTTCTGAAGGATCAGTTTTGTGTCAAAACTTAGGTCCTTATTGATGTTTTGTGGAATGTATAGAATAATTTGAGTCCAAAATGGAGGGTAAACTGTGCAATAAATATGTTCTGTTACTTTACCATGGTATATTTGTTCATGTTAAGTGGGACAAGTGAGTAAAATTTTTTTTGCATCCTCTTTTTTGTCCCTCCACCAACTTCCCTTATTCTAAAACAAAAATGGCTGCTTGGAGGTATAACATAGCAAGGTTTTAAATCTCATAGATGGAGGTGTCCTGATTTCCCCATGGAACGGGATGTCCCACTGTCCTGTCCTGTCCCGATAGTAGTTCCAGTTATCTGATTTGTTAGATATCCTCCATCTCTCTTCCCTTCTTCTTTTCTTTCTTTCTTTTTTTCTTTTTTTTTCTTTTTTTCTTTTTTTCTTCTTTTCTTCTTTTCTTTTTTCTTTTTTTTTCTTCTGCCTTCCTTTCTTTCCTTTCTTTTTTCTTTTTCTTTTTTTAATTTTCCCTTCCTTCCTTTCTTTCTTACTTTTTCTTCTTCTTTGTTTCTCTTCTTCCTTTTTTCCTTGCTTTTCTTTTTCTTCTCCTTTCCTTTTTTTCTTTCATTTTTCTTCTTCTTCTTTTCTTTCATTTTTTCCTTTTCGTCATCTTTCCTTTCTTTCTATCCTCTTTCTTCTTTTCTTCCCATGTGGATGGGTTTCGGAGTCCCAACCCTATCCCAATCTCGTTTTCTCATAGGAACAGAACAGGACGGTCGGGATGCCCCCTGTTCCATTGGGACGCAAAACCTTGTAACACAGCACAAGGGTTGTTTTTTTGAGTTGTTGTGTACTTTCCTTGAAAACAAAGAGGGCCTTAGAATTGATTCCAAGATTAAATGTATGTGTGCATCTATGCACAGGCGCCATTGGGGTTTTAGTTCAAAAGCATTTTCGTGCACCTGTTTGATTTTGTGCAAGTTGTGGAAATTAAATTTTGCACATAGAAGTTTATACTACACAGTCACATCCAAGGTTCGCTATTATAGTGTTGGTACACAGGTTGGTACGGGATGAGACAGCGTACTAAGTGTCGGTATGGTACGAGACAGCATATTGGTTCGGCACTGGTATGGTATGCCCCATTTTGAATGGTATGCAATGGCACGACAAACCATGGTTACATCTATCTACATGCAACATGTATAAATGTGTGCTAGCATGGATGGATAGATAAGTGAATGTACAGAGATTCCAAATTGACATATGAACTATGATTGAACCTAAAGTCCATTTCAGGGAAATCAATCTAAGCAAGTGTCCAACTAGCATGTTGCAATAGCTGGCTCCCTACTCCTGTGAGGGGATGTTGATCCATGTTATATAAAAAAGAAAGAAAAAATGAACTTCATAATAACAATGTGAGAGAAAAATAATAAAAGGGTGGTTGTTGTGGGGGCGGGGCTCAAGTTACAGCTCTGTTTTTTTCCTGCTTATTGTATTTTCTGTTTACGAATTAGGTAATATGTTTTTATTTTTTTACTTGACTAATTTATTCCTGTTGTCTTGATGAATGGCACTGAACCACCTTAATGCTAGCCATTTAAGATGTTAATTTTCCTTGCATTTTTTGTGTGAAGCTGGAAGCTGTTGCAAGTATGCTATATTGCTATGTTTCCTTTTCTTTACAATTTGGTTATAAGCTATTGTCTTTAGATGTTGCAGATCAAAATGTATTTGCTTGTATTTGGAGTTCATGTTTACTTCCATTTATGCTGAAAATTTTCCTTGATATCCATATCTTTTTGGTGTGGAATATTTCAACCATATTTAACCTTGGAATCATGGTGCCCCATGTTTTATTGGGGACGTGACTTGTAATAGTTATTGCCTTGTCAAGTAAGAAGTGACATGTGGGATACTCATAGACATGTAGAGTCACAAGAAGAATGTTGGCTTTTTTGTGATGCAGGAAGGAGATGAGTGCATATTATTTGGAGCATGCAAATGTTAATAATATTCAAAAGCACTTTGAAGATTTTGAGGAAGAAGCTCGCTCCTTGTTATCACTTGGACTTCCAATTCCTGCGTATGCTTAGAGTTGAAATTCCTTATTATTGCCTTATTCTTGTCCAAAAGCTGTTTGATTGTAGGTCTTTTGTTAAAGGATTTTAAAGTTGGCTTTTGCTTTACAATCTGTTAGGTACGATCAGCTTCTGAAGGCTTCTCATGCTTTTAATATTTTAGATTCCAGAGGCTTTATTGGTGTGACAGAACGTGCTAGGTATTTTGGTCGTATGCGCAGGTGCGGCTGTTTCCTGGTTTATTTCCCCAAACTTACAATAATAAATTCAAAATAACAACATTAAAATTGAATTGCCATAATTTTACCTGTAATCCTTAGTTGGAGCATGTACATATTAGATATTTATCTTTCAATAACATGCCAACAAGGAGTACATCTAATATGCAAATTGACTCATCTTTTATTTCTGCTTAGTATTGTTAGAAGGACAATAACTTATTTTTCTCCTTCAGTGTTTTGTGAAATGGGTAGTATCTACCTTCTTCTGTCTGATTAGCTTGGACTTGTTGCCACATCTTTTCTCGCAGCTACTTGGAACTTGCTATACCTTATGTCCAACAAATCTGATTACTGCAACCAAAGCATTTCATATTTACTATAATGTTCAAACATTTGATTTGCCCATTTAACTTCTCACAATATTTTTCCGAAATTAGCTATATTTGAAATGCATGGTGGGAGTGGACCATGCCTTTACAACTTTAAAGCAAATCAAGAGTTGTGCAAAGAGTGGATGGAGTTTAACAAAATTTTAATTGAGGACCTATGTTTCTGAATTTAAGGCAGCAAGAACAATCCTTCCACTGACCAGGAGGTTTAGTAAATAATTTCAAGCCTGCAAAGATAAATTATTGCATTTATTTCTGTTGAGCAGACATACTTAAATGGATAAGTGGAGGCTCCACACTTCTCTCCTTGGACTAAAGTCTGAGCCATACTTTTTGTTGAACTATGCCTTAATGATATTTTACCGCTGTGAAGAAGATATAAGTTGTACCAGCTGAACTAGTGGAACCTCAACATCAAAATGAGGAAACTCTCTCAAAAACTTCTATTTAATATCAACATGTGTAAAGCTTATCTTATTTGGGCATTATTCAGGATAACTGATAGAGCCTTTTGAACTGCAATCATACAGAAAAGAAATTCAAGAACCAGCCACAAAAAATGATTAAATAATTAAAGAAGAGTGTAATGTCTTAATCTAATCCAACTATCCAAGACTTGTTCAAGCCTAATAATGTTGGTTAAGTCTGCCAATTTTTGGTACTTTAAACATCTTAATGTTCATCAGTTTGAGCTATCTTAAGTAATATAGAGGATCTTAAGTCGTAACTCTGTTTAGTTAGCTGCAAATAGATATGAATATAGATGTTATCAGCATTCAATCTAAAGCTTATAGTTGTGCTTGCTTTATATGTTATCATGCCATAGAGTACATATCATGCCACATGATTATTGGCATGATTCTGGTAGTAGCATTCATCAGTTGTTGTCCATATAAATCCTTATGTTTCTTTATGATTCTACAATATACTACAGTATACACCTTTACACAGACAGCATGTATCTTAGCGGTAGGTGACCAGCATGCCCAACAATAGCAGTACCTAAAGTCTTGTATACGACCAATCTATTCAGAGTCAAACTTATGATTTTGAGTTATGCTTGTTAGTGATGGTTGTTACTATTTCTATTTCTAGTCTTTTCAAATAATAGATGCATTGTTAATTTATATGCCAAGCTTCTTTAGATAATGTAGTGCATAAGTTTGGGGTATGTTTTACATTCAACTTGCATCCTTAGTATGGTCTTTGTTTAGGAGTTTTGTTAGTTCAGAATCAAGGTTCGCCATCTCAATACTGGACACTGTATTGGTAACCACTTGGTACAGTGTTGGTATATTAGAGCTATATACTAAACAATCTCTAGCTCGTTTTGCACATAAAACTTCTAAGACAACTCAAAACTATACTAGAATATCCTCAGATAAACAAAATATCCGCTCTTGCATCACTCTTTACAACTCTAAATATTAGTGCCAAGTTCTTTTGTGATGCAGTCTTTTTCTGCTTCCATATTTGCAGCCTTTTTATCTAGTTTTTTTTTTTTAAGTTAATCTTCCTATAAAATAATTAGGTAGTATGATGACTTTGGAAGTCATTTTGCTTAATTAAACAGTCTTGCTCGCCAATGTGCTCAACTCTGGGTGAAGACACGTGAGAATCTTGGACATCCCTTGGGCATCTCTTCTGAAGGCAATCATCTCATTTATCAGAAAGTTCTTGAGACAAACTTGAGAAAGGTTAGTTTTGTTTTGACTTTCTTTCCCCTTATCATGATGTTGCAGTGTGGTCTGCAACTTGTCATGAGTTTCTGGTGAAACTAGTGGAACAAATAGTTCTGAATTGGCCATAATAATTTAGACATGGTACATCATTTTTTGTCATACTTTAAGTACTGGCATGCATTTGCATAGAATGACCCAAGGTTGACAATAAACACACCAAAAGAAGCATTGATATGCCAGGGAAACTTGTCTATTTGATCTAGATATGCCAAATGACTTACTGCTAAATAGACATATTTTGAACCAATGTTCTAGTGATGTGTTTGACTCATCTAAGTGGATCCTTTAAAGTTGAGACGGTTGAACCTCTTGCTAGTCTTGATGTATGCTTGCCTGGCATGCATGGGGTGAAAGGAATATGAGAATCTTTGATCTAAGGAAGATGTGCACAAGCTAGAGACAATGGGAGGGTTGAGGACCAAGCATCTATTGTGCTTGGCAATTCATGCAATTTAAATTTTAGGACTAAATGAAGTAAAACACTTATGAATGTAGTGGATAATTGTAAGCGCATATTGAGATGTTTGGTATCACAATATCAGAATGTCTTTTTTCTCTTCCATGTCTCTACACATCTTCACATGCACACAGACTCATATACAGGCATACATATGCACACATATGTATGCCCTTTTCGATTTCCCAATTGTCATACTAGAAATTGAAGAACTTTTAGCCATTAGTATGAAATTCAGATCATATTTAACTTGTATTCTTACCTTTCAATTTTTAACTTGCATTCTTTCATCAAGTTTAATATTTATTGACTTTCCCCTTCTATCTTAAACATATTTTCAGGTGACAATGGAACCTAGAACATTTGTTCTTGAGATTGGAACAGAAGAGATGCCACCTCATGATGTAATTGGAGCAAGTGAGCAGGTGGAGATGCTAGCTTTCGTATCATTCACAAACTGATTTGATGCTGGACACATGGAATAACCATTTATCATTGCTGGTAGACCAAGGAACTAGAAATTCTAGTTTCTGGTTGATCTGTTTTCCTGCTATCCAGTTTCAGAAAACTGGACTATGATTATAGGAAAAAAGGATTTAAGTATCCAATTTTTGGCTTTGAAGAATATATAATGGCCCTACAGAATGATTTCTTAGGTTTCTTAGGATTTTTGGCTTCACCACAAAAATGGCATTAATCTGGTTATTAAATAATTATAAAGATCTGTTATGTTAGATCTAATCTTGATTCTCATGCTGGATTACTTCTAGAGTGAAAATATGGCTTAACGGTCCTGGAAAATAAACAAAGCATAAACTAAGGATGAGAAAACATGATGCTTTGAGAACGCTTATAAACAGCAGAAGTCTAAGAGAACCAGGGTTCGAATGGAAAACAGAGAAACAAAGGGGGAGGAAGAACAGCCAAACCTGTGGTTTATTTTACTAATCCCATATTAAAATATCCCCTTCATTGGGATTCATCACTTGAGGGGAAGTAGACTACTCAAAAAAATTCTTGCTCTCATTTTCTTATAAATGACTCAGAAAATTAAAGAAAAAAAAAAGAAAAAAGAAAAAAGAATACATCAGCGAAAGGTTAGTACTCCCCTTGGCTGTTTGAATTCCTTATATATTTATATTTCCCATTCTGATCAGCAACCTATCTTTCTCAAGTACTTTCAGAGACTATGCAAAGGATCTACAGTTTGGTTGTTTTGACTGGCAACAGCCACCTAAAAGAAGTTGCATTAATATCTTTGAGTGAGAACTGGCTGAAGGACACCTTATGTCCTTCACCGAGGGCACAATCAGCCCCTTAATGCTCTTCTAAATTTTTCTTTTAAGAGGATTTATAAAAAAAATAACTAAAAGAGACTAGAAAATAGAGCTTGAACAGCTTCATATATACGAAGGACTCTAAAACGTAAGTAAACTGCCTAAAATATTAATTGCTTCTTTGGAGCATTAAAGGTGCTATTTTTTATGGTCTTCTCTGCAGAGGATGCTGGCAGCAGGACAAGGTCCCTAAATTCCTTTTCAACCTCTCAACTTAGCATTTAAAAGCTTCCGTTGCTTATTATTTTGATGTGGACACTCTTTGAGTTGATTCTTGCATCTGTTATGCCCTCCTTTCTTGCTTGGAAGACATTTTTTGATGATCTACACGCCATTCTGTGCTTTAGCACATTAAATTTTCAAGCCTTGTGTTGTCTTCTTATGTCATAATCTTTGTTTGACTGATAACAAAAAAGTAGTGAAGATAGTATGGGTAGACAACTGGATATGTTTTTTTATTCACATTTATTCATTCACCTCCTTAAAAAGAGAAAATATCATTGGCTGTTGGACTCAAAGTTTGTTCCAATTCTTGCAGCTTAGAAATTTAGTAATGCAGTCACTAGAAAACCAAAGATTAAACCATGGGCAAGTGTTAGCGTACGGGACGCCACGTCGACTAGTGGTATCAGGTTCAACTTTCCATTATTTGAATTCATGCTGTTCACATCTTTTTTACTCTGTCAACTTTTTTCCCTGATTTATTGTCTATCATTAATGGTAAAGGGCTTGTGTCAATTCAGCAATCTTTTAAAAATAGCATCTTTCTTTTCTGATGTTGCTACATTTTGAGCTTAAAATATCCTTTTGGCTAAGGTATCTCAAGAAACAATATGGGTGTAAATGTTTAGTATGATAGTGACATTGAATTTTTATCTAGGAGCTTCAGTTCACTTTGTGAATACCATCTCTACTAAAAAATATGGTGGCTTTTAGATGCTACAGTGCTTTCCAAATTCAAGGACCATGCACTGCTTTGATTGGCAATTCATAGTATAATTCCTTCTTGTTCTGAATTATATCAGTGTCTTCAATGGCAAATAGTATAAACTAGTGGTAATTCTTTCTTTAGCATATAACTCAGATTTGATGTATTATGATACCTTGCAAGGGACTTGAATTTTCAATATATGGTAATAATTTTGAATTTTTGATATATGGTAATAATTCTGAGTCACCAAATGGGAATACATAGTTGATTGTCCTTTCTGATCACCTCTGTTTCTTAGCAATGCCAGTCAGTCAATCAGTCCAACTTACTAATTTTTTATAGAGAAGTGGTCATAAGTTTAGCATCCATGCTATAGGTAGTATTTAGCTATTCCCAGTAACAGATTAAAAACTTACATTATTGCAAATGTATGATAATTCAGATTTCGGACACTAATACCAGTTTTAATCTTCGAGCAATTATAATCCATGTTGTTTAGTCTTGTTACTTAATAATTGACACAAGATTTTGCTAATATATTCCTAATCAACTTTATTTTATCAATTTTCTTTAGTCTTTTACTCCCTTATCAGTGTTGCTCGTGGCCCAATGGATGTGCATTTCCATACCAGCCTTATATAGTTGGTGTTGTGGTCCTTGCAACTCCATTAGTGGTTCATGTCCATCAAAATTTAAACGATATGCATGATGCAGTACTTATGCATATAACACTAAAGTGTGTCATTATTTGTGTAAATACAATTATGTCGTTCATATTTGTTACCATGAAAACTGTGTTTGTTTGTTTTGTTAATTAAAACACGTCTGAGACACTCCCAACCTGTGTATGAGATGCTGACTAAATTTTGAAACTGAATACTAATGGTATGGCCATTCTGTTGGATCCCCCTGTTCCTCTTGTGGTCGATGCCAGAATCAATTCTAAATTTGCAAAATCGTATCTAGTTATCTTACATAGATCTATGTTTCTCCTCCTGCTCCTCCTCCTCCATTTTGGTGCTGCAGATGTTTCAATCAATCGTCCAAGTATTCTCTTGCCAGAAACCTGTTGTAACTTTTGCTTATTGAATTCTTACCAACAAAGAGAGGTTCCACGCATCTCATCTGGCTATTCTTCTTTCACGTTCTGTCTATGCTTTTTGGCATGATTTGTCATCAAATGCATTTGAAGATGTTTCTTCGTGGTAAGAAAGCTTTGTTGTGAAGACATAATCATAACCATAACCAGCATCCTTGTCTTCTATTTATTCTTTCAGCTTCATGGACCTGTTCGTGTTGCTATCAAGTATCAACTATTATATGCTACACTAATTTTTGTCAGCATCATTTTCATTGATTAATGTCTATCATGCATCTATTATTGACTGAACAACAGAATCTAGTCAACTATGTACATAAATCATGTTGACAAAGTACAAGCTACTTATGTGAACTGTCATTGCTCCAGTTGTTGCACTCCAACAAGCAGATGGAGGTTTCAGGTTTGAGCCTCAGGGTGGTGTATCTCCAAGTGTATGGACCTGGGTATTTTTAATTTGGGGCGGGTCTCCCTCCTGGCCTCTCTTTCTCTAAACGAAAAGAAAGAAAGAAAGAAAGAAGGCAGAAGCTAAGGATGACTTGTTGTAGTTGTCCACTGTTTCTTATTGTGATTGATCATAGAAGTAGGAAAAGGAATGGAAGAATCCATAAATTTTTCAGAACAATGGCTAGAGACAGCATAGTCATTAAAATTTCTCTCACATATAGTTTATCATATTTTAATTTATTACCTCCTTCAATATCTATCTGTCATTCATCACTTAAATGCAATCCATGGTAATAGCAAAGCATGGATCTAATTGCAGATTTGGGTCGAGAATCTTGGTTCTAAGCAAGAAGAGAATGAGGCTGAAATACGGGGTCCTCCTGCAGCGAAGGCATTTGACCAAGATGGAAATCCTACAAAGGTCCTGACCTGGTACTTCTGTGCCTATGGCAACTTTTGGCACACTTAATGATTAATTTAATCAAAGCACGGATGAAACAGTCTCGCTGGTGCAACACTTAAACTAAAAGCCCCACCCTCATATGGGGCATATATTGTATACGGATACTACTAATGCACCTTCACATTATCATGTTGTCAGCTGTTTGCCACACTCTTGTTATCAGTAGGATCAGAAGGTTTTCTTTCTTATTTTGTTTTCCTTTCTCTGCCTCTTGAACCTTTCTGCTGAATCTTTAACATTATTCATTATTTTGTATGGTTTGGTACTTCCAGAAATGTACCAGATATGGACTTGTTATTAAAATCTCTAGTTGCCTGCTCTTAAAGAAGCAAAACTTGTATCAAGTTTTATTTATCATGTCAAGGGCTTGTAGTTCATGATTTCTTACTTTATCTGATTATCACAAAAAGAAGTATAACATAAAAGATACATCTACAAGCATAGTCTTTGGGGGTTCCCATGTCCACTTTATTTTCATTGTAATAATGTTTTGCTTTGGTTGCTAGGCTGCTGAAGGTTTCTGCCGCAAGAACTGTGTACCCATCGACCATCTATACAACAAAGTTGAAGGTGAATACAGTTATGCCCTTTTTTCAGATTACGGAATTGAAGCTCGTCTATTCCCTACTTGCTATAAATGTTTCTCTTCAAGTCTACCATGCTATGATCCATTTTAAGTATATTGGTCCATAGTGTGTCCTTTATCCTTTTGAGGACTGTATCCAAGTAATGTGTTATAATTATCATTAGTTGTTTTAATTTCTTTTCATCTGCATCTGATAAGTATCATCAGGTGCTACCTGGACCTTATACCTGGCTGGTTTGCTACCGTTGGATGTGTATGGGCACTGATTCTTGTTGGAATCTTTATAGTTCCTGTAAATGAATAATTTTTAATAATGCCTACCATAGTTTATATTACTTTGCTAGCTCTTACCCACTAGGTTTTCAAAACATCTTTAAGAAACATGTAGTACTAAAAATGTAGACATGGATGACTTTGACATGATAAGGATTCACAAATGATGGGTTAGTTTCTTCTATAAGACATTCTTCTTATAAGTTAGCCATCCTTGTTTGGAGTATTCAGCAATAAATGCTCTATAGCATGTATTTAAAAACAGAAGAGGATGGTACTTTTGATACCTTGCTGTTCTGATCCAAGACCAGCACTGGTATGAGTCCCTGGACACTGAACTATCCATACCAGTATGTGCTGGTTATGCTGGTCTTACTGGTATTTGCTTCTGGTATTGTACCGTCAGTACCAGTCAATACCGATGGTTTTTCATTCTTTTTGATGCTATCAGCTTTCTAACATACTATAGGTATCGGTACCATATCAATACTGTACTGTTTTGATGGAAAAAAAAGGTATGGTCTGTTACCACTATCTATGACCTTGTTTTATAGATTTATCTGTTATTTGCCTTAATAGTTATAGTTGTTTATTTGTTTTGCATTATTACACCCAATCTAGCTTGTTTATGGTCAGAAAGTCAAATTATGTGTGTGTGCATGCACACACATATCAGGTGGAGTCGTAATGCCCCCATTTTAAGTAACTTATGTTGCTCCTATAAACGAATAACACAGTTACTCCCATGTATTACAACAGGTATTGGTCATAAATGGCAGTACTTTTGCCATTCAATACAGTAAAAAGTAAATATGACTTTTTTCTATTTACTGATCTAATGACAGGATATAGTCTTATGCTTAGAAGCAATAAGAAGCAATAGTGAATTGTTCTCAAGCAGCTAACTTGGAATTACTTGACTAGTTTGTTTAAGAAATTTTATCTGGTAAAAGTGCTTGAAGCTGATAATTGATTACATCTGTGCTTAGCAATAATGTAGTATGGAATTGTTATTATATGTTAATATGCATGGAGTTGGGATATTTCTCTCAGTGTTGGTCTGCATGTTGAGGAGGTCTCTGACTGAACTCAAATCCCAGATGTTACCCACTTACCCTAGCTACATGTGTTATGGGCATGCCATTGGAACATATATCTAAGACTTTGTTCTTTGAAGCACTTTCTCATTTGACATTTGGAAATATGTGGACTTGCAGCTCATAGATATGATTCTTTTGTATCAATTATTAATGTTGTTTCAAAAATTATGTATATGCGCATAAAGACTTTGTCTTCATAGCACACTCTGTCTCTTTCATATGTCATTTGGAAATGCATGAAGTTTGATCTTCAACTCATAAACATGATTCTTGTGAATTAGTTATAAGTGCTGTATCAAAAATTATATGTATGCACGATCCAATTATACCTGTTACTAAGATTTGCAATAGCAGTTTTGGTACCTGTACCAGTACCAGAGTGTTCGTATCGGTTCATTCAGCATACTGACACTCAGTACACCTCCATAGCGATTATCGGTTTGGTATGGTGAAGTGCACTGGTACAGGGTGGTTTGTAGAACTTCGTGCCAGTGGAGTGAACCATGATATTACTAATTTATTCTGTTTAGTGCTTAGTAGGTGCATATTCTTGCAGGAAAAACAGAGTATGTTTATGTTCGAGTGAGGAAATCTGCACGATCTGCTCTACAGGTTCTAAATTTTATCTCTTTGTGAACTAAATCAGGGTATCAGCTGAATAATTATTAATAATTTGGGATTTCTATGTACATGTATCTGCTACTGCAGTAGATGTACTCAACATAAAGGAAATGGTGGGAATTGAAGCTGCACACAGAAATGCACACAAAACTTGTTGACTATTTATATCAACAATTTTCTTTGTAGATTTTCTTAAATATTGTTACCATTCTGTGCCGTCATACTCAGCCTGAGATGCTTAAATTATCTGTGTTGAATTAGAAATTCAGATGCCTATCCTAGTCATTTGTGTATACAGTGCAGTTAGCTTTCATTTAGAGGACATTCTAATTATTCTGCTGGGTCATTTGAGCCTGAAGCACGTTAAATATTGTAATAACTGGCATTAAAACTCATCAGTCAGTATCCTGATACATGATGTTGATCAATTTTATCTTATTTTTTGTATTTTTTTTTACACCTTCCTAGTCATGCAAGACACATATCTAGTTGAGAGTTTAATTACATGTATATGTGAATATATTGTTTCACATATACATTCCATATAGTTCATTGCATATTGATACTTGTAGGATCTTTTGAACATATGGTTAATGTTTTGGGTAACTTGTGCATTTTACTTGTTCCAATTGATCTCTGCAGTGAATTATTAAGTTATTTTTCATTGTCATCCATTGGATAAATTGCAAAAAGTCATTGGAACTCCTATTCTATTTTTAGTGCCTTTTTTCCAACTGTGTCCTTTTCCTAAATATTTTAAACTTCCTTTCTTTTTATTTTTCTTAGGTGTTAGCTGAAGATCTTCCGAGCATTATAACTAAAATTTCATTTCCAAAGTCAATGCGCTGGAACTCCCAGGTAAAGATCACAACACCCTTTTTCCAGTCTTTTAGTCAGTCCCGTTTTATATGTTAAATTAGAGAAATACTCTAATTCTTGATTATTCTTTTTAAGATGGTGCATTTCTCACATGTATAATGAAAAAAAAATCCAGATCCCATTCGACCATTTAGTTCTATTGAAGATTATATCAGTGGCATGGTGTCTCCTGAATCATTTTTTCATTAGTACACATTCTTACTTATATCTCTGGTCTGGATATCTTTTCACCTTTGCTCTAATATACAGAAAAATCTTAAGTCTCAGTGGTTCTTCATGTGCAATCTGATTTGGTTCCTGGGGTGAGGGTGGATGAAGGGGGAGTGGGGAGAGAGAGAGAGAGTGCTGAGGTCCTGAGTATAAAACTTATGCCAGTGAAATGTGAGTCCATTCACCTACGTGAGAAGAAATTTTATATATTTACTTTTCTGCTAGGTTTGTGTAATGCATTAAGGTGATGGAGATGAATTGGCCCTTAGTTATCACAGCAACATTGTTTCTAGATCCACACTAGTATGTGCAGAAGTACTATATTTATTTCTCCAGTCTCTTCTAAATATTCCCGGCGGTGTCTTGGAACTGAACTTCAGGATGCAATTAAGTAGAAACACCCTGCTTCAGTAGATGTAATTAAGTAGAAATATCCTGCTTCAGTAACTTACTGGTGATAGTGAATATTCATGCTAGCCTGTTTCGGTATATAGCTGGTGATCAACGAATTTGTGACTTGAATTTTTTATTGCAATATCTGAATGAGCAATGAATCATTGGCAACTTCTCGCAATCTTGCATCATGGGCACTAGAGAATATTCTTACAAATCATCGGATGGTTTTTGGCATTCAGTTTTGTGGCTGATGAAGGAATATGTCTGCTAATCACAACCTGCACCACTGCATTCTTATGCTTGTTTGTTTCTTTTGTTTATATGCCTGATCTATCTACTACAGAGCGAGTGTATCACTTTTCCTAATTATCTGCTTCTTTGAATTTTTCTTTCAGACCTTGTGCTTGTGGTGATTAATGTTAAGTGATCTGTTGATCATCTGTCGCATGCAGGTCATGTTTAGTCGACCAATTCGCTGGATTTTGGCTCTGCATGGAGACATAGTTGTGCCATTTACGTTTGCTGGAGTTTCAAGGTATTCTATTGAAAGTTATGTATATAGTTCAAATTGATCTGTCCATTTCTGCTTGTCTTGTCAATTGCTTTGCATTATTGCCTTCCTACTTTTGTACCTCACTGTCAATTGTAGTGTTGTTTCAGGACCTGATTGTCCACTCTATTTTGGTTCCAGTATTCAGTAATTCATGCATCATGGAAAATAAAAAGAACAGCTTTGAAAATAAGACTGTATCTTGAGTTCTAAAGAATACCTTCTGGTTTCACTAAACAACACCATGAATTTCATAAGGAAACCTAAGTAAAAGGTTCTGAGAATAGTAGAAAAAGATGAAACTACTCTGAATGAAGTGGAAAAGCATAACATTGTAGTCCAATACTAGAAATCTAACGAACTCATCCATGGAAAAATTGATATCAATCTTGAATATATGATGGATCTGCTACTCCACTTTTTGTGCATATAAAGCTTTTTAGTATGACTTTCCATTTAGTCATTTTCTCTTTCATAGGCATGTTGAATGTGATTGTTATGCTTTATGTATTATCAGGTAAGTCACCATAAGCAAACAATAAGATTATGTTTTGTAATGCATTATCGGGTGGTGTATGTTGTCATGAAGGTTTACTAATTTTATGGCATGTTGAATTCTGAGGAGAATCTATTGAATGAGTAGTTTATTATTTTACCTATGAAAATTCATTATTGGATGTAGAGTAAGAAATATTTTCTGGAGGTTGAACTGTTGGATACCTAGGCAAACCTAGATGCATGTCACCCTTGCCAGAATGTCTAGATAATGCTTCGTTTTGTCTGAAATCCTTGGAATTCAAGAGCATCTTTAGTAATTTTTTCCAAGTTTGTAAATAATGTATCCTACCCTACATACAAGCTAGTGTTTTAGGTTTCATAGCATTAAATTTTATAAATTTGCCTTAGGCAGTGATTTGACACTGAGAGTCTTGATGTTTTATCAAAACTAAGGAGAAATTTTTGCTGGACTATTATGAAATAGAGGCTGATTTCTGTTGTTCTATGCTACAAAATTTGCACAATGCAAGTTGTGTATTTTCCAATAGCCTATAGGTGGTATTAGCAGTTGGTGGAGCCAGAATTTCTGTCGAGGGATTGGGCGGACAGTGTTCTTGAGAGAGTAATATTTGAATGAAATCTTAGTGCATTTATCTCTTGATCATACTATGAAAACTGGGCAAATAAATGTAAAGTCACATACTGGGGTTCTTCTTCATACTAACCTCAATAAAGAAAAAAAAGGAAAAAAATTATATTCTGTAACAATTATACAAACACGTATTTCTCAAAAAAACATTGTACTCATGCATTTCAGAAACGAATTTCTTTCTAAAAATCTAATTTCAGCAGGCAAAATAGGGTGTGGACTGTGGACACTAATAGGTAACACCCATGTGATAAGAAAAAAAAAATAATCAGATTACTCACTGAAAGAAGATTGGAAGCAGGGAAAATAAATCTTATATAGAAAAAGAAAATTAGAACGAAAACTAGAAAAAAGGAAAGGATAACTTATGATGCTGATGTTGGTTGGATGCTCATCAATTGTCGGGAGGGAAAAAGTCAAAACATAACCATTTAAAAAAAAAAAATCAAAAATCAGCAATAAAAATGGAACCCTGCATTCCAAGCAAATCCATTGATGTTGCCTCTTGTTTTCTTCTTATTCTTCCACCTCCTTTTTCTCCTTCTCCTTGACCTTGTCAAATCAGATATAGATGAGCCAGTACTTTGAATTTAAATCAGGAACTGATATAATTTTTAGTTTCTAGTTTGTGAGCTTTTGGCAAGCCAACTGGATGACCTTAGAGGCTGTTCTTTTGCATTTGTTGCAGCTTATCAGTGTTGCGCTATTATATGTATATCAATACAAGTCCTTGACCTAGCAGATCAAACTTACATTAACGGAATGATAATTATTAAAGTAATTTATTTAAAATTACAAACATGGAAATATTCTGTAGACTTTTGACATTACAGATGGCAGTCCTCATATTGGCTTTGGATTATTTAATAATTATAATGCCATGTGGTGCAATTTGTAGATTAGATGTCCTTAAACAGTCTTAATATATATGTATACCTTGTATTTATCAATAACAGATTTCGTAATAATTCTGATCCAAGAAGAAGTTAAAATTCTTATTTGAGCGCTCAAGGTGCCTATTTACAGAATACATATGTTTGTCTGTCAAAAGGACATTTGTTTTGACATGTCGGTATCTTCTCGTTTTTGTCTATGCCAAAGATCGGCATTTTAGAGCATTAGTATCATGGTGGCCTTTGACTAGTCAAGAATGATGCTTCATACTTCAGTCCTGGATCAAAATTTTTATTTAAAGAAAGCTTACCAGCAGTGGAGGGATAAAGCTTGTTTGTGAAGCATAAGGGAAAAATGGAGTCCACTTTAGATGCTGCATTGCCCTATGACTTAAATCCCCTTTTTTAATCTTAGACCCTTTTTTATGTCATCTTCTAATAAAACTACCTTAGTTCTTTGAAGGTAGATCTACTACTGTCACTGACCTTATTTTAAGCCTTTTATTTTTTTTTTCCATAAATTAACCTGATATAAATGTAAAACTCTTGTTAGTTAAGGCAGATCATATCATCATCATCATCATTCAAATTTCAAGCCTTTGTGCATCAAATATGGTGTTGGCTATGGAGCAGAACTTGAAATAGAGAAGGTACCATAGAAAGGTTGTGCATTTTTTATGGCTGGCACTCAACCTGATGCCAGTCCTCTAGGGCTATGGAGTTATGGACCATATGGTGCTAAGGGCTCATTTGATATTGCTTTTATTTTTTTCAGTTTTTGTTTTCAAATATCCAACAAAAAATATAACTTGACTGAACAAATGTGTACAATGAACCCATTTTATTTTTTGAATTGTTTGTAAAGCCTTTAGATCGTTTGGCAGCAAATATTTATTTTCCAAAATAAGTGAAAGTAAAATAAGGAATGGCAGAAGTTCTGTGCAAATGCTATGTCCAACATCCATCCCCATGTCTTATTTCCCTTATTTGCAGGGAAACAAAAAAGCAAAAACAAAGATCACAATACCAGTGTTAACCCTGGTGACATTTGACATATTTAGTTTGTCTCTTATTAGTCACAATTTAAGTTGGATCAGTCTACTGGAGTGTCTCTCATACAACCAGGGTGTAACCCTCCAAAAATTATCCTAACTTGGATGAGCATACACTAAGGGAGGAGATGGTTACTTTTGAAATAGGGTGGTGTATCCATCTCTAAGTTACAAATTAGCCAAAGCGTCAAATGAAATGTAGTCTGATATTCCATATGCAAAGTTACATTTATTAGAAAATGATTTTTCAGACATAAACAATATGTAGCTGCTTTTAAGTTATGATAAAACTGATGCATCTTTCTGACCTTAATACTTGTATTTTTTGGCAGCGGGAAGCAATCTTATAGCCTCCGCAATTCACCATCAGCTATACTCAAGGTTGACTTTAGGATTTATTGTTTCATTCATTTTCAACTTATCAATTAATTGCATTTATGATTGTCAAGTTTTTTTTTTATGTTAACTTGATGATAGCTGATCATAATATTCAATGCACTAACAAGTAATTAGATCTAATTCATTAATCTAATGATAGCTAATCATAATATCCATACTGTACTGTATCGTACTGATAATAAAAAAAAAAATTTCCTGTGGAAAAAGGTCCAATTGAGAAGAAGAAAGAATGGAGGAAATAATTTCAATTACAGAAGTTATTATTCTTCCAATGTATGGATCGAAATTTAAATACAATGAGCCACAAAAAAGGTAAGTATGGCTACACAAAAATAGTAAACAACTATACAATAAAAGGTGAGAAATTATAGAAAAAATATTCAAAGATAGTACTGCTAGTTGTGATAAATTTTTTTGATAGATTTTCTTATTTGCTGAGATCATAGTTGACCTTTGATTGTCGAGATCTTGGCTTGATTCTATCCTTCTTTAGCTTGATTCTATGATATCATTATGATTTTTGTCTTATTCTATCAGATTTGCTTGAGATTCGTGGGATTCTAATAATCTTCCAACACTCCCTCTCGAGTTGGTGCATAGATGTCAAGTAAGCCCAACTTGCCAATGAGAAAATTAAAAAAAAAGAGAGGACAGTTCTTTGGTAAGTAAGTCGGCCGTTTGTTGTAAAGTGAGAACAAACGGCATGCAAATAACTTCAGCTTCAAGCTTCTCCTTGATAAAGTGCCGGTCAACCTCCACATGTTTGGTGCGATCATGCTGAATTGGCTCATGGGCAATATTGATTGTAGTCTATTATCGCAATATAACTTCATAGGCAAATTTATGGGAAGATGTAATTCATCTAGAATTCGCTGTAGCTAAAGTAACTCACAAACATCATTTGTCATGGCTCTATATTTGGCTTCAGCACTGGTCCTAGATACAACATTCTGTTTCTTGCTCCTTCAAGTAACCAGATTCTCCCAAACATAAGTACAGTAGCCAGTGGTGGATTTTCGGTCGGTTGAAGAATCTGCCCAATCAGCAACTGTAAAAGCCTCTATATTTCTCTGAAAATATTTCTGGAAAAACAAACCTTTTCAGGAGAATTCTTCAAGTACCGTAAGATCCTATAAACCGCATTAAGATGTGCTTTCCAAGGAGAATACATAAACTGACTTACTCTACTCACAGCAAATGCAATGTCAGGTCTTGTGTAAGATAAGTAAATCAGCTTCCCCACTGATCTCTGATATCTGGAAGTCTCAACCGCCTTGTCTTTTTCACTGTCCCCCAATTTGACATTAGAGTCAATGGGAGTATCTGCAAATCTACATCCACTCATTCCAGTTTTTTTAAGGAGATCAAGAATGTATTTCCTCTGATTCACAACTAACCCCTTTTGAGAGCGAGCAACTTTCATTCCAAGAAAATATTTGACCGGCCCCAAGTCTTTGATTTCAAACTCCTTAGCCAAGCTACTTTTCAATCGTTCTATCTCAGCAACATCATCACCGGTTAGGATGATATCATCCACATACACAATGAGAACAGTAATCTTCTTGCTCTATCCATACTTATAGAACATAGTACGATCTGATTGTGCTTGGCAATATCCCTGATTCTTCATCGATTTAGTGAATTTATCGAATCAGATCCTTGGAGATTGTTTAAGGCCATATAAAGATTTCTTGAGTCTACAAACTCGGGACCCAAACTCTGTGGCAAAGCCAGGAGGTATAGTCATATAAACTTCCTCTTCCAAATCCCCATTCAAGAATGTATTTTTAATGTCCAGCTACTGTATTGGACAATCGAGGTTAATGGCTAATGAGAACAACACCCTAACAGTATTTAGTTTGATCACAGGTGCAAAGGTCTCTATGTAGTCAATACCATAGGTTTGTGTAAACTCCTTTGCCACTAATCTTGTCTTGTATCTTTCAAGAGAGCCATTAGATTTGTATTTAACAGTGAACACCTACTTACAATCCACTGTCTTCTTTCCTCTAGGAAGATCCACTACTTTTCAAGTCCTGTTTTTCTCAAGTGCCTGCATCTCTTCTTACACGGCTTCCCTCCACTCTGGAACTTGTAGAGCATCCTGCACAGTTGTTGGAATCTCCACAAGAGAAATGTGAGAAGAAAAAGCTGAGAAGGATGGTGATATATTAGTGTAGGATATATATTTGGACATTGGATATTTAGTACATATTCTAATATCTTTACGAACAGCAATGGAAAGATTTAATTCATTGGGTACAATTGGAAAATTGGAATTAGAATCAAAATTGGAATAAGAATTATCCGAAAAATCTTGGTCTACTCTGGTTTAGACTCATGACTATGAAGAGAAGCCTCAGACTCCTTTCCTTGAAGAACATCCTTTCTAGAGTAAAATTTTCCAAAGCACCTATCTATGTTTACTTTTCTTTCATTCTGATCATGAATATATGGTGGGATCACAGGTGAACCTTTAAGTTCATTATTTAAAATATTTGAAGGATTTTTATCAATGTTTGTTACAGAATTTTTACTTTCAATATCATTTTGCTGATTTGGATTTTCATTTTTAGCAACAATTTCATTCTCGGATGCAAGTGTAGGGACATCCACATGATGGGGAACAAAAGAAAAAATGAATTTATTTTCAAATATGCTAGAATTTCTCATATCTTCTCTCTCTCCCCCTAAAGATGAGAGTTAAAATATGAAGTTTGTTCAAAAAAGGAGACATCCATTGTTACAAATTTTTTTTTTTGAAATGGGGTCATAGCACTTATATCCTTTTTGGTTAGATGCATATCCCATAAATACACAATGGCCCTCGGGTCAAGTTTCTCACGATTTTGATTATGATTATGGATATAAACCGTGCAACCAAACAGTCGAATAGGTAGACCTGAGGGTATTCGAGAGGTAGGAAAAATTTTTGTGAAAACATGCAAGGGAGTTTTAAAATTCAAAATCTTTGAGGGCATGCGATTAATGAGATATGTGGCTATAAGAATTGCATCATCCCAAAGATACTTAGGAACATTAGTTACGAAAAGAAGGGCTCTAGCAATTTCCAAAAGGTGTCCATTTTTTCTTTCCGCAATCCCAAAGTCAATAATCTAAGGATTCTGAAAATCAAGGGAGGTATTGAATGACACAATTGAGTTATGTTGGTGGGTTAGAGAACAAGGAGTGGTGGAGAATTGTGAAGATTTAAACAACCGACACAGTTGCTCCAGTTGTTTCTTCGTGAAGTTGGCCGAGTCAGATTCGATCGATTGCGACCATTTCAAGTAATTTGTACTATTCAAATTTGTGTGAATGGTAAGTGGAAGAGCAGATCCAATGGAATAATCTGTCCCGTGAGGTGTGCCGGTGACAATATTACTCTTTGTTGTGGCTCCGGATGTGGAGTTTCTTTTATCTTCGATTGATCCCGCATCGCTGTTTTCACCATCTTAGATCAAGAAATACACTGAACCAAGATCTGATTGCAATAGAAAAAAATAGATCGGAGATGATCATTATCAGAACAAGAATCGATAGAGGTTGGACAACGGCTAGCTGGCGGCAAGAGAGCCTCTTTCAGGACTTGTCGGCGGCGGTGGGACGTTTTTTGAGAGTGGCCGGCGGCTATGGTGGAGCATGGCTAGGGTTTGCCGGCTCTGATATCATGTGGAAAAAGGTCCAGTTGAGAAGAAAAAAAATGGAGAAAATAATTTCAATTACAGAAGTTGTTATTCTTCTAATGTATGGGTCAAAATTTAAATACAATGAGTCACAAAAAAAATTAAGTATGGCTATACAAAAATAGTAAATAACTATACAATAAAAGGTGAGAAATCATAAAAAAATATTCAAAGATAGTACTGCTGGTTGTGACAAATTTTCTTGATAGATTTTCTTATTTGCTGAGATCATAGTTGACCTTTGATTGTCAGCATCTTGGCTTGATTGTATTCTTTTTTGGCTTGATTCTATGATATCATTATGATTTTTATCTTATTCTATCAAATTTGTTTGAGATTCATGGGATTCTAAGAATCTTCCAACAATCTCATCCAATGGCATAAAAAAAAAAGAAAATTGGGTTGAACCGGATCAAACCGTCCGGTATCGAGCGGTTTGGATCGATACCGTACCGAACTGACCGGTTCAGTCCGGTTTAGGCCATTTTCTGAAAATCCGATCTGAATCGGACTAGTTCTCCATCGGTAGGTACGGTATGGGGTGTACCGGCTGGTTCGAGCCTGTACGAAATACCATGATCTAATCATATTGGGTTTTCAAAATGATTAATTACTTTAGTTGAGTTTGTCAAGGCCTTATCTGATAGTTTTAACACGGAATTTGATGCAAGAAATATGTTTGGTTACTTTGTTTTTATTTTTTTAAACAACTTCCATTATTTTTGAAAAAAGTGGAACTATGGAAGTGAAAATTTTTCACTTTCACTTTTTTTAAAAGTGGGTTTTTAGCTTTCTTCTCTTGAGCCCTCTTCTTCTGCCCGAACTTGCCCTCGACCCTGTCGCCTTGGCTGATTCCAGCTCGTCGGGCCTCATGAGCCACCTCTCGATCCAACGCCAAACTATTCCTCGTCCCCAGCCATGTTGCCGGACCCATCCCTCATCCCTCTCCCTCTACTGCTCACTCGACCGCCTCTCCACTTGATGCTGAGCTCTCCCTTGTCCATAGCCACATTGCCAGCCTCATCCCTTCTCCCTCTCTCTACCGCTCGCTTGGCTGCCTCTCTCCCCGACATCAAGCTCTCCCTCGTCCCCAATCATATTGCCCCTCTTGTTGTTTAAAAAAAAAAGTGAGTTAACCAAACATATTTTCTATTGTCAGAAATATGAGAAAAAATGGAAAATAGCATTCTTGTTTCCAATTTTTTTAACAAAAAAAGTGACAACAATGCCAAACACAGCGTAAATTGCTTCATTTTTTTTTCTTTTGTTATAATTATTTATTATTATTAGTTTGGGATTGGGGTCATTTAGTTTGTATCTTTTATATTAGCGGGCATGGTTAATAGAATACGTAATGGAAAAGTAACTGTTGAAAGTTGCTCTTACTTTTCTTAAGCAATCATTAATTTCAATCTTCTTTCCATATAAAATTGTTACAAATATGACTTTCTTAACAATAAAATTGTGAAATGTGTTGTTTAGCTCAGCCCATTTTCTTTGTTAGCTTTATACAATTAATGTTTTTGATTTATAGGTTTTTACATAATGATTAACCATTTCATTTATCTTCTTGATATCTTTTGTATTGGATCATGAAAGATCCTTAAGTGAAAGGTTTTGCAATCTCAGGTAGAAAGTGCTGAGTCTTACCTGGGTACAGTGAAAAATGCTGGAATTCTGATTGACATCAAGGTATGTCTATGTGATACTGTAATGGCTTGCTGTTTTGAATTTTACAATTGCTTTCATAAGTAGTATGAAGCATGAGAAACATAATTATGTATGTTTAATTTCAGTTATGCGCATTACTTTTATTGTTTTCTGTTTGCATTCCATAGCATTATGTGATTTGTGAGTTTAGTTGCATGGTTTTCTTTAATTTGCCCCCATACAAGCATGCTTTTGGTAATAACGCGGAACAATCATCTATATCACTTTAAAAGGTAGATACATAATAATACATTTTATTTCTTAAATAAATTGCAAGTTTTAAATATATGGGAGTAGTAATGAGCTTTCAATTTACAGGAGCGCGAAGAAAAAATTTTATGTGACTCAACTCCATTGGCTATGAGTGTTGGTGGTCATCTTATTATGCAGGACAATTTACTTGAGGAGGTACCTTTTCTTTTATTTCACAATGATTTGTATTATCTGGTGGAGAATATTAAATTTTGTTAAATTATGATTTTAGGTTGTAAATCTTGTTGAGGCACCTGTTCCAATACTCGGAGGTTTTGATGAATCCTTCTTAGAACTTCCTGAAGATATATTAATCACGGTAAGCTATCACACTTGCCAGAAATATTTTATTCTGACTTGCTATTAGCCTAATATGCATATGCAGTATTAATTTTCAATTTGCCTATGGCTTTGGGAATTTTTGTTTTATTTTGTGTGTATCATTACCCTGTTCACTGAAACAAAGCTTCCAATATTCAGTAATCCAGATTATGATATTTTCATGAACTAGATGTAATAAAGATCATCCAATCTCTAGAGAGAACAGCCTGCTGTGCTGTTCTTTTATTTGCTGTTATCTCCTTCAACAGTAGAAATCTAGATCATCTTATATTAGAGAATAGGCATGAATATACGAGAGAATAGAGAAAATAAGAAATAAGAGGGGCTGGTGGAATAGTGAATATAGATGAGTTATTGTGTTACATATCTGACTGGACACTTCTATATTATTAAATCAGGGGCAACCACTGAACAAGGCGTGTAATGACAAAAATGCCCCTGTACTAAAGTAATAACAGACATCTAATTTCAGAAGTACAGTTGATAACATAAGCAACTAGGGAATCTACTATATTAGGATTTTTGGCACTTGTAGTTACCATGATCTTGTGGCATGACTCTTTGGTTAAACATCCTATAACCTATTTTTAACTTGATTACACAGTAGGGTAAGAGCCAAAGAGTATGCATAGGGTAATCCAATGCAAATAGTGCTACATGTTAGTCTTATATGAGTAATGGTATATTGAATTTCTTCTATCTTCTTGGTTAAACATTAATTAATGGTTAGCCTTGGCACAATGGTAAGGTTGCTCCACTATGACTTGGGTGTCATGGATTTGAAACATGGAAACAACCTCTCTGCATCTAGTAGAAAGCTGCATACACCTTATCTTCCACAAACTCCATAGTGGCAGGACCCTCGTGCACTGGGCTGTCCTTTTATATTTAGTTAAATGTTCATCACCCTATACTTTTCTCACAGTTTGATCTACTCTAATAAAAAGTCTATGAGAGGTCTATATATGGTTCGCCGATATGGTCTGAACTGAATGGTTTGGGGTGTGCAAAATCGTATCGATGGCTAACCCGTGTGGTTCGGTTGTTAAATTTGGAATGCCGGCGAAAACGAAGCAAGGGAGAAGGAAAGAGAGGAAGAGAGAGAGAAAGGAGGGGAGGGAAGGAAAGGAGAAGGCCGGTGGTGGCCAATGGTGGTCCGTCGAGACTTTGGACCTCTACGGTCCTCTACTAGAGATTGAGAAGAGAGAGATATAGAGAGAGGGAGGCGAAGGCGGTGGGGAGGGCGTCGAGTGGCCGCAGTGGCTGCCAGGCAGCCTAAAATGCCCCATCCCACGACTTACTGCGGGGTTCAAAATAGGGGCTTCGCCCCAGTTTCGTTGGATTTTTTAAAAAAATCCGACACATAGTGAAGTCAGCAAAATATGTATCGAATTTTTTTAAAAAATCCAATGAAACAGTAAAGTTGGCAATGGATTTGCCAGCTTCACTGTGTGTCAGGATTTTTAAAAAATCTGACGAAATACTGCAGCGGCTACAAGGGGGATGGGGATTGGGCCATTCGATGGCCACCCGACGGCCTCCCTGCCGCCTTTCCCTTTCTTTCTGTTTAGTTTCTCTCGTGGATCGTAGAGCCAGGGAGGCCTCATCAGCCCTTCGGCAGCCTCTGTGGCCCTCCAGTAGCTATCACAGGCGTCTTCGTTGGCCACCCGTTCCTTCCCTCCCCTCCTCTCTCTTTCTCTCTCTTTTTCTCCTTGGTTCATCCCTTATTTCCATATCAGTTTGGACTTGGTATGGTTCGGTATGGGGGCGTACTGGCTCATATCATCGGTCGGCTGGTATGGTCCAGTTCCAAGTTGGCGATCCTTGGGTCTATATTTACATTTTGTGGCATCTTATCCTTTAGTCCCATTAGTAAGGTTACTACCCAAGTTATGATTAGAAGAAAATGATCCAATCTTCTATTGCATTTGACAAAAGATTGTTCTGTGTGTTATTGTTTTTGAGAGAAAAAGGGTGACTACCCATATTATCATTATTTAAGTTCAAAATTTTGAGGATGCGCCACCTAAGTATTGAGCCCAAGATCTCTAGTTGCTAAGGGGAGGGGCGTGACCACAAGTATTGCTTGGACACGAACACACGAGTTGAATTCAGCACATATCCAAATGTCTTACTTAGCAAGAGGAGAAAAAAGAGATATAGGGATTTGAGGCATACATACATACATGTATGTATGTATGTGTATATATGTATGTATATATATCTATACACACACACACACACACATACATGTATATATACACACACACATATACATGTATATATATATACACACACACATATATATGCATATATATATACACACACATATTCATACATATATATATATATGTGTGTGTGTTGTGTAGATATATATAGATATATATATATATATATATATATATATATATATATATATATATATATATATACACACACACACATATACATATATATACATACACACACACATATACATATATGTGTGTGTATCTATATATATATATATACAAGGTTGGCGGAATTGGTACCGGTGGCCGGATCGGCCGGCCGGTGGTATGGTACGGCACGTCTCTGTTCCATTTCGAATCGAGGCGAACCGACGAAGGAAAACACGGACGAACCGGGGAAGAAAAAGAGAGAAAGAGAGAGAAATAGAGAGAGAGGGAGGGAGGAAGAAAAAGTGGGAGGAGAATCCGTCGGAGGGCAGCCGTGGCCGTCGAGCGGCGGAAAGCGCTCCCGCGGCTCCGCGCGGGGAACAGGGATGATCCGCACCTGTTTCTCGGGGCTTTTTTTTAAAAAATCCTTTTCAAAGTGAAGTCGACAAAATCCTTGCCGGCTTCACTTAAGTGAAGCCGGCAAAACCCATGCCGACTTCACTTTGAAAAGGCTTTTTTAAAAAAAAGCCCCGAGAAACAGGGGCGGATCGCCCCTGTTCCCCGCGCAGAGCCGCGGGAGCGCTTTCCGTCGCCCCACGGCCACGACTACCCTCCGGCGGCCCTCCGATGGCCCCTCTGGCGGATTCTCCTCTCTTTTTCTTCCTCCCTCCCTCTCTCTCTATTTCTTTCTCTTTTTCTCTTTTTCTTCTTTGGCACCGGCACGTGCCGTTTTGCATGCCGGAACCGTCTCGGTTCTCCGTCGGGACGGTTCGGCATGCCCTGTACCGAGCGGTTCAACCCGGTACGGCAATCCTTGTATATATATATTATAAAATATCGTGAGGGTCAGTCTTGGGGCAATGATGAGGTTGCTCTATTGTAACCTAGGTGTCATAGGTTCGAAACAAAAAACAATCTCTTTGCATGTAGGGTTAAGTTTGTGTACATTTGACCCTCCCTAGACTCTATAGTAGCAGGAGCCTTGTGCATAAGGATAGCTTTTTATCCATAATTAACTAATTAAGTATCATATTAAAGAAAACATTGAAAGATATTATTTGTTAAAGTTTTTCAATATACATGTTTCTTTTCCAAATTTCCTAGTCAACTCAATGATTTTAGGAAAAAGACAATTTGTAAAATTATTTTAGTATGTATATTCTTAACTAATCTCTTAAAAGAGCAAAACCTCCCTTTAGATATTATTATAGTGGGTCAAAATAATTGTTGGAAGAGTTAACTCTCTACCAATTTCTAAAAATTAAATAGATTTTGATAAGTATTCAAGTGTCTGATGCATATCTGACTTGGATATGCATCCGACATTAGGGATGGCAATGGGTTGGGTAGGTCCTTTACCCATACCTGCCCCGTACTAACCTCGTAGCAAAGATGGGTGGGTTGAGCTTAGTGGGGTAGGTTGGATAGATCGGGTCAGGGAAAGCTGCAAAAATCAATTTCTTTTGCATACATATCAAACAAATAAAAAAAATATAAAAATAAATCTTAGTACTTCACATAATATTAAACAAAATAAGAAGCAAAGACACAGAACATAGCAAACCAATTTTTTTAACAATAATAGAAGCATAACAAGCAAAAATATTGTTCGTTAAATGTCCCTTAAACAAAGAAAAGCATTCAACTAAAAAAATTAACGATTAGGCATCATAGCATGTAACCTTTCACATGTTTAATTTTTCTCACGAGGACAAAAGTGGGGGGGGGTGATCTGTGAAGAGTTATATATATCCAAGTCGAGTTCAAGGTGGGTTTTACCATTATCCACATTCGCCTTGGATTCAATACGAGTCGGGTAAAACCCTTCCCATTAGGAACAGGTCAGGTCGGGTACCCGATCGGATGGAGTAAATTGTCATCCCCATCCAACATGGTAGGAGGTAGATGAGAATATTCAGGTAACACTAGCAACCACAGGGGTAAGCTCCAGTTCATAATTGCTCCATGTATTATCGTGTTTGCTATTTAGCTCTGCTTATTCGAGAATGATACTTTGCTCTGAATCTTTGTGAGGACAAACCTTTTCTTGTAATCACAGTTATGCGTTCTGTTCCCCTTAGTTGACCTCAAGTACTTAGCTCAAGTTGTGGAAGCAGCAAATATATTGTCATAGCCATCATTATTATTTACTGAAGCATGCTTATTAAATGGAAAATGGAAAAAGCGACCTTAACTTTTAGGACAACTGCATGACAAATGGTTTGTTTTTTTGGAGGTTCAATTTCTACATTTTCTTGAATATAATACTCATATTTCCTTGTATGATCACTTATATCTATCCACTCAATAAAGATAAAGAAAAATTAATTTTTTTACTATTGAATCATTGTACTAGGCTTATTATATAATCATTTCTGGAGTTTTTTGATTTTTTAATGTTATTCTTGAGTTTTGTATACAATCTATTCTATTGTTATGTTCATTCTAGTAAAACTGTATAGTTTGTGTGTTTATATTGACAGCGTTTAACAATTGGGAGGTGCAGTGCAGATATAAGAAATTATTTTTCTTTTCATGATTTATGTGTATATATTTGGGATGCCTTTCGCGCTTACAAGTTACAACTAACTTAGATGTCATGTGTAATGTGTATAGTGATTTACTGTTAATTAATTGGACATTAACTAACAACCATCATTTCTACTGAAGTACTGATGCTGTTATTTGTTAAACTTTCATAGATAATTGGCAGTTTTTTGGATTTGTCATGTTCCCTAAACTACAATTTAAAGAATATTGAAGAACAATTCATATGACAGATGTGATTCATTCTGATAATAATGGTTCACTTTATTTACAGGTTATGCAAAAGCACCAGAAATATTTTCCCTTAAGAAACATATCTACTGGAAAGCTGCTGCCATTCTTTGTCACTGTGAGAATGCTTAGGATTTCTGTACATTTGGAGAACTAAATTATCACTATGTTCTGCCTTTCTTTTTTCTTCATTTGGTCATTTTGTGTGCCAGTATTTTATTGTTGGTTTTTGCTTTTAGGTTGCAAATGGCATAATGAGTGAAGCAGCAGTCCAGAAGGGGAATGAAGCTGTACTCAGGTCAGCTATGGATTCCTGTCCATTGTGTTATCAACAGAGAGCAAATAACTGATTCTTTGATGCAAAGTTTAGAACTTTTTGAAAATGTGATAAAAAATCAAGCAGAATAAGTTTGGAGTTCAGATGTAGTCCAAAGTAAATTGCAGCTGACTCCCCACTTTATTGTTATATCTGCAAAGTAGGCTTTAGGCAACTTTCCTTATGCTGTGACTTGTTTATAAGCCAACTATCAAGCTTTTAAATCTTTTATCAGAAATTTGTTGTCGCTGTTGCTTGTCAGGGCCCGATATGAAGATGCAAAATTTTTCTATAGAATGGACACTCAAAAGAAATTTTCTGAATTTAGAGTCCATCTTAATGGCATTCTCTTTCATGTAAGTTATGGCATATCCTGGAACATTTTTTTCCTCCTTTTGGTGAGGGGCAGAACTGTTAATTGAACTAATAATTATGTTTCATTTTGTCTTTTAATATGCTGAACATGATATTTAATCAGGAAAAGCTTGGAACAATGTTGGATAAAATGTCTCGTGTCCAAAATACTGTTGGTAAATTAACCTTTGCTCTTGGCGTTGATGAAAGTAATCTCCCAGTCATTGAAGATGCTGCAGCTTTGGCCATGTCAGATCTTGCTACATCTATTGTTACAGAGTTTACTTCCCTATCTGGAATAATGGCACGCCACTATGCTTTAAGGGATGGTTATTCAGAGCAGGTATGCAAACAACTGTCAAATGCATATATATATGTATATATATATATGTATATGTATATATATATGTATATGTATATATATATATGTGTATGTGTGTGTGTGTATATATATATATATATTTGCTTACTTATGATTAAAATGTTATGCATAAGATATCAATTTCAGAGGCAGACTATTCTGCTGTAACAGAAATGTGTTTAGACTTTAGACTACTCTGTTGTATTCAAAAGAATTGAGGTTCATGAACAGATGCTGACTAAGAATTGCCTGCTCCTCAAGTTGGCTGTACAAGGTTGATGTGATGCTACATGAATAAGTATGCCTATGGCCAAGGGGGCAACCTCTTGGTGTTTTATTCATAGACAAGGAGACACTGCAAAGGGCAATTAAATTTAAACCCACTCCTGATGTGAATGGGTTATTGATCTATGATCAATAACAGACATTCAACTGCAAACCAATACTGTTGCATAACTAACTCTTAGCTATACACAAGTATAAAAGTGCCCTGCCAGGCTGATGTAATGAATAATGATGTGTGGCACATTGCAACAACACAAAATAATGGAAACGACCAATATTTTGGTCATTGGAGAGCTAACATATTGTAGGTTCCTGTCAAGTTATGAAGCATAGGCTTGGACTTAATATCTAGCCAGTGACCAGATCTACCTCTAGATCATCCTTTGAAGTCTCATTCAAATAGCATGAGACTTCGTCCAGCCACAAAACCAAAACTGGAAGTGATTTCAGTTTTGGCTGGGACTAGAACTGAAACTGGCATCATTTTCTGTGATATAGGCTTAAACCATATATAAGTTGCTTACTCTTTGCATTTCTTCATTTCTTTAAATGTTAAGTAGTCTTTTCAAAAACTCTACAAGTTCTGAGAACATTTCGAAGCACTGTGATATTGGATATCTAAAAATCCATTAAGTATATGGGTTTGGGTATCCTAGAGCTCAAATTTCCAACATGTTTATGGTGTCATGTTACATTGCAATAATACAGTGCAATTGTGACATAAGTTCTTTAACATTTTAATCTCAAAGCAAAAGATATTGTAAGTCTATCAAACAATACATGTAAAGTTCATAAACAATATCAAAATCTAGCGAAGTTCATAGGTTTGCCCTAGAGCTTGCTACATGTTCATGCCTTCATGGTGTTATGTTACATTGCAATGATATACTGCACTTTAGACAACTCTTTTAACATTTTATTTCAAAAAAAAAAAATCATAAGACTATCAAAATAATACATATTAAAGTTCATAAACAATATAATTTATTTTTTGAAATGATGTCTATTCATTTCATTGACTGATCTAATTTTCTTGATTTTCTTCATATTTTTCTTAATTTGTTTTTCATTTTGCAAATCTCTCTAAAGTCTCTAATTGAAACTGCCATAACTAGAGGGAAACCAATAAAACCATTGAACTTACTGAAATTCAAACTCTTTTGGTCCTGCTGAAGGTGAAACTGTCTTTTTGGGCCTTTATTTAAACTAGCTAATTCTTTAGGGGTTACTCTTGTTCATTATCAAATTGTTAGTTATTGTGAAGCAGGATGATAACTGAATGCTGACTTTTAATATCCAATCCTAATACAAAAAGCTTTGACCACTGCAGTGACGTCATTTTGTTTAAGTATTAATTAATCAATGATCACTTGTAAATGTCTGTAAACCATCTGTTTTGGGTCATGCGACCATAATTTCTTTGTTTGCTTCCTTTCTTCCTCATGTATGAGTCCTACCTCTATTAAATGCAACAGGTTATTATCAGCTATCAGTTGGACTGACTGACTTTCATTGTTGAAGATTGCAGATGCCCTTTTTGAGATCACACTCCCAAGATTTTCTGGAGATATTCTTCCAAAATCTGATGCTGGAATAGTTTTGGCCATAGCTGATAGGTACTCTATTTTCAAGTATAATTATTTTGATCTTCCATTATAAAGATTTCTACCTATCACAAATTTGGTTTGGCAGCAGTCTCTTTTCCAACCTTTTTTGTTTGTTTTGTTAGCCTCATTGCAACCTTGACCTAATGCTGAAAATTCAATTATGTGCTTATTTTGCAACTTGTCCCTGTATGGCAGTAGTCAGGTTGAGTATACTGGATTATATATGCTGCTATTTCTTTTTATAACTCAGAAAATCTTCATCACTGTAACAACCTAGGACCTCATCAAAAAAGACTAGTTAGAAGATATTATTTAGATTACTTGGCTCCAGGTAGGTATCCAAGATCTTCTCAGGGAATAACCAATGTGGGACTAAATATATGCCTACACAAGTCCTTATATACTCCTCCTGCTTAATCATAACTTTCTCGCCAAGGATCTAAATACATGCAAATCCATTCATAAACATCACGATCAACTGATGGTCAGACCCAATGAACCTATGCTATAGTATCCCTTAGTCCACAAAGGCTTTGGGTTAGATCGGCTCTAATACCATTTATAACAACTCAGGATCTAATCCAAAAAGACTAGCCAGAAAGTATTATTTAGGTTCCTTGGTCCTATATGAATATCCAAGATTTTCCTAACGAATAACCAATGTGGACTAAATGCATGCCCACACGAGTCCCCAATCCCATCCATAATAGATTACCTCTATGGAAACATATAGTCCTTCAAACTTGCAAACAATTTGAAAGTAAATATTCTACATGATTCACTTCAAAAAAATGCAAATGCATATTCAGTTAAAGCTCAAAAGACTTTCATAGTGATGAATTCCATCTAATTATTTTTTCTACAAATATGATCATGTCATGGGTATATGTTTTAAACTTTGCTGTTGTTCAAGCTTAAAGTGAGTTTGGATCAACTTAGATTCAAGGTTGATTTGAATATGGCCTGATTTAAGGGATATCAAGCTGATTAAAATAAACCTGTCTTTGTCTACGGTCTATGTTAAACTCGATTAAGTTTGTTCAAAGGAGAGGAGGCCAAGTTTAATCTATTTCTCAAGCTTAAAATCGATTTCAAATCAAGTTCTTTCAAGCTTAGTTAATTAGGTACCAATAGGGAAATTGTCTAGTGCAGAAGGCTTTTGTTTGGGGAACCAAATACTCGCATACCATGAGAACAAAGCAAGAGGCTATCGGTGCATATGGTTTGCTACATACAGAGGTGCTGCTGAACTAAACCAATGAAGAAACAGCAGCAATTTTTTTGGTTTAAAAGGATGTTAGAGCTGAGAAGCTAAACTCATAGAAAGACAATAGTTGAAGGATGCAAGTACGAAATAAAAAAGCATAATCTAAAGTGGAGGTGGAATTTATCAGGAACACAATGGAAGTTAGAATCCACAGAAATCATAGACCATATGCAAGATGATGCATTCAAATTCCTGGGAGTTTCATTCAACATTTCCTCAAAAAAGAATTTTATCATTCAGAAGCCATTGTTGATCCATCCTCAAAGGCATAGGGCCCCAGTCATGTCAGTCTTATCCTTGGTTGTCATTAATATAGGTCTATGATCAGAAAGTGGCTGATAGATTCATTCCCAGTTTGCCTTATTGTCGGTTAGACCAGGTAAAAGCTTTCATTTTTTCATTAAAATAAGATTTATGCTGAGCAGTTCTCTGAATGTAGACATGAGACAGTAGTTACACCCTCAAATATTAATCTCACTTGGTCCACTTTTAGGTCATGCTTCCACTCCACCTCCATAACTTACGCCACTCTGAAGTTTGAACTATAAACAATGTAAAACTTATGTTTTCTCCTATTGATCTCATTTTCGCTCTTATTTCTGTTTTTGTGCCTTGCTTCAAAGGGATAAGAAGGGAACCAACAGGGCAGGTTTCCTGGCCTAAACAGTAGTCGGTGAAAAAGAATGGTGCAAATGTGCAGAAAGGTACAAATGTGCTCTGTTAGCAGCCAAAAGAAATTGTGTCAAATATTCTTGAGCAATTTTTTGGAGATCACAAGATAGATTCAGACTCTCATTGTCTATAAAGGTTCACTATACCGGTCGGTACCAAATAGTACATAGTCTTGTATCATACCGACACTCGGTATGCCTCGCTGTCTCGTATCATACCACATGCCAATAATGTAACAGGATAGTACCGATACGGGATCCATTATCAAGATGGCAAACTTTGGTCTATATAAATCTTCATGTTTAGGAATCTGGCATGTTGCTAGATTTTGACATGAATTTAGAAATATATATTGATTAGTTGATGGCAACTTGGATTACAATTATTTTTTGTTGGGCATATGTCCTTTAGTCATCATTGAAGTCGTATGAAAGTCTTGAGTTGCAATGGCTTATATATGGTACCATGTAACTTGACCAGATAAATGTAGGAAGGAATTGACTTGGCCTACAATCAAATAGTTAATTAATCATGAGAACACGCTTACCCTATGTTTGTTTGGGGTCATGAGAGGGAGGATGGGTGGGATTGGAAGGATAGATGGCCTCCACCCATCATTTGATTCAAAAAATTTTTGGAAGGATTACTGAAAAGGAGGCATTGTCTATCCATTTTGGTCTATCAATTTGCATCCTTCCAATTTGGGAGGATGCAAGGAAGGATAGAGCATGTAAAACGTGGGTTTCCATGTTAACAAAATTATCCTCATTATTTTTTTTTGATGAAACTCTAACACTTATTCACTTTCATTCATTTTGTTTGTATATTTTTTATTTTACCTATATTATTTACCCTATGCTATTAAATTTTATTAATGATTTTTTTAATTTTAGTACATAATTACCATAATTAGAAGTAAAGAATCAGAACTATCTTCTGTTTTTTATTTATATTCATTATCTTTTATTAAGCTATTTATGTAAAATTAAGTAATTTAAACTCTAACACTTATTCACGTTTTTATTCATTTTATTTATATATATAGTTTTTATTTTACCTAATACCTATTCTATTTATCCTATGCTATTAAATTTTATAAGCAATTAGAAATTTACAACAATCTTCTTTTTTATTTATATTCACTATTTTTTATTTGGCTATTTATGTAAAATTAATTAACTATATAAATTAAGTTATAGATTAATTTATTATTCATAATTAATATATAAATAAATTTATCCATCTATAATTAATTTATAAAATTATTTATTTATTTTAAATTAAAATTAAAGTTAAGTATTTATATAAATTTTTATATAATTATAAATTATAAAGATTATAAATATATATATTGTCTTATTATTTTAGTATAAATAAGTGTTATAAATTGATAATAATATTTTTTTATCAAAGGATACTTTAATAAAATTATTATACAATATTATCCATCCTTTCTTTCTTTCCTTCTATACCAAATAGAGGATGAAATCATTCCCATCCATTCTTCTGTGTTTCACCAAACATATGGACCCATCCATCCTCTTCTCATCCATTTTTTCTTTCCTATCCATCCTTCCTCCAATCTATCCTTCATACCAAACATAGGGTTAATGAGCATTTCTTCGCTGTAAGAAGACATGCATATATACAATCATTATACAACTTGTATAGAGAATAATTAACTTGTATGGAGAATAATTGATACACTAATAAATAGCTTAATTCATCAAAATAAGCATTTTTTTTAAATTTTTTTGGGGGACAATGTTATGACAGACGTAAAGAGAGGCAATTTGCTAAAAATCTATGATAGTATAATTTTGTATTTCTAGTTTCTGTGGTGCTTTTGACTTAATTTTCCCTATTTACTTTTTCGTATGGCTTTCTAGTAATATGGCAGTGAAACTCCCTCAGAATGCGGCTGGAACTATTTTTACTTGGACTTGGCCTTCTAGAGTTTGTCCTTATATGTTCCTGTTATCCATGCTCAAGCTTAATATCTGAGATTCTGATCTTTCATTTCAAACTGTACTGTTGTTTATCTATTAGTGTTCCTAGTGTTTTTTATAATCTTATAGTAATGTTTGATGATAATTTTGTGCATCAAACAGGCTGGATAGTCTTGTTGGTTTATTTGGTGCAGGCTGTCAACCAAGTTCCACAAATGATCCTTTTGGTCTGAGAAGAATCTCCTATGGCCTTGTAAGTGAAAAAGGAGGTGGGGGGGCTAAATAGCTTTTGCTTATTGTTCTCATCAAATTGATTTGTTTATCTCTTAATTTCAGGTCCAGATACTAGTGGAAAATAAAAAGAACTTGGACCTAAGAAGTGCTTTGAGTCTAGTGGCAGATGTGCAACCTATAAAGATTGATACCAATATTATAAGTCATGTGAGTGGATGTAGTCAAACTTTTGGTTTTATTAAAATTAATTTTGTTGCATCTTTGTAATTGCTATTTTTTCATCAGGTACTACAATTTGTCACACGGAGATTAGAACAACTTTTGGTATGTATTGACATAAAGATTAGTTTTCCATCTAAGATGCTTGCTTTTGCTTTTGGTCCTCTTGCTAGCGTCGAGCCTTCTTTTTGCGTGTTTGATGTTTATTCTTATCAGAACTAATAGTTATTGTGTTTTCCCCATTTTGGTATGTATTATTGTTTCATTCTTTTCTTTAAGAAGATCGTGTTTATTTCATGGTTTTAAGTGATGGCTGGTATGGTGCATCATGCTGTGCCATTGCCTCACTGATCCACACACTGGTATGGTACCACTCGCATGTTGTTTTGTCAGTGCATGCAAGCACTAAGATGGCTTAGCATGCTGAAGGACTTATCATGCCAGTGACAAGCTAGCACACAATCGACATGCAGTACACACCAATCCTTGATTGTTTTGTTTAATAGCAAGTTTATCATGATTAGTGGCACTAGATTTTGTCCATCACATTGTATTGTATGTCCATGCTTTGTTTGACTGATGTAAGAAAACCCCGAAAGCACCATCTCCTAGACCTCTCTTTCTTTTCCTTGGATGCTACTTCTATAGAGTATATTGGCAGATTTTTGCTGCAGATTTTGGGATTTTTGTTCTGGATCTGGAGACAATCACTGTAAGAAATGTCGGGTCCAAACCAGATACGAATACAATGCAAAATTTGGAGTCAGTGTGATCTGGATTTGGTTCAGAAATGGTTTCCTCTTTATTGCTATGGCTTATATTACTGAAAATTTGTAGTATTGTAAATGATAATTAAGGTTCATCTTATTATCATTTATCACAATTTAATTCCACCAAGGTCAGATCTAAAACCATTTAGGTTGTAAGCCAATTTTGAGGATCTATATCAGAACTAATAGTTTGTTTCTGATGAGAGATTTCTGATCACATTTAGATTAGGTTATTGGGATCCTTTTATGGCTGAGTTAGAAACTAAGAAATAAAAACTTGTACTATCATTTAAAAGGATATTGTCAATTATGTTCATAGCAGGATACAGTTTGGTCTAGTGTGAACAGGTCATTGTCTCTTTTAGTGTTTTTGCTTGAAATTTATATTTTGTTTATTATTATTTCTTTATAATAGTTGGAGAGATCTACCCTAGCTAAATGACTGAATGGAGGAGGAAGGGGGGCAGCTTTTTGCCATGGAGAGATTTCTTTTTGAGGAAGAAAGATATGTTTGCGATTCAATATAGTTGAGATGTCAACCGCAATATAGGAGAAAAGAAAGAAATAGCAACAAAATCCATTGTGAGGCACTACAACTTGGATGTTCTACAACTTGATGATTTGCAAAAGGTGATTTGCATATTATTAAGAAGTTTCCAAGGCATTAATGGATGTTTTTCCGAGTGTTTCAGCTTGTTGTTCCATTCTTCTTCCTTCATGAGTTCAGGGTTTAACTTTATTTACTGAATTTGACACTGCACTCTCGTTTTATGAATCCAAATATCCCCTGCAACGTTCTGATCTCTACCGCATGGATGTTATGCTTA
Organism: Elaeis guineensis; assembly: GCF_000442705.2. Taxonomy (NCBI): domain Eukaryota; kingdom Viridiplantae; phylum Streptophyta; class Magnoliopsida; order Arecales; family Arecaceae; genus Elaeis; species Elaeis guineensis. The sequence continues at coordinate 21,246,138 of NC_026004.2, read as the reverse complement.
TGTTCCGTCGAGCCAATTGAGAAAAAAAAAAATCCACTATGATATATCATGAGTTAAAATGGTAAACGTGTGGTCTTCATTTTTTTTTCAGAAAAAAAAGGTATTCTGTTGTAGAGGATGGAGCTGCTGCATACTACAGAAGATTATATATCATTCTTGGAAACATCAAACCAGTTAACTGTGCATATCTCATTTATAGTATTTGCATTGGACATTTGGACCTATGTCATAATCTTTTGCATTAGTTCCAATTGATGTTTGCCTTAATTAACAAGCTAGGTGTTAGCTGATATTGCTGCTTCCAGACTTACGGTAACTTGTTTTCTAGTTGCATTAGATCAGTTAGTTGTCCTCTTGAATGTTGACTTGATTTTCCCTGAGATATTTTTCTTTCCTATGATTAATGATCAAAGTCATATGTTATGTACTGCCTGTTTGGAATATGTTAATGAAACAGCCATATTTTGTATGCTGCTAATATATATATATATATATATATATATATATATATATATATATATATATTTTAAGGATTGACTTCTCTTTTAAAATTTCACTAAGACCACTGTTCATTAACCAATGAAGATCAAAGTATGAATTTCATTATCAGAAGCCAGGTTAGAGGGTAATTAATAACCATCATTCTTAATGCTTAGTCATTGTCAGCAGATGAGTTGTTGTTAACTAATCTTTTTGAATTTAGTAATTAAAAATTTTAATTTACAACACATTTGGTAGCAAAGTTCACATTAAAATAATAAGAAGCACCCTGATTGCGGATGAATAACAACCACATTATCCTATTTAAATGCTATTGAACTAATTTTTCAGGAACAATCCACGTGAGTATATGTATATCTATATATCTACACACACACACACACACACTATTATAATGACAGGAGGTTTGTAGCTGGACTTAGGGTGTGATTAGGCTCCTTCCTATAGTTGCACTCTAAAAGAAACCTTCACATTAAATATAGTAGAGAAAAAAATGAAAATGACTTTGTAGATGGAGCCAATGTGGGAAAATGTGGAGACATGGTGCCCCTACCTCTTAAATATGCTATATAAAAGGTGTGTTTTGCTCATCTGCTGTGAGTCTTATTTTCTATCCTGGAAATTTTGACTTTTTTTTTCAAACCTCTTAACAAATTTAATCTTTAATGAAATTGAGCTCTTAAAATAAAATAATCTCTATACATATTGGAACTCCATGACACATTGAAACCACACTCAAAAGAAAACTCCAGCAAAGTCCCTATCTCTTTCTTTTTCTCTCTTTTAAATATGGCAGCTTTTCCTTCTCCCAGCAAAATCTTCAACAAATCTTGTCTTCTCTTAAACTCTCTCTCTCTCCAGCTTCCCCTCCCCACTTTTTTTTTGATTTTTTTATTATTATTTTTTTTGATAAGCATGTGCTGGTGTGTGTGTGTGTATGGTGATTTTGTTTTGGAATTATATTTAGTGATTATGTTTTATCTCAGGTGGATAAGGGCATAAGTGCTGAAATAGTCCATTCCATACTTGCAGAGCGTGCAAATTGGCCTTGTCTGGCAGCACAATCAGCAATGGAAGTAAGTGACTTTTGGTCATTTTGATATTTTAAAGTTTCTTTTGTATCAATTTGTGGGCTTACTCATGCATATTCATCAAGGCAAGAAGTATTCATCTTAATTGTAGTTGTGTCATCAAATGGATCAATGTTTTCATTTTTTATTCTCAAATTAGTTATGACACTTTTTAAGCTTAATTTCAACTTCCTAGGGCCGCTTTTTAAACTACAGTTTTTCATCTATTCCTTTAAAAGATCGCAACCTTCATCATTAGTCTTGATTTTGTTTTTTCAAATTTTCATCATGTACATATAAGGTCATCCAAGAGACATGCTCTACATGTTTTTCCTTCAAACACTTCTTGCTAAGCTATGCTCTTTTGCTATTGTTCTTTGTGATGGATTTGTGAAAATATATTTCTCTAATTTAGTAGGACCAAGGTTCACCGAGATGGTACAGTGATTTGTTCCAGTTGGATACCAGTATGTTACTGTATGGGTCTGTATTGTGCTGTGCTGGAGTATACCGATACAAGGAGAGGAAGGGGGAGAGGGAGAAGGAGAGGGAGGGAGAGAGAGGGGCGGAGGGTTGGGGGGGAGGGAGACGGAGAGAGGAAGAGACTCATCGGATGAGGGCTTCGATGGGGATGAAGGCTTCGATAGGGATGACTGACAAGGGCCTTGATGGCGATGACTGACGAGGGCTTGTTACTATTGAAGGCAGCTTCCATGAAGCGAGCAAATGAGAGAGAGAGAGAGCCTTCAGCGTCCATGAAGCGAGCAATTGAGAGAGAGAGCCTTCTCTCGAACCATCAAATGGGTGAGGTGGGAGAGATTTTACATATGAACCTACCTAAGCGGCTAAGCCATCCCGAGCCAGCATCAATATAGTTCAATATGGGCCAAACCTTCTCGGTTTGGGTCGGTTCAGCGATCACCGAGTAGGACTATGAAAAATATCATTATCTATCAATTTATGTTACATTTTCAAAAGCTGCAACAGACTAGCTTAATATCAATTTCCAAAGTTTCCCTTCCAAACTAAAAGATTCCATGCATTCTTTCATAAGGTACAAGCCTCCATGAAGTTCTTTTTAGATCTTCCCACATGGATGCAATAGATACAGGTTCAAGAGCTGGGAAGTGATGGTACCAAAAGCAAAAATACCTATGAAGTCTTTTTGACTGCTCAAGATAACAGAATAATACTTGTAGCATACTGGCATTCTGAGGTGTAGTGTTCTGCTTGCTTCAACCTAAAGATTTAACACTCAGCATACAAGTTTGGAATTCTCACTACGGGTTGCTTTAGTCCAAATTTTACTATTTAAACTTTCAAGTATTATGAGTGCCAAATAAAATTGATAAGTTCTTTTGACATTTAAATGATGATATAATTGTCAAAATGGTTAAAATGGACTGCTAAATATGTAAGAATATAGGAAGATTGTATATTTTGTTAGACGTAAGCCTTGTTTGGAATTGTGACTTTAAATTTATAATTATTAAAAGGATGGCTTCATGATTCAGAAGCTGTAGATGCATGCATGTGGGGTAACATTATTATGAAAATTAGAAGTAAAAAGAGACAACAAAAATATGGGCCTGTATGGGGACAAAAAAGTAAGATGACAGTGATGATGAGAAATGGTAAAGAATAGAGTTCTTGATGGGAACAAAATATTACATATTAAGATATAAACAAAAAACGCTGAAGAAATTGAAAATTAGAGGAAGGATGCAAAGAGTATGTATGATTTAGCCAAGTACTTGATTTGAGAAAAGCAATTAGGTGGCTTTCTTGTAGATAGTTGCTGGAAAGGATGCTTCATCTCTTTTATGTATATGTATGTGTTTACATGCAAAAGTTCAAGCTTATGCAATGCATGCCATGTAAATAAACCAAAAAAAAATTGCAATGCAATCATTACATTTTGTTAGCTTTTCTCTTTCTCTTTTTTTTTTTTTTTATGGGTATTCTGAGTACTGGATTTATAAAACATAAACAGCTGAATTTACTAGGCTTTCATCAATTTTCCTGTCTCAGAATTTAAATGTATTACTGATATAAACACCTCCTATATGTAAAAGAAGATATCTAATGGACTTTGCTGACTAAACATTTACTTGATGTTTTAAAAGGCACTTCTTAAGTGATTAGGCACCACTTGTCAATCAAGCTACCACTATTACAGCAATCTAGTAGTGTATAGCTCAAATCATCCATATGAACATTTCTTGAATGTTATCAATTTAAGGTTTTATTTTAATTAGTAAAGTAATGAATATCAGCTCACGAACATCTATTCTCAATGCAGATGGAAGTCTTGTCTAGAGGTGATATTTTTCCAAAAGTAATTGAAGCGTATTCACGGCCAACAAGAATTATTCGTGGGAAGGACATCAATGCTGATTTGGAGGTAATAATTGCGACTTATGTGGGTCCTTCAGTTACATTAGTCTACAACCTATTGGCTTGCTAATAAATGCCTTGATTCCAAAAGCTTAAGCTGATGAGATCTAGATTGACAATGTTTATCAAGCTACACTTGCCTAAATTTCCCATGCGGCCCCAACCATGCATGTGAAGAAATAAATAAGTCAAGGCAATGGTCGGGTTACGTATTGACCATAAAGAGTTGGCATTGATATTGCAATGTCAATCACCTCTATAGTATGACCTATCATCATGTTATGAATAGTAGGATACAATACCACAGAGACTAAATAAAGAAGTTTGCTTTCAAGAAGTGATCTTATGTCTTAATTAAGCCAGGTTTATGTGAATTATTATGCAAATTGCATTCTTAAGAGTCACATATAGGGTCATCATTATGGATTCCCTACTTTCTTGTCCAGCCTTTATATGAAGATGCAATAGTGTGTTGAAAATAAATGGATTTTTTTTATAAACTATAGAGAAATAGTCACATGAAGCTGTCCAACATATTGCCCATGATCAAAAATCCTTCTTAAAGGAGCAGCTAATGTAAGAACACTACCTGATATTTAGTGAAATAATATCAGAGTACTTATTGTTTTGACAAAAAGAAATTATAAATGATAATGCTTTAGAATGCCCTTCCTTCTTCTTGCCATGAAATTATGAAAATGCAACTGGTTTCTGGGAGAAAACACAAGGCACGTTTAAAATGGAATATCTGCAAAGCAAACAAGTAAGCTAGACTAATTGGTTGCCTTCACCTTCCACAACTAAAGGAAGTTTTAAGAGAATAATTGTTTCTTTAAACATAAGATGATCAATTCATATTCATGTGATTCAAGTTCATATATGCAAGCTGATGTATTCAAGTTTCAATACTATCCTTATCTAAAATCACGTTTTGTACTTTGTTATGTTTCAAATTCTTGCTTGCTAAACTCCTTGTAATTTGTTATATACTAATCTGGAAAGCCTTCTTGTTTCTTGCAATAAAATTGGAACACTGTATAAGTAAGACTTCATTCTTTTATTATCCTGTGGCTTGGAGTTTGTAATATGGTGCTGCTGATAAAATCAAACAACACAAAATAATTTTATGCATTCTTGTGGCAGTGTTGGTTTTGGATATCAGTGAGGGTGTGTGAGAATCCTGATCAGTACAGAAATCATTTTTAATCTAGTTGACAAGCTACAAAGTTCTTTTAAAAAAAAAAAGAAAAGAACACAACAATCTAAATCCAGCCCAGTAACCTCAAGTGAAATTGTTGAATAGGTAAATGAGGCTGCATTTGAGAAAAATGAAGAACGAGCATTGTGGAGTGCATACTTGGCTGTAGCAACTAAAATCCATCCTGGTACCTGCAATTCCTTTTGTAATTTGAATTATAATCTTAAAGCCATTGTGGTATTATTTCTCATCACCATCTTGATTCCTATGCTGTGCTTCCTAGTGCGATCCTCACATGGCTTCTGTATTCTATGCGATGCTCACATGGCTTCTGTATTCTATGTACATCTTTCAGGTGTTGATATTGATATTTTTGTAATGGCATCTTTACTGTTGCTACAACCACTTGAAGATTTCTTTGACAATGTTTATGTTATGGCGGTAAGCTTCCTTCTTATTGCCTTCTGATATATCCTGGTCTATTGGCAACATGATCTAGATTCATCACTCTAATTTAATGGTAAAAGAAACTTGCTGAGAATATTCTGTTACTAGTTGCGTAAGTGGCTTGGTTCTAAGATGTAAAATCTATGTTGAATCACTACTTAGCAGGGTAACTTAGACTTGGATCTATCTTTGTAGCCCATTCCAGGTGGAGCTGCATCAATTTTACACGCCAGGAAAGTAAAACAGGAAAAGAACAGGAGCCTCTTTTCTCTGTTTCCAAGTCCCACCGTCCCTTCCTCTTCCTCTCTTCTCTGTTGTCCCAGTTCAGCCATTCCTTCTTTCCTTGCTTTTTCCTCTGTTTCCAATCTCGAGCACACAGCAGTCCAGCCTTCTTGTTACGCTTGTTATATTCATTTCCCTGTTTGCAGTCTGGATGCTTTTTCCAGTCGAATTGTTGTTATTATTTGTGTGTTTCAAGTCCACATATCAATAATATTATTATTAGCATTGTAACATTATCTTGACAATATGTTTTTGTTAATGTTTAGTTCTTACAAAATTTGGTGATTTTTGAACTTGTCTTCTTGTGAATTATATGTTTGACAATGAATCTATACTGAAAAAGGATGCAACACACACACACACACACACACAATTAGATCAGCTTTTCATACCTCGTGTATGCAGTTCATGTACATACATGTAAGCTTAGGGGTGCATATTTGAAATATTCGAGACTTCCCTTCCTAGGCAGCTGCCTTATCACCTTCATCGACCAGCCTTGCTAGTCCTTTTCACTACCTTGGTCAATAGGAAAATTTTAGATTCATGGATCAGTTCTTGCTAACATATCATTATTTATTGTTCTTTGCATGCCTGGTTGCAGCTTTCGACAACCATAGTTCACTTTTCCTTTTTTTTTCTCCTCATTTTGGGTGGAAGTGAAATCTCATGCACTTGTGTCCCTCAACAGGAGGACCAAAAGATCAGGAACAACAGGCTTGCACTTCTTAAGAGAATTGCTGATCTGCCCAAAGGGATTGCAGACCTCTCAATTTTACCAGGGTTTTAGAAGCCCCGACATCTTTCATATTATGGGTGCAAGGCAGATCAAATGAGAGATATCTAGTCTCAAAATATTTATTGTTGTATAATAGCGGCTTCCATGGGAGGAGGGTTTCAATACTCTCTCTCTCTCTCTCTTTTTCCTTCAACATAACCTTGTAGAGACTTTGAGTTTTTTAAGCCTCTCCTCCCGAGTGTTGTATTTCTTTCAATTTTATATAAATTGATTAATTATTTAATCAATAAATTAATAATTTAAATGCAGCTGATTATCATCTTTTATTTCTTCAGCTACTTGAAAAATGCGCTAATGGACTTGTAGGTCATGTGTGATGTAAGAAGGTAATTTGTGAGAGCACGTGGTTGTGTTTCAGTTGGAGTAAAATCAGTCCTTTCTCAAAGTAAATCTATTTACAATTTCAAACAACTCCAAAGGGCATGCATACTTAGTTAAGAACACATGTTTACAATAAAAAAGAAGGAAAACAGGAATCTCATAGGTGGGTAGTGGTGGTAGGATACCGCGAGGTTGCTTAAAAAAACATATTACCTGGATGTTTTCTTGGCAACAAATCTAATTTTTGGTTGTCAGCCCAAGCATTTATCATTGTACCAAGCAATGGTCTCCGTTGCGGTCAAGGGACCGGATGGATTAAGCTCTGTATTTATGCTCGTGAGATATTATTGATTTTAGTCTGTATTAAGTACTACATATTTTGTCCTATATAAAAAATATCTTATGAGGGAGAAAAAGTTTCTATCTCATATAAGATAAAATTTTTTTTGACTAACAATCGATGTAAAATTAAAGATGCCGTTCTCTCATAATAGTAACTATAACTACTTTAGTCAAGGAGGACTCTGTGTTCACGGATAGAAGGTAGATTTTGTCGGAGAAAAATTCAAAAAAATTTTATAATATTTTTTTAAATATTTTAATTTAAAATATTTTAATTTTTTATTATCATGCTTTTAATTTTTGATTGTTGGATTTTTAATTACCAATGGTCATGTGCATTTTCTCTTATTTTTACTTTTATGATCGTTGGATTCTGTATTAAAGATTTTGATCGTTGGGCTCCTTACTAAAGGAGCCAGTCGTATCTTGAGGTGGTTTTTTTAGATATTTCTATATAAGGGATGGGAATACGCTTTAGGACGATGTTTTGCACGCTTCTGATTTGCTTAATCATCATTTTTTATTTTTAATTTTTTTGAGTTATTTATAATATTTTTTTATAATAAAAAATTTTATTACTTTTCTCACGACAGGTGGGAATGTCTTGAGGTAGTGCCTCGCATGCTTTCGGTTTGCTTAATCATCAATTTTTATTTTTAAATTTTCGTGAGTTATTTACAATATTTTTTGCAATCAAAATTCTTATTACTTTTTTAAAATTATATCTAGTTTTAAATATTATTCCAATAGACCCTTTCTCTACCATCAATATTAGGATCAAGGGTGTTGGAATTCGGGGTTTGGTGCATGCATATGTATTTCAAAATTTTTATTTTCTAAACACTGCAGTGAAAAATAAGATTAAAATATTTTTAATCTGAATTTTGCATGCATAAAAACATAAAACTACATGGATGTATTTCATCTGTTAAAATTGATATATGCTGAAATTCAAATTATGATCAAATCACATATTTGTTTCGCAGTCTCTTTTTTCAAAACTGAATCTGAAAGAGATGAGGCTCTTTGTTAGCTGCACAAATATCTGGCCTCTATGAGTATCCATTTGGGATCAGTTTGGAACAGTCCTCTATAATCTGAATTTTGATTTTTCAAAATTCAGCACGCTGAATCTGAACGAAGCCAAGATCACGATCAACACTTGATCTTTTTCCTTGATTTTCTTCTTCTCCTCTTCTCTAAAGTTTCTCCTTGCTATGTACTGCTACTAGATGCTAGAAACTAGCAAGGAAGAGGTACCCAAACTCCTTTGGGCATGGAACTCCTTAGGACGCGCGTCCCAAGAAAGGAGTGTATAGAACATCCAAAAGAAGAGAAAGAGAGAGGAAGAGAGGGCGTGGGGAGAGCCTTTGGGTATGAGGGGCTACTAGTTTTGATGCTCTAGAGACCTTAGGGGAGATTTCTTTAAATAAGCATAAGGATTGAATCCTATTCAATATTATAATACAAGTCTTACTTGCATTAGGATTCCTATTAACTTAAGTTATCCAACTTACATTAAGAAACTCATTAGGTGCCAACTATTGGAACCCTTGCATCCATAATTAGACATCCTCTTTTGCATCCAAGAGACACCCCATATGAAAATCAAAGGCTCTCTAATTAATGGACACGTCCAAATTGATCAAATCAAAGTGGCACCCCATAATAACTATCAAGGAGATTCATAAGGGACTTGCACCTTTAATTTATGTAATCCATAACCTTGAATACCCAACAATTGAAGTCTCATGAATCTTATTCATATAGGTTATTAGTAGATAATTAAGTTAGAATTAATTTATCAAATAAGTAATCCCAACAGAAAGAGAAATTAGGTCCAACTATGTGCTAGGAAGGTTACCATGAACTCAATGAGTTTCTCTAAACCCAATTGATACTTCATAAGCTCAATTACTTATTTCAGGCCTAATCTCTTTGTTATGTAACCTCATAGGTTCAATTTTATCTAGTAGTGAGACATACAATGATCTCTATCATCGTATCATTGAAACTCTTTTCAATGGGTCGGAATAATTTCATTCTAACTCAACAAAGATTGTCGATCTGGAACAACCCTAGTGAGCTCTCATAATTACCAGTGACACCTAGCAGTATATAGTGGCAATCCAGTAGAACTGAAATGAACCTCTAGGTGCAGTTAACATGTGATTCAGTCCCTCTATCGTGAGTCCCGACTAGATGGCAGGTCATAGATAAATCGTCAAACCTCAACATCAGTCATATGATAGATTTGATTAGCTCAAATCCAGATGTGATGTCTATGAAATTTTTTTTTCATCAATCACTCTGCTGTGGCCACAGACTCTTGGACTTAACCTTTCAAATCTTATAGGACTACTCTCTATCAAGGTCGATAGATTCTATCTTGATGCGCACCCCACTCCTACAGTGGACCAACTGTCGTCAACATCCACTACAAAGGCTCATTGAGATCCATGTTTATGTGTCAATCAAACTCCAGCAGTCTCACTGCGAGTAGCAGTACCATCTTAAGTCAAAAGACCAGTCACACAATTACAGCATCGAGATAATCACTGACGATTAAATAGAAATCCAAATGATCTCTCGTATGGTCACGCTCAGTGTCAGTTGTTCTCTAACAACCATCCGCACTTATCGTCCTGTGTCTCTACACAGTAGATTAGAGATCCATCTATCCTAAAGAAAGTGATTTGTACGTCAGTCTGTCCGGATCCATCATCGTCTTCATGATGATCCTATGACCGAGAGTATTTAGAAATTAAATATATATCTTTAATTCTCAACACTTTGAGAATATGTATCGAAGCTAATTTCATGGACGATTAAGGACACATTACACTTGAATGAAAAAAAAAATCTTTTTATTGATCATATTAATATATTAAATATAAAATTATGTTCTAGATTTATTATAATGTATCAGTCATATTAACTTTTAGGATATACATCTAATAAAGAGATCGAAGGGATTGATCTTTATGCCTATGCTCATGAAGCATTGTCCGCTTTGGCTGTTATGAAACGGTGCGTTGTTTGATTGTCGGAGATTACTGGGGAAAGAAAAGGGATACACGTGTCATGCATAGCTTGATTGACGGTAGATCGTCAGGGAGATGAGAGAGAAATTGCATCTCTGTTTGACTCTACTTTCTGTTACAATAAATACAGGCCATTGTAATCATTGTGGGATGTGAAATTTATCAATAACAAATGCAGAAGAGAATAATACCCTCTTTCTGGTTCCTAATCATTGAGTTCTTGTGTGTTCTTGGATTGCTTCTGTGATTCCCTTTAACATTGGTATCAAAGCTTGCGGTCCTTGGCAATGGCGGAAGGAACTCGATTGCATGATTGAGAAAGAAGACTGGTCGCAATGATGGAGGAGCTGGAGCTTCGACAAGATCAATTGCGAAGGTGGACAAAAGTGAGACATCAACAGGCTTTTGATGAGATCAAGAGCTTGATTGTTGGTCTCAGCTTACAGAATATGGAGAGAGTGGGTGAAAGGCCTGTTGAAGAGGAAGAGAGGGAAAATCGAGATGGAAGAATCAAGCGTGGGTGGAGCCATTCCACAAAGCTTGAATTTTCAAGATTTGATGGTGAAGGATTGAAAGGGTGGCTTCTCAGGGCAGATTACTTCTTTGAAGTGGCTGGTGTTCCCGTGGATGAACGTGTCAAGATTGCAGCATTACATTTGGAAGGTAAAGCTCTGCAACGGCACCAAGGTTTTATCAAGATTAAGGGAAATGTGGCCTATGAAGATTGGGAAACATATGTTGTTGCTTTGATAGCTAGATTTGGGAGTAATGCTTTTGAAGACCTTCTGGCTGACTTGTGGAACCTTAAATAGGTAAGCTCTTTGCAAAGTTACTTGGATTCTTTTGATGAACTATATCCTAAAGCTGGAATTTGAGAGGATCAAGCCCTGAGTTTTTTCCTTTCTAGATTGGTTGATGAGCTTCAAATGCCTGTTGGATGTTTAAACCTAAATCTCTTGCAGAAGCCTATTCCTTAGCTAGATTACAAGAAATAACCGTAGCAACTATACAAAACAAGCCTAAACCAATTTATAAAACCATCCCTTGTCTTATTGTTACTAATCAAAAAAACTTAAACTCCAGTTTTCAGTCTATTAAACCAATGACCATTACCAACCTTGGACCCAAAGACCAACTGGTCATCCGTTGCTGCAGCACCAAAAATTAACCCTCCAGTAAGTAAAAATTCTAATTCCAGAATCACCAATAAAGATATGGACGAGAGGAGGGCTAAGGGTCTTTGCTTTTGGTGTGAAGAAAAATATACACCTAATCATAATTGCAAGAAAAAGAGGGCTTATATCATGCAACTAGTTGATGAAGAAGAAGAAGAGATTGAGGCATCTGATCTAAACATTCAAGAAATGATAGATGTGCAGTTATCATTGAATGCTATGTGGAGAATAGAAGGGGTTTAGACAATGAGATTGAAAGAAAGATGTTAAAACAAAAGGTTGAGAATATTGATAGATACAGGCAGTACTCATAATTTTTTGAATACCAAAGTAGCTCAAAAACTTAAATGTAAACTAGAATCAGCAGTTGCAGTTTCAGTAAAGGTAGCCAATGGATAGAAACTGCCTTGTGAATATATTGGCAAGCAATTTGAATGGTTTATGCAGGAGAACAAGTTTGTAGTAGAGGTCTATATCTTAAATCTTGATAATTATGATATGATATTGGGAGTTCAGTGGTTTTCTATATTGGGAGAAATTTCTTGGAACTTCCAAACCCTGAGGATGACTTTTCAATTAAATGGGGAAGCTTGTGAATTGCTTGGAGAGGCTTGAAAATCAATTATGGGCCAACTAAACAGCTTGCAACTTAGTAGTCAGTATGCTTGTTTACTACCTGAACTAGAAGTTAATATCAGTTTTGAGAATGAAGGAAAAGAATACTATTATATGGCTACAGTGCAAGAACCATGGCTTGAATTGGAAGAAGTTCTGAAGTCCTATGAGGATCTCTTTAAGGAACCTACGAACCTTCCTCCTAAAAGAGCACATGACCATAGAATTAACCTGAAGGAAGGAGCAGTGCTAGTGAATGTAAGGCCTTACAAATATGCATCTGCTCGAAAAGATGCAATTAAGCAGCTAGTATCAGACATGTTGCAGGCAGGGGTTATTCAAAACAGTATAAGTCCCTATGCTAGTCCAGTGGTTCTTGTTAAAAAGAAGGATGGATCTTGGAGGCTTTGCATTGATTATATAGTCTTAACAGTTTAACAATCAAAGATAAATATCCCATTCTAGTAATTGAAGAGTTGTTGGATGAGTTGGGAACAGCTGCAATTTTTTCAAAAATTGATCTTAGATCTGGCTATTGGCAAGTTCGAATGTTTGAAAGGGATATCTATAAAACAGCCTTTAAAACTCAGGAAGGATATTATGAATTCACTGTCATGCCTTTTGGTTTGACTAATGCCCCTGCAACCTTCCAAAGCCTTATGAATTCTATCTTTAAATCCTTCTTAAGGAAGTTTGTTTTAGTGTTCTTTGATGATATTTTTATCTACAGTGTTGACAAACACCAGCATATTTTGCATCTTAAGTTGGTATTGCAGGCCATGGGGGATCACCAGTTATTTGCTAAAAGGAGCAAGTGTACTTTTAGCAGCTTGGAGGTTGAGTATTTAGGTCACATAATATCTTCGAAAGGGGTTCACACTGACATGAGTAAGGTAGATGTTGTTAAGAAGTGGCCAGAACCCAGAAATCTTAAACAATTAAAAGGATTCTTAGGCCTTACTGGATATTATAGAAGGTTTGTTAAAAATTATGGATCCATAGCCAAGCCTTTGACAAATTTATTGAAGCGGACTCTTTTGTGTGGACAGCTGAGGCACGGGAAGCTTTTCAGTTCCTTAAACAAGCCAGGGTGACAGCTCTTATTTTGACTCAACCAGATTTTACTAAAGACTTTGTTGTGGAGGCTGATGCTTCGGGGCATAGAATAGGAGCAGTTCTCATGCAGTCAGGCCATCCAATTGCTTTTATCAGTAAGGCATTATCTCATCGAAATCAATTATTATCAACTTATGAGAGGGAGCTTCTGGCAATCTTGCTTGCAGTGAAGAAGTGGCACCATTATTTACAATCCAAGCATTTCACGATTCTGATAGATCACCATAGCTTAAAGTATCTATTGGATCAGACACTTCGTACTCCCACTCAGCAGGCATGGATGGCCAAACTAATGCAATTTGATTATGAGATTAAATATAAGAAGGGCATTGAGAACAAAGTTGCAGATGCTTTGTCTAAGGCTCCTCATTTTTCTCTGCAAGTTTTAACTTCAACAATTTTACCAGCTGCTTTGTTTGAATAGATCAGCAATACTTGGCAAACTGATGCTCATTTGTCCCAATTGATTAAGGACAAGTTAGAGGATCCAGCTACACATCCAGCTTATACTTGGAACAATCAGCAATTGAGAAGAAGGGGAAGATTGGTGGTGGGCAAGAATGAGCAATTACATAAAGGATTGATACAGTTGTTTCATGATTCTAATACTGGTGGCCATTCTAGTGTGACTGCAACATTGAAGCACCTTGCTTCAATTCTTTACTAGCCTGGTATGACCAAGGAAGTTAGAGAATGTATTAGAACTTGCTCCATTTGTCAACGGTTCAAACATGAGCTGGTTCCTTCTCCTGGGTTGCTGCAGCCATTACCCCTTCCATCTACTTTGTTTAGTGATATTACCATGGATTTTATAGAAGGCTTATCAGTATCTCAAGGGCGCACGGTGATTTTTGTGGTGGACCGTTTGTCAAAATTCAGTCACTTTATAAGCCTCAAACATCCTTTCTCAGCTAAACAGGTGGCAAAACTTTTCTTTGATAATGTGTATAAGATGCATGGCCTGCCAAGTACTATCACAAGTTTTTTGGAAGGAACTTTTCAAATTGTAGGGAGTTCAATTGCAGTTCTCCACAGCCTATCATCCACAAACAGATAGGCAAATTAAAGTTGTCAACAGGTGCTTGCAATGTTATCTTTGTTGCATGACAGGGGACTTACCCCATTCCTGGATTCAATGGCTGTCTTTGGCTCAATTCTGGTATAATACACCTTTCACTCCACCATCCAGACCACTCCTTTTGAAGCCTTGTATGGCATACCTTCCCCGTTGCATCTACCTTATTTTTCTGGTGATTCCAACATCTCTGCTGTGGACATTTATCTGCGAGATTGTGAATTTGCTTTAGCTGTGCTCAAGTACCATCTACAGTGGGCTTTTCATCGCATGAAAGAGCAAGTTGATAAACACAGAACAGACAGGCAGTTCGAGGTGGGAGACTGGGTATATCTTAAATTGCAATAGTATCGATAGACTTTCCTTTGTACTCTCCATCAAAAACTCCAACCTAAGTATTACGGACCTTATCAGGTGTTGGATAAAATTGGTAAGGTTGCTTATAAGTTGAATTTGCCTGCGGAAGCCTCCATTCATAATGTCTTCCATGTCTCTCAGTTGAAACCTGGCTCTCCAACCACTGCACCTGTTTTCCCTTTGCCATCCATCTCTCACATTCAAGATGATTATCCTCAAGAAATCTTAGATCGACGTATGGTTAAGCGTAAAAATAGTGCAGCCACACAGCTTTTGATTCACTGGAGAGGCCACTCTCCTGCTGATGCCTCATAGGAGTTCGCGAATGAACTGCGCGTCAGGTTTCCTTCATTTTTCCTGAAGGACAAGGAATCTTAAGAGGGAAAGTATTTGTTACGAAATTTTTCTTAAGGACAAAGAATCTTAAGGGGGGAAGTATTTGTTATGAAATGGTGCATAGAAGTTAATGAGAATAGGTGGGAATGTTTGTTTTGTTTGTTGGAGGTCGTTACTGGAGAAAGAAAGGAGATACATGTGTCATGCATAGCTTGATTGACGGCAGATCGTTAGGGAGATGAAAGAGAAATTGCATCTTTGTTTGACTCTGTTTTCTATTACAATAAATACAGGCCATTGTAATCATTGTGGGATATGAAATTGATCAATAACAAATGCAGGAGAGAATAATACTCTCTCTCTGGTTCCTAATCATTGAGTTCTTTGTGTGTTCTTGGATTACTTTTATGATTCTCTTTAACATTGGCCCATATCAGGTACCGCACGGTTTTGTCCTATGTAAAAGGCATCTCATGGGAGAGAACGTCTCTCAATCCCATATAAAGGAGGATTCTGGCTTATATGGGATTGAAATTTTTCCTACCCCATGGGTACCTTTTATATTGGACAAAATTGTGTGGCACCTGATATGGGTTAAAATGGATAATATCTCATGAGCATAGATGCAAAGACTGATTCATTCGAGCTATCTGAGTTATCCGACCTCTTAACCATAATATGAGTGTTAAAGGAAGGGTTTGCCTCCTATCCATGAACACAGAGTCTCCATTGACTAGGGAGCTACTGTCAAGAAAGATTTTGGCTTATATGGGATCGGGGCTCTCTCTTTCTCGTGAGACATCTTGTATATAGGATAAAACTGTGTAGCATCTGATATGGATCAAAGTGAACGATATCTTACGAGCATAAGCACAAAGACTAATTCATCAAAACTATCCAATCTCTTAACTGCAAAGTCTCCAATTCTCTAAGATTGCTGGGCTCCACAATTAATATTTGGGGAGAGGAGGATGAAGTTTTAAAAGGGCATGTCAAGGTGGAGGGGCAGAGCGAGACTAACTCTAAGGTGAGAGATTTTTTTTTTTTGGTGGCAACTCTAAGGTGAGAGATTGGTGTTGGGATCTAATCCTTAAATTTGGGGAGTTTGAGAAGGCCGACGTAGTTTGAGCCTCTCAAGTCCTGACAATAACAATCCTTGATCACAAAACTTGCGGATGAAATTGAAGGAAGGTAGGATGGTGAGGCTTAAGATCTAAAACCAATTTTATCAGAGATATTTGATTGGAGATTTCAAATGAGAGAAAAAGTAGTCTTTTTGTGAAAATAATTTTTCTATCTTTCAAGGATAATAAAAAATCATGTATGATATAGAAAACCAACATTTCCATCGGTTAAGAATCAATGCAAAGCTTTTTTTTTTTTTTTTAATATTTTTAATCCTAATGACTTTTTTCTTATAGTTAGTTTATTAAAAATATAAAAAATATTTTATTTTCTTTTTTCCACTGGCGGGAGAAAAAGAAAACTTGCCTCCAAGTGGTGATTGTGATGAAAATTGGCTTTCTACTATCTGGGGAAACAGAAACGCAGGCTGGCTCTCTGGCAATAGCAACCATACATGCTCCTTTCCATCGTAAGCAGCACAAAGCAAATCCTCCCTCGCGGAATAATAACAAACAAATACTTCCCCCTCTCCACGACCGCTCTACAACCAAGCTCCCACAACCACCAACCCAAGCCCCAGTCTCTCCACTCCTCCAACAAAGAAATATCTACCTACATCCGTAATGGAGATTTGGTCTCCGCCCTCAGAGTCTTCAACTCCATGCCTCTTAAAACCACAATCTCTTGGAACTCTCTCCTCGCTGGATACTGCAGGAAGCCCGGAAAACTGAAACAAGCCCTCCAACTGTTCGCTCAAATTCCCCAACCGGATGTCGTCTCCTACAACACCCTCCTCTCTTGCCACCTCCTCAATGCTGACCTTCGCGGCGCCCGCTTCCTCTTTCAAACCATGCCTTTCAAGGACCTCGTCTCCTGGAATACCATGGTCTCTGGGCTATCCCGGCATGGCGCGATGGACGAGGCTCAAGACCTTTTCTTGGCAATGCATCAGAAGAATTCTGTTTCTTGGAATGCGATTGTCTCTGGATATGTGCAAGCCAGCGATATGTGCTCCGCGGAGGAATTCTTCAAGCGAGCACCGGATAGATATGATGTTGTGCTGTGGACAGCGATGATATCTGGGTACATGAGTTGTGGTAAGATTGACAAGGCTCTGGAGCTGTTTGACAGAATGCCTGTAAGGAATTTGGTGTCTTGGAATGCTATGGTTGCGGGGTATGTTAAGAATGGTCGGTCAGAGGATGGGTTAAAGCTTTTCAAGACAATGGTGGGGAGCATTGAGGTGAGGCCAAATTCATCGACCCTGAGCAGTGCTCTGCTCGCCTGCAGCAATCTTTCAGCTCTGGAATTGGGAAAGTTGATCCACCAGTTGGTTTTAAAGTTGCCGCTTGGTTTTGATACAACAGTCGGTACTTCACTAGTGAGCATGTATTGTAAATGCGGGGATTTAGATCATGCGTGCAAGATCTTTTATGAAATGCGTAGAAAGGATATTGTCACATGGAATGCAATGGTCTCTGGGTTTGCACAACATGGACATGGGGTGAAGGCAATAGCATTGTTTGATGAGATGAGGAGTGAGGGAGTGGAGCCCAATTGGATCACGTTTGTCGCGGTCTTATCTGCTTGCAACCATACGGGATTGCTGGATCTTGGAATCCAGTACTTTGAATCGATGGAGAAGGATTATGGTATCATGCCTCAATTAGACCATTACTCTTGCATGGTTGATCTTTTCTGCCGAGCTGGTTTGCTGGCGAGAGCAATACACTTGATCCACTCAATGCCCATTAAGCCACATCCATCCATGTTTGGGACCTTGTTGGGGGCTTGTAGGGTCCACAAGAACTTGGAATTTGCTGAGCTTGCTGCTCAAAAATTAGTTGAACTAGAGCCATGGGGTGCAGGGTCATATGTCCAATTGGCTAACATTTATGCATCCATGAATAGATGGGGTGATGTCTCTAGGGTGAGGAGGTTGATGAAGGAGAATGAGGTGATAAAAACACCAGGGTATAGTTGGATCGAGGTGAGGGGTGTCGTTCATAAGTTCAGGTCAGGAGACAGAGTTCACTCGCAATTGAACTTGATCCATGAAAAATTATCTGAGTTGGAGAAGAAGATGAAGAAAGTGGGCTATGTGCCAGATCTTCAGTTTGCATTGCACGACGTTGGTGAGGAGCAGAAGGAGATGATGCTGATGCGGCATAGTGAGAAGCTTGCTATTGCTTTTGGGCTGATTAGCACATTTTCTGGGACTACACTGAGGGTATTCAAAAACCTCAGGGTATGTGGAGATTGTCACAATGCTGCCAAGTTTATTTCTATGATTGAAGGACGGGATATTATCCTGAGGGATACTACTAGGTTTCATCATTTCAGCAATGGCAGTTGCTCTTGTGGGGATTACTGGTGAAGAAGCTTCCAACTTATGACACAAGAGGCAATCACCAAGAAAGCATGGTTGCTGCATAGGGACCAAAACATTAAAGCTCTGCAAATTGAAAATGCATAGTCAACTAGCAATATAGAGTGAATACAAAATAGTGGCTTATGAATCTGAATTGAATATTTGAAGATCAGTAGGCCAGAAATTTCATGGAATTCTTAAAGTTATTTAAAAGATGTTCTGATGGCTCTATGCTTTTTTTTTTTTGCACCTGAAGTATGGTTCTTGGTCGACAAGTCCTTGATTTTGCAATAGAAACTTTGGCAGATTTGAGTAATCTACCAGAAAGCTGTTGCCAGAATGAGCTTCAGAAACTTGGAACTTAGAAATCTGAGCAAGACGAGCATGCAAGGCAGGCAGAGTAATTATTCTACTGAATTTGGAAGAGGATCATGCAGGTACAAAACATTGATGTGATGGAAGTCTTTTTCAGGCCTTAGATTTCATTCTACAGCAGGTATTGCCTGTTTACTTGAGCTGAAACATTGCCTTACCAAAATCAAGTTTATGCTTCCTGATATTTGAAGTACAGTCCATTTGGAAAATAATGGTGCTGACAGAAATGCTTTCAACTATTTTTTTTTTTTTCCTCTGGATTTGGAAGCCTTGCAAACTTCCAAGAGCGATCCAGAAGAACTTACGCAAAAGCCAATCAATCAGCAATTGTTCAGTAGTAATAGTTTCTACTTACTGCTACCTATAGGATGGTTGTAATTGCATCAAAGTTGATGCATACTGGAAGTTGTATTTCGAAACGTTCATTTGCAGCAAAAGAGGATTACAATTTCTTCATGATCTTTTGCGGTAAAGAAATTTATGGGCATCACAATGCAATTTGAGCGGAATTTTTTGCCTGCAGGCACCTGCCCAACCATCAGTCCATGTAGCTTCTCCTTCTTGTGTATTTGTAATCTCAGTTGGGATGGAGATATATACAGCTATCCATTTGTGACTTCAGTGCAAACTGCTCAACACGGTACACCAGTTACATGTTAGGCTGATCTACATAAATGCATTTTTTATCTACTACATGTAATGCTCATCAATTTAAAGGAACACATATGTTACGTTGGGTATCAGCATTTTCGGCAGAGTCCAATCACGTACGCTATAACATTTTTGGCAACAATGAG
The DNA here is from genome assembly GCF_000442705.2 of Elaeis guineensis. NCBI lineage: Eukaryota > Viridiplantae > Streptophyta > Magnoliopsida > Arecales > Arecaceae > Elaeis > Elaeis guineensis. The sequence goes on along the minus strand of NC_026004.2, from coordinate 21,226,395 downwards.
AGAGCGGGGGTGCTCTAACCACCCTATTCGTGTACCCTCTGATCCCATCTAGGCTAGAATCCATTCTCCTGACTAAGCAAGAGCACTTGAAATTAGGGGTATGTATGTTTGGTTTATGACCGGTATTGAAGTTTATGACTGTAATAGGAGTCGAGCCGGAATAGAATTTGAACATTAGGTAAAAGTGGATTAGATTTTGGAGTATTAGGACATTCTATTCTCCCTCAAATTGGAATGAGAATGAAATCTCTCTAAAACAAACAGCTGGAACGTGAGTTACTTATCCTCATTCTAAGTCCAGAGCTCAACTTCCTCCGATCAAACGTGCCTTAAATTTTCTAGACAAGTCTGAACTCTCATAACCAAGCCTTAAGACCCGAAATCACAAATAAATTGCAGCCAAATCACATCAATGTATGCAAAAACACAGTTGTCTAGAATGGATTATTACACAAGTCAGAAGTCCCATTCCTGATAAAAAAACCACCACATTATGCTTATCCACGTTCAAGTTATGCACGCAACGGTAGCAACTCGCCTGTAGTTCGCGTGCCTATCAAAAGAAGTACAAGGCTAAATACGTGATTCGGTCCTTTGTTTTGATCTCGCACGGTTTCCGGCGTTACGCTTTCCTTGAACCTTACCTTCCTCGCACGCCAGTTTTTTTATTAATGCTCTCCCCTCGTCTCCCTTCGCTATTGGATTTCTCACCATCTTCTCTCTCTTTCCTCGTTCCTGATTCTATTGCTCTTCTCGAAACCCTAGAGAGGGACGGTTCCATCGTCTGCATCCCTTTTCCGGCGAAAAAACTCATTGCGAATCCCGCCGGAGGACCTGTTACCTCGATCTCCCTCCATGAATCCGGAGTAGTAAGTCCCCAAATTCCCAATTAGTATCTTTCCTCTATAAGTCTCGATTCGAAGATAGATAGATTTGTTTTCGATTTTTGATCGGCTGCGCTAGTGTTGGGGTAGGATCTGGCCAACTGAGTTATTCCTCTGCTCAGATTTACTCCGGTTTATTGAAGCGATCTGGCGTCTGTTATCTCTTTCGGTTGGGAAATGGGATTGGAAGGGGCGGATTAGATGGTTAATTTGGGACGTTGACCTGTTGTGCGTTCCGGATCGGATGTTTTGGATCCAGATCTGGCGTGGGATTGGATTTTGAATCTGGATTGAGGACCCAGCTTGGTTATTATTGTCTGTGTTAATTGTGTGCATGAAACTGACGGTGGTGTGTATTGTGATTGATGATTTTTTCTTCAAATTGTATTGGGATATACTTGTCGTGTTAGTTAAAGGACTGATCTTTGGTTGACATCCATTGTGTTGCGATGAGTTTAGCCTTCATGCCTTTGCTATATTGGTGTATTAGTGAAATATGGTGGAATTTTGTCCCTAATTTGCATTGCGATAGTTGTTGTCTTCATATCCTGGAAATACTCCAATTTATTTTTGTTTTAGAGTACGTTAGGTACATGGTGGTCGGACTCATATGGTGCAAGTTTTTTTTCCTTTTTTCCTTAGAAAAAGTGGTGGATGTGTACATCCAAAATTTTTTGAATTCATAATTTCATTGCACTGAAAGCATCTCATGATACCACAATGGGATCCCTTATTAAAAGTGGTTTATGAAGGCATCATACTTTTGGCTTGTGATGTGTGGTAGTTATAGCATACCAATTTCAGAAATCTGACCATATTGATAGAGATTTTTTTCCGAACCTGTTTTGTGCTATTAATCTACAGCATGCAACCTTGTACTCGACTTTAGTGGCAGCATTTATTGCTGTAAATTTCACCGACCAGCTACTTTCTAGCTAAAGGTGTAACCGACGTTTTAGATCTGTCTCTTTGAAGGTTTTGTCATAGAAGAAATAATGTTTTATCTTGATAATTTCTTCAGGTCAACATTCGTTAGTGAAATAGTGTAGAAATGATGTAAAAAATTTCTTATGGTCACATAATAAGCACATAAGAGAATTTAACCTGGTGTTTCAATGGATATTGGATAATTAACATGGAGATTAATATTCAGATTTACATCATTCATGTTCATCAATTTGATCTCTCTTTTACCAAAAAAAATTAGGCTTTAGGGTATTAACTAGAGGAGGCAGCACTATTTGTAATTTTTTTATTTTAAATGAAGCATTTTGTTCAATTATTTTTAGGAGCTTTGTCATATTGAAAAGAACACGGTGCATAAATGGATAGTGTACTTGTTTTGGGTTGTTTTGAGGAAATTGTTTGACCTAGCCGGTGCTAGTTAGTTTTATTTTGCATTTATTGGTTGTATATATAAGGTTTTATGTCCCAGTGGGAAAGGGGTGTCCTAGTCCTTCCATCTCATTTCTGTGAGAAAATGGGATTAGGATGGGTCAAGACTCTAAAATCCATCCATACAGGAAAAAAAGAAGAAAGAGAAAAGAAAGAAAGGAAGTTGAAAAAAAGAGAAGAGTGAAAAGAAGGAAGAATAAAAGCAAAAGAAAGAAACGAAGGGAGATGAAAAAGAAAGGAAGGAAAGAGAAAGAAGAAAAAGGAAAAAAAAAATGAAGGGATGACAAAAAGAAAGAAAGAAAGGAAAGAAAGGAAGGAAGACGAAAAAAGAAGGTAGGAAAGACCAAAAGAAGGGGAGAGAGATGGAGGATATCTATCGCATGTATAACTGGGATGGCTATCGGGACAGGATGGGACAGTAGGTATCCCATTTCATTGAGATACTAGAATACCTCCGTCCCATGGGATTTAAAATCTTGGTATATATAGGGTTTAGCATATTTATCTATTCACTTATTGGAATAATACCTCATCAAGGTATACATTCTGATTTATAAAATATCACAATTTTTTATCAATCAACATGACGGTTGAAATTGTTTTTGTTCCATATGTGATATGGTTTGTTTTTATTTCTCATCCTATTTGATTGTTTTTCACTTAAAAATTTATTTTTCTTTCTTTGTTTATGTCAGTCAAAGTTGTCAAGGTAAGAAGGAAATTTCAGTTCTTAGTTATTTAATTGAGGAGCTGAATTCATTTAGTTTAGTTAGCTTTAGATAGTGATATAACCATGAACAACCCTTGGAAAATAGAGGCAGTGTCTAAGTGTTGGAGTTAGGTGTCAAGGCGACGTAGGTGGAACCCCTCTATGAGTAGACGTTTTAGGTCATCTAACTCCATTTTATAAGTGTTAATTTAAGAGGGTTGTTCATTGTTTAATGTTGCTTTTCAGGAATTTCTAACTAGGGTATGTCATGGTATTGGTCTTCATTCATGTTAGGATTGAAGTCCCAATTTGCACCAAATTGTGTCTTAGATACATAGTGGCCCCATTGGTAGGGCTGAAAACTGGTTGTAGATCTGCTTGGATCCACTTCCGTATCCAAATTCTGCTAGACATAGATATGTGTACACATATCCAACTCTGATCCAAATTGTTTTTTTTTTTTTCCTTAAAAGTTTTTCAAATCTGGATATCGCTTTGATGATTTTCTGCTGGATTCAGATCTGGGTATTTGTATAGTTTAAGCCAATTGAAAACCTCTAGTCCTTCAATAAAACATTATGAGAACCACATTTCTTATGGTCAATAGGAGGTGGGAAACATAGCGATCCTTTCTACAATGAAATAAACTTACAAGGGCTAGGGTTTTAAACTTTTAATGGTGCCTTGCTAATAAATGCTCTTGTTGGCTCTTGGACTGGCTAGGAGCCATTACTTACTTCAAACAATGGCAGGTCATAGATCAAAGTTTGGCTTGCAAAGGTTCCAGCTTTTTAACTTTATTTGGAGAATTGGAGCTTTTGCTTCCTAGTGGTATTTTAGGGTTTGGCATGGTATTAGGGTTAGGACTGAACTATCAACTAGTACAAGTTATCAATTTACTATAAGAATGGACACAATCTGCTTTGGTGTTGGTTATAGAATGATGTAAATTTAGTGTCAAAGTTTGAACCAGAGTGAATGGGAGATAATATAGTTTATATAACATAGAGCCTTGGAATGGCTATTATATAATATAGGCCCAATGTGATGGGTCTTCGGTCTTGCCTAAGTAGTCTGCCCCATCTCCATTGGACCCTAAAGGAACCTACTATGGATGGCATTGGGATTTCCATTCTGCATTGCTTCTGGTGCCATGAAGTCATCCTCCTTCCTCTACTTCCTCTTCAATGTGGACCATTCTTCTTCTGAGGGGGCCTAAGGGCCACTAAGCCTAAGAGAAGCCCACTAATCATGTTGGGGCCGTGGGTTGTGGCTATATGGTGGCTTCTGGAAGTTTGTAGGGCTAATCCTCCCATTGAATGGTGGGAAGCACTTGTCAAAGTTTTCTAATGCTCGATAGGTGGGTGGCAAAAAATGCTGTTCCTTTGTAGAATGAAGTACGAGGAAGGCAAGGGTTTCAATGGTGCCTTGCTAGAAAATGCTCTAATGGCTCTTGGGTGGTTGGTAGCTGGTAGCTGGGAGTTACTACAAACAATTGAATCACAATTTGGCTTGTGGGGTTCTATCTTTCGTTGTGCTAGGTACTGGTTTCCAACTTTGTGTCTTTGTTTGGGACTTCTGCTTCATAATGATGTTTTAGGATTTCACATGGTTCTGGGTAGTGGTCGATTTATCAATTAATATAAGTTGTCAAGTTACTATAATTATAAATTGGATACAATTTGCTTTTATGTTGCTTTTCAAATGATGTAAGGGGGTGCTTGGTTGGGGGGAGTGGGGTATGGAATCGGAATGGGAATGGGTGACTCCCATTCCAACCGTTTGGTTGGGAGGAATCCCATTCCGATTTCGATTCTGGGATGGAATTGGAATGATCCAATTTATATAGAACTCAATCCCTACTCTCTATAGATTCAAATTTTTATTCCAATTTCGATTTCGATTTCGATTCCGGTCACAAACCAAGCACTTAGGAGAATTTGGTTATTTCGATTCCGATTCTAAGCCATTCTGATTTTCATTCCGATTTCGATTCCGGTCGCGAACCAAGCACACCCCCTTTAGTTGTTTTGGAACTGTCATGAATGGGAGATAATATGGTCTATATAACATACGATAGCTGGCCTTGGAATGTTTATTGACATGCACACATAAATATGGCTAGTGTTTTGATATTCCTTTTTCATATTGTTTTAATACGTACAATAGTATGTGCCTTCATTTAGTCATATCTTTGCTTCAAACATTAACTAAGGGCCTGTTTGGCATCACTTTTATTTTTTATTTTTATTTAAAAATATGAAAATAAAGACAAAAAAACATGTTTGGTGCTATTGTTTTATTTTTTTGTTTTCAAAGGCATTTCATTATTTCTAAAAAATGAAAGTAAGAAACTCTTACTTTATTTTCAAAAACAAGAAATGCATATCCTTTACCCTCATCATCACTATTGTCATCATCATTGTCTCCATCATCATCGTTGCCATCACTGTTGCCATTGTTACCACCACTATTGTCGGCATCGCCGTCGCCTCCACCTCTGACATTGTTGCCAACTTGCCACTACCACCACAACTGCTGCACCTCCAGCTTTGCCACATTAGCACTGCCACTATGTCTCTGTCAGACCACTATCATCGTCATCATTGCTCCCACCACATCATTAGTGCCTCTACCACGTTGATACCACCACTACGGTCTCCATTGTCTCCCACACCACTATCACCATCTCAACCACCAAGATCATGTTTATATATTCAAAATTAGTTGACTATACCAAATATGTTTATATTTTTAATAATTTAGAAATAAAGTATGAACAAAAATTCTTTTTTTTTTGTTTCTAAAGATAAGAAAAATAGAAGTGATCTCAAATGATACCTAAGTTTTTTCTTTTTCTTTCATTTCTTCTTTTACAAATGCTGTAGGAAATATCTTTCATGAGCCTCAATTATCTGCTTGTAGATCTCTAATGTTGCGACCAATATTGGGGAACATGTATGTGTTTTTTTTTTTTTTTTTTTAAGGAAAAATGTGGAGGTGTTATTAATTTAAGGATGACAATTGGTTGCTTGTGTTTCGGTTCTTTTTGTCCCCAGATATCCTTCAGACACTTTAGTTTTTCTTTTGTTAGGTCATTTTTTAGACCGAAAAACTTTACCCAGTAGAAGTTCTATGTTTTCCAGCTTTTCTAGTTCCCTCACACCAATACCCATATCGCATCTAATTCTTTTAAACAATGTATGACAAGGGGATGACTAATATCCAACTTGTATTCATTTCAAAGTTCAAACAAAATATGGTGTAGCTAATAGTACACCTATATCTGTTTAGAACAAATATAGATCCAAATTTTAGTTTTTTTCCCATGACATATCCATCTCCATATCAACTAAATAAAAATGCAGCTGATATTCAACTCATGTCATATGTGTTCAGCCCCATTCAAAATTGTTCAGTGCCTTACATGGGATTTCATCTATAACCTTTCACATTGGATTTTATTGCTGCATACGACCTTGTTCCGGTACATCTCTCTTTCATACACATGGTGCAGGTTGATAAACAGTAGTATGGGTTATTAGCTTGCTTTCCCATTTTTAAGTTCATGCACAAGCATACTGGATAATCTTGTTTCCATCTGGGGGAGGATGGAGCTCACTTCATTGTTCTTTTTGCTGTTTTTTGGAGATATTGAGATCTGATTTATCGATCAGAAACTATTCAAAAGAAAAATTTTAAGATGACATATCAGCTTTCCATAGTACCATCCCTATATAGGCTTCTTACAGACAAAGCAGTTAAATGTAAAAATTAGCAATGTTTTGTCATAGTTATATGCCCCCCTTAATAGTTTTGTTATGAATGGAACACTTATTTGTGTTGTTAACATGTGAATATGATTATTTGTAAATTAGCAAAATTGTGCAATGCATTTGGTATAACAATTTAAGAACAGAGTGTTGTGATGATCTATGATGCTAACTTTTGAAAGATGAATTAAAGATTATGTTATGTCTAACTAAGCATATAAACATACTACTATAAAGTGGTAAAAAATGATCGTTTATAGATAAATGAATGAAGGAGCATATCCTAATCTTCCAACTGCAAAACTTTCTTTGAAGTTGTGTATTTTCCGATATTGTTGCATGCCAAGTGTTAGCATGGTCAGTTCTTGACTCATGTAGGCACTGTTCCTAATACTGTAAACCTTGTTTTATGCTTTTGATTCATTCTATGTCTACTGTAATGATGCGCTTGCTTGAAGTATTATATAGTGGAAGCCGTAGCAGTACAAGGTATCACTTGTTAGCTTAAGTAATAGATTCTTGTAAGAGATGTGATGGTCCCATTGGGAATTTGAATATTCACTTTTGGAATAGATGCTGCTCTAACTTCTATGAACTCTTCCATTTGGCAGCATATCTCAGACTGGTTTTTAACATTCATGCTTGGATGTAGGTGTCCAGTTATCACAATATCTAAGTCCTAAGATATATGTTTGATGTTTAAGGTGTCACTGTGACTAGAGATTGGTGAAAATTAAACATCTGTAATTGCATGTTGTGACCATTATGGGTCTTTTTCTGTAGATTACTGCTAATGAGGAAACCATTCTGTAACTTTTGTTGTTTATCGAATCATTTTAGGAAGGCATTCACAAGTTATATGTTTCCCTTAATGGTGATATATAGTTAAACCTATATTGGTGATATGTAGTCCTTGGTTTCTTGTCAATAAAAAATACTTATTCAAGAGATTCTTATACTATTCAGTTATACATTGAGGCTGGTCAAATCCCAAAAGAGCACAAGCTAGATTTATTATATGATGGCATAAGCTGAGCATAGAAAGAAGCCAATAAGCCACATTGTAACTTTAGATACCTGAATAAAGAACAGGTGCAAAAGTGAATTTGGGTGTGTGTGGTGAAGCAGTGGTTTTTAAAACAAAATTAGGTTGTAGAAGCATAACTGAAGCGTCTAATTAAGTAATATTGAATTAATTAGAATCTGCTCATGGTATGGTAAAATAATGAATAATTTATTTTTGCTAGACTGAGATTGTTTTTGATATAGATCAAGAAAAAAAAATGGTAAGATGGATGAACACATTATGAAATAGGTGTTTTAGTGAGTTAAGTGAGGTTATAAAGTGAATCCAGCACCCTATTGATTTTGGCTACATATATCCCAACTTGTTGGGTTGGATATATGAGTTGTTCTTCTTTGCCATCCATGAGGAGTTCTATCACCTTATCTTCTCAACACTTGCATTTTCTTGTCCTGTCTAGGATTTCCATCCACGATTCTATGTCTTTCCTTGCTCTGCTCCTGTGTGCCACAAACCTGAGTCTTTTACTTATTGGACTTTTGGTCTTAGCTGCATATCTCAATCAGTTCACCACATCATTACAGTGATAAAAGCCATGGTACTAACTGGTAGCATAGATTATTTTTCCTTTCTTGTTTGCACGTCATGATATGCGGTGAATCAAATAAAGTATAACCAAATAATTTTTATAGCAGTTCATAATAGTTAAATGGATGATCTCCTTACTTTCTTATTTGTCTTGAAAATGATCTCACAGAGAATTGACCCCTGAAGCTTTTCTCTTTTGCAGCGATTATTTGTTCAAGCTTCTGCTTATTGGTGACTCTGGTGTTGGCAAATCATGTCTTCTTCTAAGGTTTGCGGTAAGGAGACTAGTTAATTTTCCCTTAATTGTATGTTAAGTGGTGATTATTTTTCTTTTGAATCATGAAGAACATGGAAGGACATTGATTTTCTTTATGCATGAGACAATGGCATAATAATGCTTAAATATCATGCATATTCATCATTTTCCCAAGAAAGAAAAAATAGAGCCTTGTATCTCTTCTTAACAAATTTGGAAGTTGTTACAAAACTTTACATGCTTGTGTTCACACACGACCACTATCAGGAATCACTTTATGGTAATACATACCATTGGTTTGCTTGTAGATGGCGATGACCTTTTAAACATCAATGTGGTTGAGTATATGCAGGCTGGTCATAGGCACTAATTAGAAGAAGAAAGGATCTCTCAGTCTAAATTCTTGCTGGGAACTTTTAAATATTTTTTTCCTTGTTCTTTGGTGTTCCGGACTGCTACTTTATCTAGAATGGAAAGATGCTAGCGATATGTTTTCTGTATTGTAAAGCACGCCTTGAAAATTGGAGTTATATGATTTTCCATCTATCATATTAGGACTTATGGTCTTATTTTCTTATTAAAATGGCATCATTCTGTATTGTCGATAAAGTGATTGTTTGCATGCCTTACTAATCATTCTCTTTTATGTTGGTTAGGATGATTCGTATCTGGAGAGTTATATCAGCACCATTGGAGTTGATTTTGTAAGTATGACTTTTTCCTTGATGATGGTTTTGACTGGATGGAGTATGTGTAAATTATACTTATGCAGTCTTCTTTTTTATAGAAAATACGCACTGTGGAGCAGGACGGGAAGACCATTAAACTTCAGATCGTGAGTATGACATTCTTGTTTAATGTGATTAATGTGGATGTGATATTTCCTAGAAGGCACATATAATAATAATATGCTTGGGTAAATAAAAGAAAATGCATGCTTCCTTTAGGGTTTGAAGTGGCTTGTATTTTATCATGGTATATTCTGCAAAGTAGTGTCCAAACATTTTAAGATCGGACTTGTAGCAGGGTGACGTGTGAAAAGTATAATAGTAAGATCCAACAGGATTATCAAGTCAGGATGGTCTAATTGGATCCATATCTGGTCCCACTGGTTTGGGTTTTAATTGGGACTAATATTGGGTGAGTATGTTCGCCCTCATTCTTTCAGGAATTTTTGATCACATAGACCATAGAAGAAAGCTAATGGTTGCATCTGTCTCTTGGAGCACACCAGCTGGGCTTTTCAATTATTGGAGATTTCTAGCTTTTTATGCTGCGAGTAAAATAAGGGGGTGAACAAACCATTAAACCTTGCTGCTCTCTCTCTCGCTCGCTCGTTCGCTTGCTCACATCAAATACAAATGCCAAGATTTTCATATGAGGGACATGCTTGATTCCTTTTTCTTTTAAAGTTGTTTATTTCCAACTTGTAGTATGATCCGGAATACTACATTGCTAGTAATTTTCTTACGACTAGTAATTACATTTAAGTTTTTTATTGTTATTTTGTTTTGGAAAAATAATAAATTAGTTTGACCAAAAAAAAAAAGATTTTGATTAGATATTGCCAGGTCCTAAAGAATTAGAATTATGATTGACAGAAAGCTAGCTTATAGTCTTGGAGAAGTATAGCTATCATATATCTAGATTAGAAACTCTCTAGTTTTCTTATTAGTTTTCTTGGGTCCATTCCTTATTTAGGGTTGGTGGGTTCGGGGTATTGTCATATTGACCCCATGTATGTTCTTAAAAAAAATATGTACATGGACCCTATGTACAAAATTGTTCCACATTTTGATCCAACCCTATCTATAAAATCACTATATTGTTGTTCTGAATTACCTTGAGATTTCTTGTTTATGTTGAGCCTCTTCGTTTGCCCTGTTTGTTACAGTGGGACACTGCTGGACAAGAACGCTTCAGGACAATTACTAGCAGCTACTACCGAGGAGCTCATGGAATTATTGTCAGTTATTTCTCCATACATCCCGCATCATTTTTATTCTTACTCTATGGAATTGAAGGGCTTCCTGACGATTATTTATACTCACTTGATGTACAGGTGGTTTATGATGTGACAGATGAGGAGAGCTTCAATAATGTTAAGCAGTGGTTGAATGAGATTGACCGTTATGCAAGTGAAAATGTCAACAAGCTTCTGGTTGGAAACAAGTGTGATCTTACTGCAAACAAAGTTGTGTCATCTGAGACAGCCAAGGTGATCTATTCTTTTTCTGTTAGTAGCTGATTGCAAAGAATAACATGTTAGATGAATCAATTTTATCATTAAGGTAGTAGGTGATATATTCATACATGCCATGTTTTATCTACCTTCTATGGATATTCCGTTAGAAATTGTATTTGATTTTGTCTAACATCTTAGAAAGATCTAATCCTGATGCCATTTTGTCAGGCGTTTGCCAATGAAATTGGTATCCCTTTCATGGAGACTAGTGCCAAAAATGCAACCAATGTGGAGGAGGCTTTCATGGCCATGGCTGCTGCAATTAAGAATAGGTAGGGATGTTGGAAACCTCATGTTAAGCATATCATGTATCATAAACTATAAACATGCATGTTTGCTGTTTTCAGGATGGCGAGCCAACCAACTATGAACAATGCTAGGCCTCCAACGGTGCAGATTCGTGGACAACCTGTCAACCAGAAGAGTACTTGCTGCTCTTCCTAGATTGGCCATTTGGCATGTTATTAGATCAGCTAAACTTTATATCTTGGAACTGCAGGCCTCGTTGTTTGCTTCTCTATTCATTAAAATTGATGGCATTATTCAATTCTTTCTCTGACTATTTGTTTCAAGCCTGTACAAATTGGGAGTCAGATAATAGTTTTCCAGTTCCTATCTGATGCTGAAGCTTCAGGTAGTGTTCATTTTGGATTTCTAGATTCTAGGTGGAGCTGTTTGACAACCAAATAAAAACATTCATAAAAAACAGGACGAGTTGGACCATTTGAAGTTAGAAAGTTGGATATTTCCAGATTAATTTTGAATAACTCACAAAATCAGGGTGTATAAATGTCTATAAAAGCAACTAAAACGTGCCCTATTACCCTATCCCGAGGGAGATGTGATGGTGATACTAATTGAATCATTGTTGGAGATACGTGTTCACTTCTGAGGATTTTGGATTTTTTATCAAAATAAGGTTAATTTTAAAATATTTTATTAAAATAATATTATTTTAAAATTATTTATGGTAGCAAAACCGTTCTATCATAAGGTGATTTTTTGTGCTGATGCATCACATCCAATGTCAGATGGATCGAATGCATTGGACAACAAAGTCGTTTTATGTCAGGGTGATTATATGAATCATCTTATCAAAAGGTAACTCTTAAACTCGAGACTTCCGTCCGTCTTGTATTTTGGGTCGTGTAGCGATTTCCTCAGAGCCTAACCATTCAAAAATCCGAGACCTCTCTCTCTGTTCCTCTTCTGCACCCTCTCGCTCTCGTGCGTCCATCGGCTTTCCCTCTCTCTCTTGTGCGTGAGGTCGAGTAATCAGGTTTTCCCTCTTCATCTCGTGTGTGCAGTCGAGCAACAACTCTCCCTTTCCCTCTCTCTTCCACTCTCCCTCTCATACGTGTAGACAGCCTCTCCCTCTTTCTCCCCCTCTCCCTCTCATGTGTGTGGGCGGTCGGCTCTCCATCTTCGATTATCTACATTGGAGTATTAAGAGGTAAGACATTTATTTTGTTGTTTTTTTTTTTTTTTGCTTGTTATTCTTGTTTTTTCTTCTTTTTGGGTAGATATGTGGGGAAAGAGAGCACCTAAGGGAGATTGGAGGGATTTATTAGGTTTTGTTTGGTGTGGTTTCTTGAGGTTTTGGAAGCTTAATCTTAGGACTTGCTCTATAGTTTTTGGGTTGGATCCATCGTCTGCATTTCAAATTTAAGACTTTTCCTATTGTAAGATGGGTTGGATCTCTTCATTGCCGAAGATCTGCCTGTCAAACTTATGGACTCAAGTTTGAAATGCATCTGTCCTGCATTTCAAACTTAGGGATTCATTTTAAAAAATGTGCCTTACAATTTGTATATTTATGCAGTTAGTTTTCATAGCAATTTTTGAAAAATAGATTTGAGACTTATCACTGTTATCTTCCATTAAGATTGAAGGATCAGTCATGATATTAATGGTATATATTATGATAGTGGAAGGACCTGGATGGCTATGGTAGATTGTAATGCAGTATATCAAGAATTTGTGTGGGTCTACTATGCTGTCACTAGATGGGATCCCAATGAATGTGAAGTTTTCCTAATTTATAGATTTTCAATTCATACGGCTGGACAATATTTGGCTATACCTATTGAAGATGATCAGATAACGTATATCGTCTTGGGCATCCCATTACAAGAGATGCTTCTGACAGTTAAAATTTTTATCGAACCAGCAGCGGTTGAAGTTTCAGGTGGTGGTGAACAGCATGTAAGTATGTCTCAGCTTGTATCTACTCCACTTGCACAGTCAGGCATGGGGGGATCTCTACTTGATGCATCTCCAATGATCGATGAAACTAGATATGAGTTTGATGGCACCCCAGCTGTATCTGTAACTGATAGTCATCAGTGGATGGCAGGGGAAGAGGCTGTGTATCAATAGTGGAGTAATGCCGCATTTGATGATGTGGGGATCGGTCCTAGTTATGTAGCAGCTACCATGGAGTATGTTGAGCATGGAGCTAACGACCTTGTATCACTTAATCAACCACATGCATGCCATGCCTGGGTTGAAGGATTGGAAACCGCAACGGCCGATACAACTTTATTCGAAAATGAAGTCGTTGTCAGTTATGATCTCAATCTTACTGATGATGAAGATGAGGATGATGATGCGGAGTCTAATGGCAGTGACAGTGAAGAGTCTAGTGTAGAAGAAGATGTTCCATCACACGAGGTATTCTTTATTCCTAAATTTGGGTTAGTTGATGCATCCAACAACGATGAGGCTGCATCTCATAGAGCATTGCCAGAATGTCCATTTTTTGGTAAAAATGAAGAGTTAAAAAAGAGAATGGTATTCGGGTTGAAAGAACAAGTTCAACGTGCTGTGAAACAGTATGCCATTTGCATCCACCATTCTTTCAAAGTCATCGAGTCAGATAAAGTTAAATGGAGCATCATGTGTAAATAGTCTGATACTTGATGCATGCATCTCCATGCATTCCTTCAGACCAAGATGCAGCGATGAAAGATTATGGTATATAAAGGATCACACACATGCTTGAATACAGATATGATGCGAGATTATCCATAGCTTGATGCACGTATGATTGTCGATATCATTAAAGGATCAATTAAGGGAGAAATATCTATATCCATATCAACCTATCAGGCTTATGTACATGATATATGGCAGTGCGAGGTATCTTACGGAAAAACATGGATAGCTAAATAATTTGTTATGGGCGAGCTATTTGGAAATTCGATAGAGTCCTATAACACATTGGATCCTTATCTAGCTGCAGTTTGTCGTGCCAACGAGGGGACCGTGGTAGATTTTGCAAAAATTCTTACAATAGAAGCAAACACAGAGGTGTTCCACAGAGTTTTTTGGGCATTCGATCCATACATTCAGGGCTTTCAGTTTTGTCACCCACTGATTAGTATCAACGCAATGTATCTATATGACTGATATAAAGGTACTCTCGTGATAGCTGTGGGAAAGGATGGAAATAAAAGTATCTATCCTGTAGCATTTGTCATTTGTGAAGGTGAGAGTCGTAGTAGCTGATCATGATTTTTATAGCGTTTGTGCCATTATGAGGCACGTGACCATATAAAGATTGACATAATTTCATATTAGCATAAAAGAATATTAGCAGCTGTTTCAGATGAATCTGTTTGGTGGACCACATCATATAGGTATCAGCGATTGTTGACTCTATGATTGATCTTGATGATCACAAAATTTTGAGCATAAAGATTATTAATCATGTGTTTCAAGAATGAATATAAGATTTTTTTTATGCTCACAGTGAAGAAATTATTCTTGAAAGAAATCCTCTCAAGATGCCAAACTAAAGGACTTAAAAGAATAAATTCTCACAAGTTTGGATAGCTCATTATGAAAAAAATGAATTTGAAAGAATAAAATATCATTTGAAAGCACTAAGATTGAGAAATTCAATTTTAAGAGGCAAAAATATAAAAAGAGTATAGTTGGAAGGTTTTGAGTTGACTCCGAGAGATTTTGAGTCAATTCTGCCACGTTGGTATCATGTGGCACAGAGCTCGATCGACTTATGAATAGTAGAAGTCGACTCTCTTTCAGAAAAATAGAAAGTTGAATTTTGCATATCTAAGATCGAGTTGATTGAAAATAAAAATCGAGTCGACGCAAAAATTGAGTCGGTTCGAAAATCAAGTAACTCCAAATAAAAATCAAATGGACTCGTGGCCTAGGACTGCACTACAATGGCTAGTTTTCTATACTTCTCCAACGGCTAGTTTTTGTTCTTAATAGCTATTTCAAGGACTCCAACGGTCAAAACATATTCTCTAGCCACTTTTAAGATTATAAAAAGCTAGAGAATCATTTAGGAAGCAAGATTAAGGAATTTAAAGAGAGAATCTTTTATTTTTGTGAGGAACATTGAATATCCAAAAAGAAAGAAAAAGAGAGGAAAGTTGTGCACAGATTTCAGCAAGTCTTCAAAAGCAATTTTCTTCAACATCTTCCACATCCTCTCTAGCTTCATTTGAAAAAGAAATCAAGCATCAAAGAGCAAATCACCAGCTCCTTCTCCGCACTCAAAAGAGTTTCATTTTTATTTTTCTTTTTGTGCTAAAATTTTATATTTTATATTTTGATTTCTTTACAAGTTTCTTTAGAGGAAAGAAACTTGGGGTTAAGGCCCATTCAAGCTCAAAATTGGATATTATAGATTTTAATTGGTGAGTCCAAAAAATCAACTGGATTGATAGTGAGATCAGAAAACTATCAGTGTAAAGTTTTGATTAGTGATCCCGAAAAATCAACTGAATTTATTTGAGTCCGAAAAAACAAACACACTATAATCAGAGAAATTATAGTAAAATTTTTAAGAAAAGCTTGGGGAGTGGATGTAGATGCGGATTGCACTGAGCCATTATAAATTTTACTTCTAGCTTTGCTTGTTTTATTACTTATTTAGATTAGCTTAATTCTTACATTCTTTCATACTTATATCTTGAATCCTGCTATTTGAATCACACACTTCACAATCATTTTAATTGAGTTAATTCGAAGCACATATTTATTTAGAACTTAAATTTGATCAAAATTTTATAAAAATCCAATTCACCCTCCCCTCCCCTCTTGGGTTGTTATCCCTGGATAACAAGTGGTATCAGAACAGATGCTCTATTATTAGTTGTTGACCTAATGGTCTTGGAGCTAAAGATCATAGCAACCTGAAGTGGTCTTTTATTTGTCGAAGGACAATCCATATCTTGGCCATCACTTTTTGATGGAACAAACTATTTTTTTTGAAAAATAAAAATAAAAATTTTTATACAAGCTCTAAATTATGATATGTGAAAAATCATAACTAGAGGATCTTACACACCCACTATTAATGTAAATGGAGTGCTCCTTCCCAAGCCTGAAAAAGATTGGGATGTAAATGACAAAAAGATAGCTCAATTAAATGCTAAAGCCATCAATATATTTTATTGTTCATTAGATGTGCATGAATTTAATAAAATATCAACTTGCACATTGGCTAAAGAGATTTGGAACAAATTAGAAGTAACTTATGAGGGAACAAACCAAGTTAAGGAATCTAAAATTAATATATTTATTCATAAATATAAAATATTTAAAATAGAACCACATGAGTCTATTTCTAATATATTCTCAAGATTTATGGATATTATTAATACTTTAAATGGTCTTGACAAAACATATACTAACCATGAACTTGTTTGCAAGGTCTTGAGAAGTTTGCTAAAGACTTGGGAAGCCAAAATGACAGCCATACAAAAAGCTAAAGATCTTAGCAAGCTGTCCTTAGAAGAGCTAATTGGTTCACTCATGACTCATGAGCTGAATATGCATCAAAAGGAAGAAGAAGAAGAGTCAAAGATGAAGACCATCGCCTTCAAATCCACTACATATTATGAAGAAAGAGATGAGTCAGAGGTTGAAGGTGAAGAAGATGAGGATATGACAAGAAAATTCAAGAAGTTCCTCTTGAAGAAAAGCTTAAAGAAAAAGAAAGATGGAGAAGAAAGGAAAGGAAGTGTCAATGTTATAAATATAACAAAAGGAGACACTATAAACCAGATTGTCTCCTACTCAAAAGGAACCCCAAAAAGAGCAAAAAGATAGTAATGATGGGTATTTGGGGAGATAGCGACACTTCAAGCTCCGATAAAGAAGAATTGGAAGATGGAGTAGCAAATCTTTGCCTCATGGCCAATGACGATGAGGTAATCTTTGATAATTTTTCTGAATTTACATTTGATGAACTATATGAAGCCTTCAATGATTTAATAGATGAATTCAAAAATTTAAGGCTGAAAAATAAAGAGCTTAAAAGATCAAATCTTTTTTTAGCTAATGAAAATGATGTATTTTTTAAATCTAAAAAATCTTTAGTTGAAGAAAACATTAAGTTGAAGGAGGAATTCAAAAAATCAAAACTTTACATTGAAGAAAAAAAAACTCCTAAAATCTAAAAATTCTCTTTTGAAAGAAAATGCTAAATTAAGAAAAGAGATTAAAAATTTGAAGCATATGCTTGAAAAGTTCACTTATAAATCTCAAAAGCTTCAAACAATATTAAACAATCAAAAGGTTATTTTCAATAAAGCAAGAATCGGTTATAATTCATTTAGAAAATAAAAATTTTTGAAGAATATATTCATCAAAGCTTCAATTGAAATTTATTCTATTAAACACTTTAAATGCAATAAAGTTGGCCACAAAATTTTAAAATTTAATACCAAAAGAATTGACCACACATTAATTAAACAAATTTAGATTTCAAAAGGAACCATGTGCTCTAACTCCCGTGGACCCAAGTTGACTTGGGTATCAAAGTTTAGTAAATAATTTTTGCAGAAATGTCAAGCATCCAAGGGTATGAAAAGAGTCAAATCTTGGAAATAGATGCTTTGGATGGATGGGTGATGGTATTTGGTCAAACCTAAATTTTTTTCTACATCATACCATCAATATTTTCTGAATTTGTTTAGAGAAAGTGATTGGTTTTGATGATTTATCATTGCTTATAATTTGAATGTTTGAATCTATTGATTTTATACTTAACTCAAAATCAACATGCTCTCTTCTATGGATAATATTTAATTCACATGAGCTTAAATTCTTTTAAACTTCAGTATGCTCTTTTAGCTTTCTCATATCACTTCATTCTTTGAATACTTGAATTAAAAGAAGCATGATTATACATAGATCTATTTAATTGCAAAAATGATAAATTGAACTAAATTTTGACATTCCCCCTTAAAATGCTTAGTTATTGAAATTCTCCTAAAAAATTGTATGAATTAAATACTTGAAGATAAGAAATTCTGATCATAAAAGATCAAATACTTGATGTGATGATTTGTATTGCATCTTAGGTTTACTCCTAAGATTTTGAAATTTCATAGTTGAACCAAATACATGAGCTATTATCTAGATTCCTATTTTTTGATCCCTTTGATTTGATTATTTATTAAATTAATTTTTGATCCTTCAATTCAATTTGAATATCTCTCATTCGATTGAAAATTAGTTATCAATTAATTTGAGCTAAATTTTAATTTTTGAAACTCCTTTGAATTGTTTCTGTATTAAAGAGTTGACTCTTGAAATAAGAGGAGTCGACTCGTGTGCTGAACAGAAAGTTAAAATAATGCTCACCGTTACCTTTTCAACCCGGACCATCCTCTTAAAGCCTTTGACTTCATCCTTAGGATGCTAGGACTTACATTATAGATGTACATGCTATACATTTTGGACTTTTTGATGTTTGTTGTTGTAAACATCTCATGTAGACATCCTTGCAAAGTAATGAAAAGAAGAATTTTTGAAGTTTTAGTCTCTACTTGAACGAATCCAATGTTTGATTGCTATTGATGCTTATACTTCTAAGACGGACTTGCTTACAAGATAAAGGGAAAGAAAATATTAAAATAATTAATCAAATGAATATATATTTGAATTTGATAATCTAAATTTAAATATATTTAATTTAAAATAAAAAGGAGAAAAAAAATTGAAAAGTAAAATTATGCAGCATTAATTATGAAACATAGGAGAAAAATATTATTGATATATTAAAAGAAAAATAAATTTTCTAGTATCTAATCTCAAAAACAGGGGGAGAAATGCTTTTAGTGCTTTATCTTGATTTGATTGAAAATTCTGATTAATTTGTGTTGAGAAAAATGAATGTTGATCTTAAATTCTTAAATCATTGTATTTTACTTTTCTTAATTTGAGCTTTCATGTGCTTATTCAATTTGATTTGCTTGATTTAATTGATTCATCATTTTTGATAATTAATTAGAGTTAAACTAAATTTAAGATATTTTTCCATTTTGCTCAAGGAAATGATTTTGACACATACTTCAAATTTTGAAATATATTTGAAAATTTGAATATAATATAGAATTTTTGATGTGCTTTGAGAAATTATTATAAAATTTTCTGTATCAAAATAATTTTTACTCAAGAAATGAATTTGAAAAAGTTACTCTTATTTATTTTGATACTATCATTGATTTGCTTAATATATTTTCGATATATGTCTTTTCTGAATTTAATTAACAGAAGTTTATTAAGAAAAAAATAATAAATATTAAATTAAATATTGTGCTTGATTTTACCATTCAAGTCTTTGAAAAGTTCTATTCCTCTTAAAGCTCCAAAGTACTTATTTGAAAATCTGATTATAGAGTCAAATTTATTTAAAAAAAAAAAAGAAAAGCTCTTTGATATCTGAATTCAAGCTAATTTTTGAAAAGAAAGTAATATTTTGAACATATCTTAAAAAAAAGAAAGAGATAAGTTTTGATACATTTTCTAAATTTGATGCATTTTGAATTTGATACATTCTTATATTTAAATTGATTTTAATAATTTTTCTTGATCTTTTTCTTGAGCTTTTGATATTGTCAAAAAAAGAGAGATGTATGTTGAGTATATGCTTGAATTATTTAAATTGATCACATGTTTGAAATACTTGGAAAGCTCATTTGTTTAAATGGAGATAATCATATAAAATGAGTATCAAATATTCTTAGAGTGATCATTGATTTCTAAAATCTGAATTTAAGATGAATTAAAACATTCATAAGGAATATATTTATAACAAGTGCTCGTTTATTCACTTCATGATCATATTTATAAATTGGTTGAAATATATTATATTTTATTGTACATATACTCAAAATTTTATCATCATAAAAAAGAGAAAGATTGTTGATCCTATGATTGATTTTGATGATCATAAAATTTTGAGCATAAAAATTATTAATCATATTTTTTAAGAATGAATGTAGGATTTCTTTGATGCTCATAATAAAGAAATTATTCTTGAAGGAAATCATCTCAAGATGCCAAACTAAAAGACTTAAAAGAATAAATTCTCACAAGTTTGGATGGCTCATTATGAAGAAAATAAATTTAAAAGAATAAAACATCATTTGAAAGTACTAGGGTTGAGAAATTCAATTTTAAGAGGCAAAAATATAAAAGAATAAAGTTGAAAGATTTTGAAATGACTCCAAAAAGTTTTGAGTCGGTTCCGATACATTGGTGTCATATGGCACAAAGCTTGAATCGACTCGTGAACAGTAAAAGTCAACTCTCTCTTAAAAAAATAGAAAGCTGAATCTACATGTTTGAGATCGAGCTGACTCAAAATAAAAATTGAGTCAACTCGAAAATCGAGTCAACTCCAAATGAAAATAGAGTCGATTCGTGGCCTGAGACTGCACTATAATGATTAGTTTTCTGTACTTTTTCAACAGCTAGTTTTTATTCCTAATAGCTATTTCAAAGGCTCCAACGGTCAAAACTCATTCTTCAGCCACTTTCAAGGTTATAGAAAGCTAGAGAATCATTTGGGAAGTGAGATTAAGAGATTTAAAGAGAAAATCTTTTATTTTTGTGAGGAACATTGAATATCCAAAAAGAAAAAAAAAGATAGGAAAGTTATGCACAGATTTCAGCAAGCCTTCAAAAGTAATCTTCTTCATTATCTTTCACATCCTCTCAAGCTTCATTTGAAGAAGAAATCAAACATCGATGAGCAAATCACCAGCTCCAGCTTCTTCTCCGTGCTCAAAAGAGTTTCATTTTTTATTTTTCTTTTTGTGTTAAAATTTTATATTTTGTATTTTGATTTCTTTACAAATTTTTTTGGGAAAAAGAAACTTGGGATTAAAGTCCGTTCAAGCCCATAATAGGACATTATAGGTTTTGGTTGATGAGCTTGAAAAATCAACTGGGTTGATAGTGAGCCTGAAAAACTATTGGTATAAGATTTTGGTTGGTGATCCTAAAAAATCAACTGGATTTATTTGTGAGCCTGAAAAAAATAAATATATTGTATCAGAAAAATTATAATAAAATTTTCAAATAGAGCTTGGAGAGTGGACGTAGGTGTGGATTGTACTGAACCACTATAAATTTTATGCATTTGTGTTGTGGCTTTACTTCTTGCTTTGCTTATTTTACTACTTATTTAGAATAGCTTTAATTCTTGCATTCTTTCATACTTATATCTTGAATCTGCTACTATTTGAATCACACACTTTGCAGTCACTTTAATTGAGTTAATTCGAAGCATATACTTGTTTAGAATTTAAATTTGGTCAAAATTTAATAAGAACCCAACTCATCCCCCTATTGGATTGCTACCTCTAGGCAATGCAGATTATATTTTAGACATATTGAGGCTAACCTAAACGGTCGATTCTATGATGCTGCATTTTTGGTTTATTTTTATCAAATTGCAAAGCAAAATTAGTTCTGAAAGTTTGATCAAAGCATGCAACATATTGAGAGAACATGACACAATTGTTTCTAATATCTGAAATCATATCTACTTGACGATCTGAGTAAATGGATGCTGGTGCATGGCACGGATGGATGTAGGTATTATAGCTCCGATGAGCCTGATTATATATAGACAGTTGACTTAGGGATATGCACATGCACATGTAGGAAATGGCAGTTACTGCATTACCTATGCTCCCATTTGTTTGCTGTATATGCCAGTGAAAATTTGGACTGAAAGTAGTTCGTTGATCACTGTTATATTATTGCACATTCTGAGCAGTCATATGCACCTACCTTTCATCCTCCAGAGAGTCCACATTATTGGCCTGAGTGTATTGCACCTAGACTCATATTGCACCCATCCACAAGAAGATAAGGAAAGGGACATCTACAATCGAAAAGGATCCGAAATGATATGGATACAATGGAGTGCCAAAATATTGTACGATATGGATTGTACAAAAAGATTGGGCACAATCGATGCAGATGCCCCCAACAATGCTGATTTATGTATTTGTTCATATTATGTAGACAGACTTTATGTATCATTTGTGTTCCTTTTAAAATATTTTGGTTATGTAATCATGTCATGTAAATATTTTTCAAATTATCCTATATATCATTTGTGTTGCTTATCATCTTTGATATTTTTTGACAGTAAGATAGTCTTTTTATTTTATGCTTTAGACATGGTAGGTTCAGATTTCGATGTTCACTCGGGGCTGATAGATCCTACCGTGTTGTATCTTCAGACTCAACATCGAAGTGACCTTATATATTCTGGGGAGAATATGGGGCCCCTACACTATAGATACTGAAGCTCGATCGTTATGCATGCCTGACGGCCACATGAGAGAATCCGGGAGTATCTTCATATGGCTCATTTTTATGGAGTATTTAGAGTATGTGATATACAGCTGGATTGGGCTCTCATCACAATCATGGTAAAGTGATGGCATCAGAAGATTCACACTTTCCACCTGCGCGTCGAGGAGGCGACGATCACATTGCAGGATGTTGCTGTTCTTCTTAAATTACGAGTGAACGAGCCTGCCATCACTGGTACTGCAGGATTCATCTGGTCGGATTTATGTGAGGAGTTATTCAGAATTAGACCACTAGAGTCGATGTTGTCGGGATCTTTGCTGAGATTTCATTAGCTTCACGACATATTCCATGACTTATCAGATGATGAGACCATGCAGAGGCATGCTCGAGCATTTATTCTTTGCCTTATCGTTGGCCATCTGTTCACCAGTAAGTCTGATTCCCACGTGCAGTTGTTGTATTTACTCCCACTACATGTTCTCCACGCATGTGGACAGTTGAGTTGGGGCAGCGCTATCTTAGCCATCTTGTATCATGAGCTCTGCAGGACCATTAGACCAGATGCACGTGAGATAGCTGGACCATTAGTGTTACTACAGCTTTGGGTGTGGGAGCACTTACATGTTGGATGGCTAGATAGAGTGCTCCCTAAGGTAGGAGCCCACCAACCGGTGGTGGGAGGTGATGTAGTAGGACATGGCTTGATAGATGAGGATGATGCTGGTTTTGAGGGCTCATTTGGCGGCATACAGTACGACCAGACTGATCTACTAGCATGCAGGTATGCAATCGGTATCATTGATTTTATATGATAAATGACTACACGTTTTAGCACGCTAACATATTGACTTTGTTTTAGACAGATGAAGGACTCGACTGATTGGTGCTAGCAATCCGATGCCGCACACAGTCATATACTATATAGATCAGCTTGACTAGCAGCGCGACGATCAAATAGTGTGGGTGCCTTACACACTAGAGATATTAGCCGCATTGTCCGAGATATGCCGATCAAATCAGTATGTATGAAGGACATGCGCACCTCTAATTTGCTTCAGTATCATGAAGATCTATTGTCCGGAGTGTGTGATGCGATAATTTGGCATACATCAGGACGTCCCCCCACCATGCGCACTCGTGACGGTCTCCGTAGTTTTGATCGATGAGGGCGGCATCGCCACGATTGAGGTAGAGAGCATCGGGAGCATATTGACGTATGGAAGCGGTGGGAGGATTTGATTGTGGATGGTCCATCCATGCTCCCCATGATGGATTATTATAATCCATATTTGGTGTGGTATAGGAGCATGACTAAGCGATTCATCTCGCCATTGATGAGTGAGCAGCACGAGATGAGGTTCCATCCTTCGGACAGCGTGATGGACATTGTGGTAAGTACATTTTACTTTTGCCCCACTTTATTATGTTGTTATGGTTATCCTATGAGTAATATTTATTTTTCTTTTCATACTGACAATTTCAGTGGATCACATCGCCATACCATCAGACAAAAAGTGGCTTTCATTTGGTTCCTATTGGGTGCAAGGATCGAGCACTTGCTGATATTATAGACTGTCTTGTCGATACTATGCGAGTCATCTAAGATGATAGACCACTTCAGACTCTGCACCATCGACAGATAATCCGAGTACCTCATCATATGCCCATCATACCTTATACCCTGGCTTCTCAGACTTCGACCTCCTCATAGATGATGCGTCTATATCGCAGAGGATGAGCAAGCTAGGAGACACGTCATATTGACCCGATGAGCAGCATGTCGATCAGCATGAGAGGGCTAGAGGTGAAGGCCGACTAAGAGTTTTTCGAGGTAGATGCCAGACACATGTTGATAGGCCAAGCATGCCAGCATCTCTCTCCCCACCGGTCGATATCGTGCCCAAGCCATCATGACAACGGCCAGAGGCGACATGTGTTTACAAGAGGCGGACGTGGAGGAGACTCCAGTATCTTGATATATATATCTCTTGATAGTTGTGATATTTATATATATATTTTTTTAGCTAAAATACTTTGTAATCATCAACTACCGAATTACATTATTTTAAAATTAATGTTATAATTTTTTTTAATCTAAATGCATATGTTATAGTTTTTTTTGATTGTGCAAAAAATTAATTGTTGAGCTTAATACAGATTATATAGTTGGAGTTTGGGATTATTCATTATTTCTAAGATATCCTGCCATGTTAATTATAAACAAGGTTGGAGAAATTTGAATTTGTATCTCAAAAAAGTCAAGTATTTTTGAATAGATAAAGATGCTTGGAGAATGTCAAAATTAGCATTTTCACCAAGTTGAAGATGCAAATAATATTTTTTAAAAATTTCAAAAATTAAATTTAGATCCATGCCATGTTGGGTCGGGCCATGCCAAGTTGCCATGAACCGTTTCAAAATTGCCCTATTAAAGAGCGACTTATAAAAACGCCCTATCATAGGACGATTTATAGAGTCGCTCTATCATAAGACGGCCCATATAAATAACGATCCATATAGATGTTCTACGATAGGACGACTCATGCTGTCATCCATCTATTCTCCAACTGGCTGCAAGAGTGGAGAATCAACATGAAAAATTATATTATTATAGAACGATTTTATTTTCGATAGTATTTTAATAAATAATTTTAAAAAAATATTTTTTTGATATTTTTTTTAAATTAATATTATTTTGATAAAACATTTCACTTCTAAGGGAACGAATTTGCAAACATATTGTATTTAACACCTTCAAAATTTCAGAAATGAGACGACGATAGGCCGTGTTGTGTGGAAAAAAAAAAGACTCAAAAGATAGACAGAAAATGCAAGGTTACTTTAGTTAAACTGATACATCGTGACTCCACCTCTCCAAATTAGTCGAGCCGTGTAATCTCCCTTTCTGACAGTACATTCTCCGAGCTTAAGATCTGCTACAGCAATTCATGCGGAATTGAACATCAATATAGTTATGGAATAGTGAACCTAGACATCAAAATATAATTAAACAAAGGAGATATATTTCGAAATAAATTTAACAAAATAGATTAATTATGGTAGTGTTCTATACAACTAAATAAAATTTTCACTGATTATCCCTAAACATAAATACATGTCAATAAGACATTGTGTCCATCATTAAATCCGACTTAAAATTTACTAAAGCCACAGGGTGGAAAAGAGAGAGAACCTTCTGTGCTAAAAACCCATCAAGTGCAGTCCTAGCTAGTCTCGTCGGGCAACTTTTCTGTCTGCGAGGACGATCTCACTCAGAAACAAAGTGTGACCACACACAAATGAGACAAAGAACAGCTCTCTATTGCAGAGACACAGAACAGCTCTACTGCAGAGCGTTTACAGAAAAACCAGCTGATCAACAAACCATGAACTATACAGTCAGTGCGGAATCTTGTGCCGGCACCGGAGACACCAAAGGAGCTTATGGTGCAGTCAAAATTTTCTAGGAGTATTACCGCGAGAAGTGTAGTCGGGCATTCTGGTTGAACTTAGAAGAACCTTCTTCTGAAGTTTCTGGTAGTTGCCTGGTACGAACGCATGAGGAGTCCAACACCAATTCCTATCCCAACACACATTCCCAAGCCTATCCCAACACCAACTCGAACACCGGCGTTGAACCATGTTAATTGGCCATCATCATCATCTGAGTACCAACCTTCAGGGTAGTAGCTATGACCAACCTTCATATCTGGATCGCATTCATCAACCTCTTCTTCTGTAACCTGAAAAAAATTGTACAGTTTGATTATGTCCGATCATGTTAGAAGCTTAAATATATGATATATGAACAAAACAACATGCAAGAAAACTATTTTTATAATCATTGATCATGCAGAAAGATGGCATGTAGGTAATTTGAGTTGGTTCATTGGCTACAGAAAAGTTCCAAACCCAATATCCACCAATTAATCACTCTTCTTGCCTTGGTCACCAGGGGGTCTTCCCCTAGGTTAGCCTTGTCAAGGATTAAGAATCGGCACCCTCTTCCCCTTCAAAGCCCAATATCCACCATCTTATAGCACAGATACAAAGCTTCTAGATTGGTGGAAACTCTTCACATAATCATCAAAACCAAGTTAAATTACATAAAAGAAATTATTTTTAGCACATGAGCAGAAGTATCTTGAAACACATCTATGGAGTCCAACTTCTTGCATCTAGTATTTCTAGGATTATGAAGCCAGTTTTTTGAACATTTTCAAATGCTAATAATTAAAAGTAGAATTTAACAAAAATTTCCTCTCATTAGAATAAATAAAAACAAATGAATATATCATTATTGAAGTTCCCTACAACAGCAAAAGATTCAATTATTTGTCAATCATCAGTCCCTCCTTTCTCCAATGTTTAATCAAGTTTGGGAAAACCTTATAGGTTGCTTTACACTTAAAACAACATGGCAAGGAAGGATCATTCATCCATCACTTTGCCAACTAAGTTTCAAGATACACCCTTCACTAGATCAGTTTTGCTTTTGAAACAAATATATAGAGAGATGACATCTTGGGACCTGATTAAAAAAACATTTTGCCTGCTCAGCTCCAAATTCAATCCAAATTTGTTTTTTTTCTTTTTTTTTTTAAAGATCTGAATGAAGCTTAGAATCAGGCCTAATTAAGCTTTTTATTGAATCTAAGCCAATGCGCAGCCAGAACAAATCCAGGCTTCACATTGTTTGGCCCACAAGCCCAACTGTCTGAAATCTGAGCCTAAGCCTGGAATTTTTAGGATGGGCCTTCAAGTTGATCAGGCCAGTGCAGACCATTGACTCACCTAGTACCATAATCTGTTTTTACTCAAACACTGGAACATTTCACAAAATTTCAAAAGGATTTAAATTTACATATTTTTGACTTAGTTCCCATATTAATGAAACTATTATGTGTTGCCGTCAGCTTTTTTTATTCCAAAATCTAACTACTCAAATTGATATCATGTCACATCTCCATTAGAAACTTACATAACTTAATTATCCACAGTAACCTCGATCATTTAAAAAAGTAACAGATTTCAGTTTTCCTCCCATCAGACACTAAAGTAATCTGTACAAGCCAACACCATCTAGCTATAGACATACTGAAACACTGTCTTATGCACAACACTGTGCTACTTTCCAAAAGGGTACTATTTCTTCTTCCTGAAACAGTCCTTTTCCATATGTTTCTACTAAGGGAGCTCAGCCAACAAAGCTTCGTCATATTTTCTGTTGTATCTTCCATTAATGTTCTTGAAGTCTTCATATCTTTTACAAACTCACCGTATAAACCTAATCCAGTCTTACCCAGGCATCTTCATGCTTTCATGCACATGCTCATGCAATCCTGATTGGCTCCTAGTCATTTTATCCTCTAGTGCAATTTCGATCAACACATGCATATAACTACTATAGTTTTTCCTGATAAGATGAACATTCATGTCAATGCTCTTATTTTTCTATGATATCATTTTATGTGCATCCACATTTTTATCAACATCCCAAACCCAAAAATATGGTTGCATTATATGATTTCATCATATAGTTAACAAAAAAAATATCACCTTGTGTACAGTATACATAAAATTATCTGTGCATCAAAATTTCACCAAAAAACTTCAAGCAGTCTCCAGTTCATCCACCTGACAACCTACATAATTTTTCTCCCAAAAATTTTGGCTTTGCATCTACCTTTGGTATCATCTATATAGTCTATTTATCTTACAAGTACCATAAGTAAACTAAACATACATTCACACAAAAACTCTCTATTTCATAAACATATTAGAGGTTACTTTCATGCATATGCTCTTAATTGTGTTGTTAGCTGTAGCTATCTCCACATAAGAACTTCACCTTTATAATGACCTAAAGTGCTTCGACCTTCATCAATCCTCCACTAAATATTTTGAAAACCAAATGTAATTCAGCATATCTAACTCAACATGCTATGGATGATATGTCGCTATAAAGATCATGATCAAACTTGATCTTTTAATTAAATGTTCTATGATAACTTTTCTAAAGAGACAAGTTTTTGACATCAAAGGATAAAATCATGAGATATTCCTTCTTCAATCTAGCTATTTGCTGCAATTTGCTAAAGACCCTGTCTATCTAATGTGCACATTGCTTGAAAAGACATCTTCCTCAGATTCAGGAACTAGAGGTCAGAACTGTTTCAAGCAGTAAGAACCAAGAATGCATATTTCTATATGAAACTCCCCTTCCATGAGCATATATTACTTTAAATAATATAAAGCAGAACCAATACACCCAGGTTTCATGAATCTTAAGATTGAATCAGCAATCATACAACTTCTTCCTTCTTGACACTTCTTCCCCTCCTACCTACTTCATGACTAGGTTTCCTGATTGGTCACTGCAAAAGTCTGTTTGGTGCATCGAAGAACCAACATAAGATGACACATGGGAACCCCTTAAAAATTAGGGAAAACAAGATATGGTCATAATTATGCACATAAAATCTTACAAGAATGGGGAACCAACATAATAGATGACTGAGATACCCAATCTCTAATAATCCATCTAGCCAACCTTTAACTCCTTCCCCACTTACCTTCCAAGTTTAGTTTTTGTGAATAAGTTTGGTAAATCTTTATGTGATGCACAAAACACCAAATCATTACATCTGGATGACTCAAAAAACATGCTAAAGTCCGAACAAATGAATTAAATTTCATAAATATGAGTGCCTATTTTGTCTTTTGAATCTACAAAGGCGCACATGCAAAATGAACCCACATTAACTTAACCAGATACGATTCAAATACCTTCTATTCTTGAAAACTATTAACATCTAGTTAATTCTCATAAAAGAACATATATATTTCAACTTGTGGGGAAGCCCCATTATGATAGTTATGTTAGCACCTAGCAGTCCTGGAATGGTTCTTTCATTAGCAGGTCTATAGGTTCCTTATCTTCCTTTTTCAACAAGGGTAGGAATCTTAACATTAGACAATCACATTGACCTAGCCTTTTGATTAGGACTTGTTTTTGAATGTACATCCTTCTTCAAAATTTGATTAACCTATATTAGTTGCTTGGCACTTGTTATGGGTGATCCATCAATATCCTCCTCATGAATGTTACATGGAAGTGCATCATACAATTACGCCATTCTACTAGGGCATCTGGAAAATATGAACACAAATAAGACAATATGACAACATCAAGCAATATGCTGTAAATTTAAAAAGTTTCATGCCACTCCGTAAATGCCAAAACCATTAAGTGTCCACTGCAACACATGTAACCAAAGCAGGCAAGAGTATATATCATATCTAATGATTGACATATATTTGAATTCTTTAAGAAAAAAGTTACAGTAACCCACCAGCATGCCTTCTTTCGTAACATTTTTTACCTGCCTATATTAACCTACATTAACATTTTTCATTCTCCACAGTAACTTACCTTGATGCAGTATAGTAAATGAAAGACCAACCTATCAAGTTGCAAACTATGCACTGCAAACTTGAAAATTTGTATCATAACTATAAGTAATGTTCAACCCTGTCCCAAATATTTAAAGTTCATTGTAGTTGTCCAACAATGCAAAAACTACCTCTAATAACACTAAGGCACCCAACTGGAGTAACAAGAACATAAGCCCAGCATCAAAT
Source organism: Elaeis guineensis (assembly GCF_000442705.2). NCBI lineage: Eukaryota > Viridiplantae > Streptophyta > Magnoliopsida > Arecales > Arecaceae > Elaeis > Elaeis guineensis. Next base: position 21,196,273 of record NC_026004.2, on the reverse strand, counting down.
AAGCATCATTGTCAAAAGAAAGAACTAAAGAAAAAATTAACTCTGTCCCTATCAAGGATTCTTAGGCTTGAGAATAGATCAATCTTCCTTTCATTAACTTAACGGAAGAGACCAAGCGAGCCTAATCTTTACTTTAGATACAAGGATTGATCTTGGCCAAAACTTATTAGAAACTAATTTCAATAGATATAACGGAAACATCTCCTAGTTTTTCATCTCTTATTTTGAGAGTATCTTTCGGTTATATTCGTGTCTTCACATAAAGCAAATAAGTAGCAATTCATTTTCCAAATAAGTAGCAATTCATTTTCATTAAGTTGTACAAGCAAACTATAAGGAGTTTATTATACCCATGTCTGGATACTAGGAGGATCTTCAACCCATGAAATTTGTGGCACCACCATCCTTTATGCCAATAAATTAGCTTAGCAAACATCAAGAATACTAGTATTTATCCGAACCTTCCTACTGGACTTCCTACTACATTATCAAAATGAAGGGAAATTATGCACAATGACCTTCCATTAAGATCATCATGAATCCTACTCACAAGCCATATACCATCATGCTTCCCTCACCATGGCTTTTAATGGTGAACCTACTAGCTTTGCTATTGGTTCTTATGCTTCATGTCTTGGGTTTTCACTTAATTGTTAGACAACCACTTGACAGATAAATAGAGTCCTGCAAAAATGGACCAGTAATCATCCTGCTGCTGCTTGATCTTTCTCTTCCACATTTGGCACCTCAAGTAATATACTTTGCTCAAATTTTACTTCCAGCTACACATCATAGAGCCCTGTCTAGATAAATAGGGGAGGAGAGAAAAAAAAGGTAGGGTAGCAAGAGAAAGAAAGGAAGAGATGAAAACTATGGATCTGAAAAAAAGAGGAAGGAACAGAACAACAGCCTTGGCTACAGGAGAGGAGAAGTGGAATCTCTTTCTTTACAAATCTCTCCAATTTCAAAGAGATCAAAAATGTGGATCAGAAATAAAGCACTTCTCTCTATTTCTCTCTCTTCTTTTCTCACTTGACCATCCGAAGAAGGAATTTCTTTTTAACTCTCTTCTTTCATCTTCTTGGTGAATACCTAATGAGTGAAAATTTTCTCCTCTTATCTCTACCAAACATTATATCATCTTATGCATTAAAGAATAAAAATAAATGCCACCTCACAAATGGTGCCAATGTCAAGTTAGTCCACAATAACCTCATATCCATGGAATAGTATTCAAATTAGGATTTGTAAAATGGTCAAGCCAAAGCCTTTGCACCGCTCCCATCAAAAGGAGTTTTCTATTCTTTTCTTGGGTGGAGCATCCCGAAGTGTTTCAAACTAGGTAATTTACACTTGATTCCCCCCTGGGGGTAAAAAATAAAAAATAATAATAACTGCTGGAAGATGCATAAATTATTTTTTATAGAATGCAACAAATATCCATCTTCACATTTTTTCGACATAATATCCATCTTCAGATGTTTTTGACATTATTTTTCATAACATCCTTCCTCAACATCATGTCCTCAAGTAGGAGAATATGACAGAATCTTGGATGATTTAATTTTCTACAAAATGTCATTCATCTTAAATGTACAAGTTTTTATAAATTTTTCCTTAAAATTCAGGTGGTGCACAAATTGCTGAAGCTATGAGACACTCCATTTTAAAACACCCATTTTGCAGCAGTACGAGTTTAGCAATAATTGACATTCTTATCCCAAAAATATAATGCTCTAGCAATTCAATTTTTTATAACCCTATGTCGTGCAAAAGTCACATATTTATTCGCAAGTTCTAACTAAAAAAAGGCGAATTAGCTGTTTCACCATGTATTGGCAATGTGAAATGCGGAGGAAAATAGAAAAATATAGAACATTTATAATTTTTTTTTAAAAAAGATCGACTTACCGATGATGATGTTCCGCGATGAATCAATCCTTCATGGCTGTCCTGCTCCCTCCCGGCGGCCTCTTCAACCTCCGGTATCGCATCCAGCGCTCCCGGCCTTGCGGTCTTTCGCCTCGGGCTGAGCTGAACGGTTTGCGTAAGAATCAAAGGAACCCCCGCATAACATCCAGCCACATAGACCTCAATCGAAGGGGACGAGATCCCAAGCTTTGGCTGCACGAACGCAGAGGAAGCAATCGATGCCGCAGAATAGCAATCCATGCTCCACCCAGTCTTCGGATCCTTATCGGACGACCCCGAATGTTTGTCGAACCCGATGACCCCATTGCTCCAGGGGGCCTCCACCCTCTCGAAAGAGCCACAGATGATCAAATTGCCCCTATCATCGCAGACCTCGAAATCGACGGCGCCGGTGAGGCGGACACCCTCGGTGCTGACGTAGGTGACCTCGGCGGCGTCGCGATCGAGGCGGTCGCGGCGGAGGGGGAGGTAGGTGGGTTCCGAGTTGGGGACGCGGGTGCCGTTGATCTCGAGGGCAGCGCCCATCTCGCGGCGGAGGTGGGAGAGGGTGAGGCGGTGGGGCACGGCGTCGGCGGCGCAGGGGGTGATGCGGACGTAGAATAGGCGGATCTCGAGCCAGGAGGAGGGGGCCGGGCAGGCTGGGGGGCCGTTGGGGAGGAGGCCACGGAAGGAGGTGGTGGAGCCAGCGGTGCCCCGCCGCGGCGGGGGTGCGGACAGCGAGGGAAGGGAGATCGCCAGAGACCGCAGCTGGTCCTTCTTCTCCTCTTCAGCGGGCGGCGGCGGATCCATCATCGCCGCCCTATCGGGGACTGATTCAGCGTCCGGCCGACGATGATTCCGCCATGGATTCCGAATTCCCCCTCGTCGCTGCCCTTAGCTTGAATCAAGAATTAGGGTTAGGGTTCTTGGGATAGGAGTAGGTGAGATGGGAGGGCGAGGAGGGCGTTTGCGAGAAAGGCGATACGAAGCGAGGGGGGTGACTCCACAACTGGAAGATAGCCTGCGACTGTTCCACGACAGGGGAGGGTCGTCTGGGTTGGGTTCCACTTTTCCTCTTTTCGTATTTAGCTTATAAGGAACCGACAATAGTGGCTGAAATTTCCGGTTATCGAGATTCGTGAAACGGAGTGGATTTTTGTGGGGACTGCACGGATTGCAATTCCGGAGGGAAGTAGAAGAAGATATTTTTGTATAAATTTCGAGCCGGAGGATCCGCTGTCCGACGAGAGGTAGGACGAGAGGACGCGGTTTAATTTGGTTGTTACAATCGAAAGCGGTTTCGAAGCCAAAAAAATCGTGAGGCCCGCAGCCACACGTGCGTGGAAAGAATTTATTGGAGGAAGTCTACCCGTTTGCTGTTCGATGGGGGCAGGGAGATGAGAATGAAATTTCTATTTCAGAGACGTGGCGGTCACGTGCCGTCATGAGACCATGTTTCAGGAGGCGGACGCTTCGAGAGGTTATCACCATGGAACCAAAAGGCAGAGGATGAGACATTAATTTGTTCTTGGGCATCTACCACCGTAAACTCATCTATCACAATGGAACCATATGTGAAAATTGTGGTCCACATTTCTGCAGTGGGTCGTAATGTCCTATCATTTCTTATTGTGTGAAGTTTCATACATGCCGTCAGCAAAACATTACATGGGACTGGGAAACCGAGGAAATCTCGTTCACTTTATTCTAGTCGCTTGGCAGCAAATATAATCTGACTAGATACCAGAGATGGCTTGGAATGGAATCAGGCAAAGTGAAGACGAGTCTAACAAGGAGAAGTACATGATTAGAGTTTTACTCGATAGCGGAAAGGAGGTGGTGGAAGACGTGTAAGGTGGTGGTGAAAGAGAGTTGAGTGCTGAGGTGGAGAGACGATGGCAGAAGAGACAAGAGGTTGAGGTCGAGGGGTGTTGGTGGAGGGGATGGTGTCCTTCGAGACCTGGTAAGATCAGAGTCGACCAGGGTCAAAGGCTAATGAGAAATGAGAGGTAAAATCTATTAAATATTTTAATTTTTAATATAAAATAATTATATTTTTAATCATTATTGTTCAAGTTCAAAAGACTTAATCAATCTATAATGTGCAATTTTGCAACTATAAAAAAATTAATCCTGAATGTTCTTCAATGTCGATAAGTAGTATCTTGATCTCGGATGAGTTGGAGATTAAATCCATAAAAATTCTTTTATAATGTACTTCACCTATTAAAGGCAATATTTAAAGCAGTTATAAAGACTGAAAGATGAACTTTATCTATGATGATTGTATAGAACTCAACTTTATCAAACTATCTAATATATTATATCACTTTATTAGAGGTTTATATTTAATTAGAGCACAAATCAATTAAAATATATAAAATAAATTTCAATGTATGTTGTGAGCCATATTCGAATGGATCTAAGCAGATAAATAATAATATTCTTCCACTTGGGCTAACGTAACATAAGCATCTTCGTTTTAATTTTTTAAAGTATTTCAGAAAATTTTTTATAAAATTTTATCTGAATCTGATAATTAAAAAATTGATATGGTCATATTTTAAAAAAAAAAATTTAATTCTTTTGCAAGATATATATTATATATTTGATTATAAAATAATCATCAGTGCAAATCATGACGACAAATATATTATTAATCAATATACAATCCTCCATGTATCACAATACTAATGGTACCTTATAACCAAATTATTTATGTAAAATTTTATTTTATAAATAAACGAAACCTTATGCCTATTCTTTGATCATCTTTTATCACATGGTAAATAGCTGATCAGCATAAATAAACAAAACTTTATCATGAACTTAATGTGATGATTTTATATATAGTATCCAATACATATCACAAAATAAGCTATATCCCATATGATCCAGCTGATCCTCAAAATTCGGAGAATGAATCTTTAGTCAACAGATCTATAATTATCAGCTCTTCTTTAATATGTTCCATAGATACTATGTTCTTTTTTATTCTTTCACGAAGATCAAAATATTTGATACTAATATGTTTGCAAGCGCTTGTACTCTTCATATTATTGGAGACTCTTACTATAGAATTATCACAGTATATCTTTATCGATCTGCTAATATAGTCAATAACTCTAAGTCTTGTGATAAAATTTTATAACTTTATAGCTTATAAGAAAAGTCTTATATAGGCTACATACTCTATTTTCATAATAGATGTAGTAAACAAAATCTTATTTTACACACATCTATGATATAGCATCTCATATGAGTAAAAGGATATACTAGTAATAGACTTCCTACTATTGATGTATCCAGCAAAATATGAATCTTAATAGCCTCTTACTCATGATGATCAGACCGTCTGTATATAAGCATGTAAACTTTTATACCCTATGGATAATATATAACTTTCTTTGCAACTTTTCTATGCTCTATTTTTGAATTATGTTAATAATATCCAAAGATCGATGCAATATAAGTGAGACTGAACCCATATAAATATATGCATAGGCTCCTAACATTAGATGTATATGTTATAAACCTTATTTTCTCTATTTTTATCTTAATTTTTGGATATTGCACTCTATTAAATTTATCACTCTTTACAATATGAGTACATCAGAGAAATATTTTTTTATCCTAAACTTAATATTATAGAGATGTAAGTCCTTTAAGATAGTTCAAGTAGCCTTAAAAATCTATCTCTGTGAATCTTAATGTTGACAATATAAGGGCTTCATCTATATCTTATATCTCAAAATCATAGGATAGAAACTGTTTGGTTTCTTTAAGTAGATCAAAATCACTATTGGCAAGTAAAATACTATCCACATAATAGCAAAATTATGAATTTACTCTTATTGACCTTTGGGTATCAATAGTATTTATCTTTAGATTCAAAAAAAATGATTATCTCATTAAAAATAAGATACCATTATGCAGAAGCCTATTTAAGTCTGTAACTAAATTTTTTTAATCTACAATCCATATGTTCTTATCCATTGACCATAAAAATTCTCGGATTGTTCCATATAAACCCCTTTTTTAAGGTCATTATTTAGGAAAGACCATTCTTACATCCATATGATATAGCTCTAAGTAAAAAATGAGCTATTAAGATTATAACAATTCTTAAAAAGGAATAGTCAATGCTTTTCTTTTGTATAAACTCTTTTGCCATAAGTCTGATTTTATACCATTTGATCTTTCTATTGGGATTTTTTTTGATTTTATAGATCCTTTTGCAACTTATTTGTCGCACCCTTCAGATAAGTCAACTTGTTTTCAGATATGATTGTTATTCATAGAGCTCAGCTCTTGCTTTTATGGTATTCAATTACTGTAAGGAGTTCTCACCTTTTATGGCTTGTAAGAATATCTCTGAGTCATATTTTTTTCATCCATATCTATCAAATATACCATATAATCTTTTTCTAATATATCTTTAGAGAGCTGTCCCTTGATCCGCTTATGATGGTGGTTAGATAGTTACTTCTCAATAATAGAAATCTCATACAGTGAAACTTGATAAAGTGGTAATCCCTCCTAAATATTATCTTAAAAAATAATAATAAAAATTATCACTTTAGTTTGCTTTATAGACTCGATATTACCTTAAAGACAATGTTTCAAGGTTCTCCACTCCCACTAAACATGTTATTCTCTAAAAATCTAGCTTAATTAATTTTTATTATTTGTAGTTTACTAGATGGATAATAGAATCTATACCTTTTTTACCTCTCTAGATGATTAATGAAAAATAATTAGTCTAAATGAGGTCAAACATCTTTTCTTATCGGTTAAAAACTTTCGCTTCAGCTGGATAACTCTATGTACACATATATTTCAAACTAAGTTTTCTACCAGTCCATAACTCATGAAAAATCTTTTGAACTACCTTAATAAGAACATTATTCAAGATATGCTTAGCTGTCTTTACAGTCTGAATCATTTTTTTAAGTATTTTATCTCTTCTCTTAGTAACATCATTTTGATCTGACGTACTATGATATTATGTATTAGAATATACATAATATTATATTTTTTTAGAAATTTTACTAACAGTCATGATCTTTGTTCTATCTCAATATATTTACCATAATACTTATCATCTTTATCGAATTTGATTACTTTAATCACTTTTTTTGATTCTCTCTACCTTTGTTTTAAATTCCTTAAAGGCCTCAAACTTATTAACCTTATTAAATAGAAGATATAGATATATATCGTGAATAGTCATCAATGAGTGTAATGAAATATTTTTACCTATTAGATAAGAGAAAAAGGTCCGCATACAATAGTTGTGTGAATAATTTTCAAAATTTCTTTACTCATCCTGACATTCTTCTTAAATGTGTATGCCTACTTTATCTTTATACAGTCAACACATGACATAAAAATAGTGAAGTTTAACGATCCTCATATCCTATATTTTACTAGCCTTATGACTCTTTCTTTGAAGATATACCCCATTATCCGATGACATAACATAAAAAAGTTTTCAAAATAAAAACCTACTCTAGGATTTAAGACTATCCTGCAGCATCTAACTATCTTGATAAGTGAACACGCTTGATTTTCAATGGAATAGATCGTTCACTTTCAGTTAGAGGTCTTCTTAATAGGAAGTCCTATAAGTTATTGTTAATATGCATAAATGTACTAGAGTCAATACACCAGATAGAATTAGGAGTATTTAATAAATTGGATTCAAAACATACACAAGAGTAAAAGATATTTTTTTTTGCAGTGACTCTTAACACTTTATGTAATTTTTTCTTAAGTGTCCCTTCTTTATACAAAAGAATCATTTGACAACCTAATTAATGGCTTCACCTAATGCTACAATAAATACTTTTTTCTTTTTGCATTGGGTACACCCTTTCTTTATCTACTTTTTCACTAACTTAATGTGAAGCAAAGTTTGCATTCTCTACTTTCTTATTCTCTAATCTCTTCTCTCCTTGCACACATTTAGTCAGTATTTCACTAACTGTCCAATCCTCATTGTGCATACTTATAAGTGATCTTAAAGAGATCATACTTTGATGGAAGAGAAGTGAGAATAAAGTGGACCAAAAAGATATTTAATATGAAAATTTTAATATCATATTACTATGCTATGATATTTCTTATCTCCATAATATGCTCATGGATGTCGGCTTTTATCTTATTAGAGCTGTACTAATTTCTACTCTATAATATTCAAGAAAATACATGCCTTATAATATGAATGGATGAATCTCCTAATGTGCTATGTTAAATTTCTTGTAGAGCAAAATGAGTTGATTAGATTGCTCATATTTTTTTAAAGCTCTTTTGCTCTGATGTACTTTCATCCATAAATGATAAAAATTTATTCACTTAAAACACCATATCAAGGTCAGCACACCTTAATATGAGCATTATTTTATTCTCTTCATTTTAAGAAATTTAATCCATTAAAATTTTTTTTTTCTATGCTATTATCAATAATAACTATTATCAATAATAGTAGAAATTAATACTGCAAAATACATATACTCACATTATCATCAAATAATGAGACTAATTAACTATAGCCTAAAATAATCAATATTATTTTAGTAGTAAATTCTAATCTTTCTGTGGATAGAGATACATTACATATAGAATTTACTAATACTTTATTAATAAGATCAGTAACATAGGTATTAAAAAAAAAATTATATCTATGGATCTAGAAAAAATAATATTCTTAACACCTAAATTATCATTTTATTCTAATTAAATCATAAAAATAACTACTCCCTGTGAGTAAAGTCAATTATTTTTATGATTTAATTATAACTTTATTCACATACCATTACACTTTAATTTTATAGTCTTTATATGGTTTTTATCATATCCAAGATGCTATGGCTACTCCTGAACATAATAGATTCATTAACTTTAATATGATATTGAAACATTATGGTCAATATGATAATAATTTCATAATTTTTTATTTGTATATAAACAAATCAAAAAGCACATAAATCAACCATATAATATGCAAATTTGCAATAAAACCATATAACAGAGATCTTATCATAATTATCAGAGGATCTTTATATAATAAAATTTATTATAGAAACTAAATAATAATCCAAGATCAAAATACAATTTTAAAGATCTTTATGAAATTTGATACTTTATTAAGAACTAAATTGCAAAAATCCCTAAACTAAGTTAAATAACTATAGAAAAGCTCCTTTATTAAATATGGACTTTATCGAGGGTTAAATTATAAAATCCCTTAAATCAGATTGAACCAGCTCAATTTGATATGGTTCAGTCAATTATCAAAAGGGTTAATTGGTTTGGTTGATGGATCCATGTTTACGAGTTAAAACCCGAAAGTCAAAATCAAAACTCTTTAATCTACCTTTCTTCCTCCTTCCTCTTTTTCTCGATGACTCCCAAAAATCCCCATGGCCGATGCTAATTGTTCACACAATTCACCTTTGACAAGGCACTGACCATCCTTAACCACCGGCAACCTTTTTCGATCGTCAACATGCTGACGATAGGCCAAATGCATAAGAATCGATGGAGGGGGCCCAAAATGAAACTCCTTTTCAATCTTGGCCGACGGCTATCGGAAAATCTGTATGGCAGACTGCCATCTTCTCCCTAAGGATGTTCGTTGGTTTCCTGGTGGGTGTGCTAACAATCACTCGATCAATGGGAGATCGATCGAAGGGGTTCTAAAATTTGATTGATGACTGCTGGAAAAGCTCCGATTGGCAGTCTGTCGCTCTCTCTCCAATACTCTGGTTATCTTTTCCGACGATCAAGATGGAGAACTGTCAGTTTAGCAAGATCTGACGGATCATTTCTCTCTTCTTTCCTATTCTTCATTTTTTTATTAGTTGAATGGAGGAGAGTTCCTCAATGCCACGACTTCATGGGACTCACCATCAGCTTGTCCCTGCAGCAGTTGGAGGTCGATCAGAGTCCAGCATGGGAGGAGGAGCGAGCGGCCAGCCCTCTTCTTCCCTCCTTTTTTTATTTGTTTATTCAATAAATCAAACCCAAAAATAAATCACAAACTTTAAAATAAATAAATAAAAATCATGATTCTTTATGGAATCCAAGAACATATTCGGATCTTGATGACTCCAATCATTAGGAACCAATTAAGGTGGCCAGATCAGATGTATGATTGATCCCGATGAAGAAACATTGATCTTTTCTTCTTCATTCTATTCATAAACAATAATCTTTAATATGCCAAGAATAAATCTAACATATGGCATATAAAATTTTTCATATACTATTAAGATCATGGACCAAAAAGAATAGCATAAAGGTGGCTCTAATACCACTAATGATGAATATTTTAACCTTTAATGCAGAAATAATCATATCTCTAACCATTGTTGTTCAAGCTCAAACAACTCAATCCATCTGCAATCTGCAATCCTGCAACTATAAGAAAACTAATCCTAAATGCTCATCGTTGTCGATGAGCAGTGCCTTGATTTCTCAAATTCTAATCCGAGTATATCCAATGGAGAGGATCTCATAAGCTCTTTGATGAGCAGGAGACTAAGTCTGTAAAAGTTCTTTTATAAAGTACCTCACCCATCAAAGGTGGTATCTAAATCAGTCACAAAGACTGAATGATGGACTTTATCAATAATGATTATGCGGAGCTCAACTTTATCAAACCATCTAATATATCCCTATCACTTTATTGAAAGTTTATCTTTAGTCAGAGTTTAATTTAACTAAAATATGTAAAACAAATCATAATGTGTATTAATGTAGGCCACATCTGGATGGATTTAAGTAGATAAATTATAATAAAATTAATTTTAACCAAAAGCCAAGTATATAGAAGAGAGAAAGCTATATTGAGCAAGCGTCAGAGAGGAGGCTAGGATGTTGAAAAAGAGAGGCAGTGAGAATGGAGTGCTAATTTGCAGTCTTCTTTCTTTTTATATTTGGAGAGAGAGAGAGAGTTATGGAGAGAGATGAGCAATGGTCAACTCTTTGATCTATTAGGTAATCCATTTTTATAAAATTTCTCTGATCTTTCTTGACTCCTATATAGTTATAAAACAAAATCTATAGGAAACAAAATAATTAAAAAAAGCTAGTTGGCAATTAATTGGTTAGAACAAATATGAATTTTTGAAAAAATATTAAAAAAATCCCATAGCAAGACAATCATTTCTGGATTGTTACAAAATATAACTTTAAGAATTTGCTTTGTTAGAGATAATCTAGCATACAAAAATAAATTATATATTAAATTACTATATTAGATAAAAAAGAGATATAATAAAATACAAAATGATAAATCTTGTAAATAAATCCTACATGAAAAATTTAAAAACTCTATAAGATCGGGTTTCTATTTCTATTACATAGTGGTATGGTGCACAAATTAGAAAATTTTAAGTGAAGATAATTCTTAATTTAAAAGAAAAATGTGGCTTGAAGCACATGGAAAAACGTAAATAATCAAATGAAGCGGATGTTTCTGCAAAATTGCCCAGCTTACCGAGAGACCCAATTTTTCAATTTGCGCGGGCTTCTTCGAAGTGTTTCTCTGGGACTCGTAGCCCTGACCAGCGTATGATGAGCGGCTCGACGAAGGGAGAGAGGAAGAACCAAGATAGCTCCCCTCCGAACCCCGAAACAGAGGTCGAGGCTCTCCTCCGCGCCGCCCAGGACGACCCCCTCCTCAAGCTCCACGTCGACTCCCACCCGATCTCCTCCCGCCCCACCTCTTCCTTCTCCGCCTCCTCCGCCGCCTTGAACCCCGACTTCGTCCGCCGCTTCGACGCCCTCAAATCGTCCCTCCTCCAAGCGCGGTGCCGCTGCCACCCCCACCCTCCAAACCCACGGAGAAAGGAGCAGTAGCAGCGGCAGCAACTGAAGGCGGTGATGATGAGTGGGGGAGGATCCTCGGGGACGATTTGTTGGCGAGATTCGGTGCCCTCAAGGGCTCTTCCTCGGAGCACAATTCAGGGTTCCAGGGACCGTATTTGATGCCGAATCTTGGAGATTTCGATGACGAAGCCAGCGCCGGCACCAATGGTGATGATGGAGTTTCGGAGAAGGTGATGCGATGGGCTATGGATGCAGCTCGCCTCGATCCTTCTAAATGAGACAAGGATGATGACGACGTTGATGGGGTAAATACTGATGATGATGAGGAAGAGGAGGATTGGAATGAGAAGAAGAGGGAGGAGATGAACAAAAGGAAGCAGAAGAAGTGCTTTTTCCTCTGATTGGTTTCTTCTACGTACTAAAGCTATGGGATTTTAGAGGGAAGTAGCCGAGGCTTATGCTCTATATGCCTAACAAGTGTGCTCCCATTAGCCAAGGAGGTATGTTATTGTATTTCTTATTCAATAAAAGCGGTCCTTTTTTGTTTCATGTCAAGGTACTCTTTTGTTCATGGATGCTTTGATCAGGAACATGAAAGTTGAAAATAAAGTGGGTTGTAAAATATTATTCAGATTTTGTAGGGGACGTGTTCGCAATTTGCTAGGTCATTCTATTATCATTGTTGAAATAAAAATAACGACTGTTATTTGCCTAGTCACTTGATTTATTGGATTTTTTGGGTATAGAATGCTGGTCATTATAATGACATCTGTTGCAAAAAGTTCTGGAAAAATGTTCGCTTTACATGATCAAGTTTCTGTCCGTACAATAAATTATCTCGTGAAATTTTGATTGAATAAAATATATATTCGAATTGATATGGCTATTCGAAATTTTTTTAAAAAAAAATTAATATGATTGGCAATAAGAAAAGCTAAATAACAGATACTATAAAATATAATGTTCTTTCAGCCAATTGACATTTTGAACTTTAACATATTATAATTTGATTCTTAGCATACACATCATAGTTGGTCCAATTTAGCTAGTTCAGTTGCAAGTCTGTAAATTTTTATTCTGAAATTGCCATTAGCTTTTGAAGTAGAATTGATTAAAAGACATTATTCTGATAATATATTAGTGCAAGTATACGAAAAAGTATTTTCACTTGCTAAACTACATTTCCTATACCTAGGTTTCATCAATCCTATATGTGTTCAAACTCCATCATACATACACCTATTCAGAATTTTTGATAGATATGCAATGTTACCTAGACAATCGGCAAGGATGAGAAGTTTCAAAATGTTGGACATGGCATTCTCCAGAAACCTAGGCATGAGGACACAGTGCATATACAATACAAATATGTGTTTGTGCTGATGCTTATTCGAAGAAAGAGAAAATCAGAGTTGTATATTCTATTTGACAAATAAATTCAATGGAATATCCATGAGTTTTCAGGTTGTTTGACTTATTAACTAGATTTATTTAAAGTTAATGAAGATATGTTGAGATACTTAATTGATGGGTAACCATGATATGTTTGTATTTAAGCATAATGACATTTTGCATAAACTGACATTTTCCATAAAGTGTTTACATAACTTGGACAACTTTATATCAAAGACACTTTGTTTAGAGTGTGTTTACTCTTGATTAAAAAATATATATATATTTTGCTTGAAATGTACATAAAACTCTTCATGACACTTCACTTCAAGTATCCATCATTTAAAACTAAGAATTTCCTGCATGACACTCTAAAAGAAGTGCCAAGTTTACATTAGCAGAACTCTTCAAAAATGGAGTGTCTAGCCATGTCATGTCATGTGTTGGGTCCAAGTGTCCAAAGTGTCAACGCTTTCAAACAACTTAATAATGGAATGTCTAGTTATCATAGTAAATATTGCATTTTATGGAATCAATACGTGTGAGCATCTTTTCCCCTCTAAACTTGCATAATCACTTGCTCATATGTGTATGCTTGCATGCATGTTTCTGTCGAAATTGTGTTCATATATTCCAAGGTTAGCCTAGGCTTGACTCAAATTCAATTTGGGCTCTGAAACTGAAGAATTCTTGGTTCAAACCTATTCATCTTTAGCTGAAGTCCACAAGCTCATCTGTGATGCGACCCTCCTTGCCCCCAGACATGGTTGATTTTAAAACTTTACTTCCTATATAATCTTTGACAATGGAGGAACTAACATTTTAGCCATGAATGTACATTAACATTGGTGCCTAAAAAATCTTGATAAAGGTATGTGATATGGATCAATTAAATGAAATTCTTTTGAAACTCTAAAAGCTTATATAGGCTCCTATCTTGACTCACATACATGGTCAAAATATGAACTCTATCATGAAAGCTTTAATGAGAAGTGTGTAGTCAAATAATTAATGCCATGAGATAGAGAAAAGGCCATATTTTAGGAGTATTTTTTGGTACATATAATCTAACAATATACGCCATAATGTAGTCAAATAATTAATGCAATGAGATAGAGAAAAAACCATATTTTAGATGTACTTCTTGGTGCATATAATCTAACAATATACACCATAAAAACTTAAAATTTACCATATTTCAACAATAAATCTAGAAATCTAACAGATCTCCATAACGGACCAAACTTAGTTAAAGTAACAGATCAAATATTGATAGATCATACATAATTGTAAAGGCATTCATGATAGCAAATATGCCAAAGGCATGAGCTAATGAATCCATCTTTTTTAATTTTTTTTCTTTTTATATGACCACATTTAAGGGGATTTTTATTGGCTTTTCTTGGTTATGGCCTATGCTGAAGACAACATTCAGAAAAATTATGATATCAATCATATGGGAGGCATAATTAAGCAAACTTCACTTTGTGCGTGAGAGAGAGGTGCTGGGGCATTTATATCTTTTAGTATCAGCCATAAGAAGCCACCTTGAAGCCTCCCATCTATTGCTCCATTCTCACATCTCATTTTACAATCCACAATTCTATAAGAACTCACTTTGGGAATCCAATTTGCTTTAATTCTCACTCTCCCTAAGCAAGAAAAATAAGAAAACTGCATCATTATAAGCAGAAATATATTTATCATATGGTGTACATAATGAGGAAAAAGTTCTTTGATCCAACGGATCGATAGTTGTCCATGCTCCCTCATGTGCAGTGCACATGCCCGACAATAGTTTTGTTTGTAAAGAACTTGTAATCCACAGTTATGCATGGCCATAATATTATCATTAGAATGTTTACTGTTAAAACATCGCAGCATAATAATAATTTATCAAATAAGATTTGCTTCATGCACTATGTATTTATTAATTTGTTGAACAGGTAATGAAAGCACATTGTAGTTTTTGACTAATGGATGAGAGTCTAATCCATACTTCTTTGTCTGTCTTTGCTTTTAGTCTTTAACTTTTTAAGAGTACGTGTAACAATTTATATAGTTGTGTATTATTGACCTCCAGTTCAAGATAACTTTGAGTGTTTATATGAGTGTGCATGTTTTGTTCTGTTATGATGCAACTAATCATGAGATTGGCTTGTGGCTTGAGCATTGTTTTTGATTCAAATTTCGAATTACTCTTTGTCGCTTTTGATCCTACCTGGATGTAATAGGAAATTAATGTGTCTTGGACAATGCTAATCTCCGGTTTGAGGTTGTAGATTTATCTGTTGCTTGCTTTGTGAATTTTTCATTTTTGGAATGGCTCAGCAATGTTCATTTGCACTGTGATTGGCCAGCGGCAACTAATATTTTCTCAACCATGTTGGTTTGAGTTATTTTTGCTATTTTCTTGTTGCTTTTGTGGGCATTACATGTACCCTACAAAATTTTTAGCAAGTAAAGATTGTAGTAGCTAATTTTTTATGCATCTTGCTTCCACATATTTGTGCTATACTCAGAATGCTCTGTGTTTTACTCTTCCATTGAAGTCTTTCTAGCCCTTTATTCTGACATCATGGAAACTGAAGATATTTTAGTTTATGATTGTTGGGTTTTATCTCAAGCCCTTTCACCATTCCCCTCCAACTCTCTTTTTTTTTTTTGGCTCTCTCTCCTTCCTCCCTCTCTCTCCCTCCCCTTCCCCACCCGGTCTCTCTCTCTCTAAAGTATAGATTTTCACTATGTTCTTCTAAGTTTTTATGTGGTGTAACAGTTAATGTTCTTGTTTCAAATACATGTGTGGATGCCTGGTTTTCGTTTGACATAGTATTCTTTTGCTAGGGCAAATCTAACTGCATTAAGTGTAGCTCAAATAATATTTCATTCTTAGATTTTCTATTTGCTAATATGAATTTTGCATATATTTTGTTGAAATGTTGTAGGAAGTGATGATCTTAAGGTTAGAGAGTTGACTTTCTCCTTCCTTGCTTCCTCTGTGGCTTCTATGATAGGATGCAAATGTCCCCTTTTTGTGTGAAGGTAGTTTGTTGTATAGCTTCTAAGCTGTTTGCTATCAAGAACCTCTTTAACTTGAAGTACCTATGGTTACCTCCTGTTATCTTTTATCTTGTTAATGATCTTTGGCTTGTTGTTAATTGCTTTGTGGAGACATGCTAATTGTTTTACTTAAAATTTACATTTTGGTTTTTCCTATTTTTAATAAGCACTGGTACAAGTATTGCTGCATTATTCTTTTGAAGCCTATGTTGATTACATGCTGATCTATGCCTCATTGATATATTCAAGATCTTAGCCCATTACTATCTTCCTTGCTTTAATTTTATTATATTTTCCTCTGCTTGATTTTTGCTATGAAATTTTAGGAATCAATAACTATAAGGGAATAATCTGTTTAGAATTTAGTTTTGTAGATGTTCTTTTTTATATTTTTTTTCCTGTTCTCTTTGTGTTCCTTTTGAAGCTTTTGGTACTTGGTGGAATTTTTTGGGTTCATGTGCATTCAGTTTGTTTGTTGAGTATCATATCATATGCGTGATAGCTGCGGAGTGTAAACCAAAAGCATTTCCTTTTTTCAGTTCATTTTATTTTACATTGATTCTATTGAAAGTACATATTGGTAAACAGCGTCTGCAAAAAATAATTGATTTGTTCGGGAATTCATGTTGCAGATGGCAAGTTAGAATAAAAGAAATACAACCAGTATGATTTGAACGGAAAAATGGTCATGGCAAGGAAAGGTTGATACCAAAAGATCACATCTGTTGTTTCGAGCTGTCACTCATGTTTCAAGAATTTATGGATGAACCAATTGATTGTAACTCATCCGAGATGATAGACATATGTTATAGAGATCATCGCTATCCTATTGCCATGTATATACCTTTAAAAACAGATGAAGATGTATTGAGAATGTTAGTTGACTTATCTGATGGTCATAAAATTAATATATACTCGTTGTCTAAAATATTGGGTAGCACCCCTTGTGTCTCTGATGCTTGTTCTTCTAGTTCTTCACTACCTGCCTCTGATGCTTGTTCATCTACTTCACCACCTCAAGTCTCTGATGCCTGTTCTTCAATGCATCGACCAATGCCCAGGCAATCCAGTTGATTGGCTAAATATAGTGCTTCTGCTTCTCTGAGGCATTAGCTAAGCCTGAGTTTAGAAACGTTTGGTATCATATGCTTTCTTGGTTTACTATTTTTTCATTTATATTGATTGCTTTTTGTCAAATTATGCATGGTTCTGATAGCAGTTATATTTGTATTATTAAAAACATATAAATTAGATCTCTTGAGTTAAAATGAGTTATCTAATATTAGGACATTTTTTTATTTATATACAGATTAGCCATATCATGCCAATTGCGAAGATGCTTCTGTTTTGTTCTCGCAGGATGGATGCAGGAATGTTTGTGGATTTTAGGAAGATAGCTTTTGTCTAAGTTACATACTTGAAGTTGATTGTCAAACTTTATGTGAAGAAAACGTAGTTGGTTATTGCAATTTTTGTATTTATAATAGTATATAGTAGTTTGCAGACTTTGGAAAGGATCACTTACTGTTTAGATGCTATTCATATCAATTTGGTTACTAATTTATGAAAAAATAGTGCCCTACAAACCAATTGCATAGGTGATACGATAGAAACTTTTTTGTGTTATCTTCCTATTCATTTGTATGATATTAGTTATTTTATTTATGAGATATTATGTTTTATCATTTACTGTATCATATTTTATGATTATGATAAACTCCATAGATTAGGATAATGATTTTAGGGCCATGATGAAATCATACCAGTGAGACCTAAAATCTTGATAGCCTTAATTTAAAATATTTTCAGTCGTTGGATCATCGAGTTGAGGATCGATAATATCGATAAGACTGATACATCCTATGTATGCTCAATAGAGAGAGTGATTGATCTCATAATTACTTATGTGGTGACACTAATACAAGGATGTAGGTGCTTATTAGAAAATGAATTCACTGAACTGATCTACAGGAGAATATTTGATGGAGCCTTATAGCATATTGACAGATGGTTCTCCAGCGGGAGTAGTGCAAGTGATCATTTGACCTGAGATCACCATGGTTTTTTGTGTATATGGATCTTTACTTTAGTTTATTCCCTAGTATGCCACTTTGAGATGTGTATGGGATATTCTGAGTTTGGTGAAGTATGCATAGAGGTTGTGAGTGGTCAATATGAAATCAATCACTCATTGTAGGAGGAGAAAATATCTTATGTGATCTCATAAGATGATGACTCTGAAAGTCTCTGACCAGAGCAGGGATGAACAGTAGAAAAAGTTTCTACTGGTTCATTAATCGAGTCATCATTATCTGATCGAGATATATATGGATAGGTATTTGAGCTTCACATGATT
Source organism: Elaeis guineensis (assembly GCF_000442705.2). Taxonomy (NCBI): domain Eukaryota; kingdom Viridiplantae; phylum Streptophyta; class Magnoliopsida; order Arecales; family Arecaceae; genus Elaeis; species Elaeis guineensis. The sequence goes on along the minus strand of NC_026004.2, from coordinate 21,177,717 downwards.
CTATGTCCATAGTCTGTTTGGGATGTTGTGTGATCGAAGAATTGAATTGTATGATAACTCATCACGGAAGGATAATTTTGGTATTTTCATCAAATTTTATGTCTTCTGGATAGTCATGACACGTTGCTAGACGTCAATCTTGACTTATGGACTTGCAAGAATTAAAGAAGTTTAATTCGAAAATTAATTAGAAAGTATTCTGATTAATTGATGCCTTTGGGCTGATCTAATCGGATTAGGTTATGAGTCTAAGTCCACTGCTGGCTAGATATGAAACTCAATGGATCACACACAATAGGAATTTGATCTTGGTCTAATCTATTTGGATTTATTATAAATTCTATGGGTTAATTAAATTGCTAGCAAATGAATTAACCTAAGTTTTCAATTGGATTTGGTGCAAAGGTGTTTGTGCTAATCCTAAAGCTTGATGCCTTGAGCTAATGGGATTAGGTTTGAACCTACAAATTATTAGGTGACTTATTTGATTTTTTGGAAGTATTCCATGTGAAGTCAACTACCTCCACGCCAATCCACACACCAAAATAAATTGACGCCCTATTTATTTTTGGCGTTAAGAAGGAGTCCTGGTTTACTCCTCCAAATTTTCCTTCTTTATTTTCACGCGTTCTTTTGTTTCTCGCGCCATCAGATGGTGCCTTGGAATGTATAGATGCAGAAGAGAAGGAAGAGTCCTTCTTTGTGAAGGAATTCACATGTTAAAAAAGTTTGGGATGCTCTCATGTTTTGTGCGATGAGAATGGAAGAGTCCATCTCATTTAAAACTCTTAACCACCTTCCATTTTCCTTATTATTCCACGCTAATTCCTAAAGGGTGACGACATCAGACGGTGCCTTGGGAGGTGTGCGCAGAGGAGAGTCCTTCTGCTGATTAAAAACCCAACAAACCCCCTTAATTGGAATTAATTCACTAGTGAAAAACAATGAGACGCCAATTGTTGGCATCCCTTGGAGGCGCCCTTTTATTCCTTATAAAAAGGACGCCTCTTATATGATAAGGCGTGGATTTTTCTCTGGTTGTTAGGCGTGGGAATGAAGAGAAAAAGAAAGAAAAAATTTAAAGAAAAAGATAAGAAAAAGAGAGAAAAAAAAGGCAAGAGAAAATTGGGAAGCATGTGATGCTTGTCTTAAAATTCAGATTGTTCAAGTGTTGAACATCTAAAACCTGATTTTTGTGTGGTGAGATCTTTTGAGAAAAGTTCTCTAGTATGGTTCTAATGGAGGTTTTGAAGGCTTACAGGCAGTGGTGCAATCCATTCTTGAGAAGGACTATTGGCAGTGGACTTGCAAAGATGGCCGCAGCACTACGTCAAATTGAAAAGGACTCTGATATATCCCATGTGGATCACCGTTGGAGGGCTTCTATTTTGAAGCCTTGTAGAGATTACTCTATTATCAGATCCTTGTCTTCATGTTTGGTATATGACTTCAAATCTCTCATTAATATGTGTTGGGTATAAAATACCCCCAGCCGAAGTTCGTAAAAGGCCGACCCTCCCAGGGCTCTTCCGGCTTCCGACCTTATACGGTGTCTTTCTGAACTCCTCTGGCTGTCCGAGCTTCCATAATACCATCCGGACTTCTCCAATAATGAGCTCCCCCATTCGTATACCGGACTGCTCCAAATGCTCATCGGGCTTCATTATCAGCCGACTTTCTACAGTGATCGGCTACCCTCTGAATCTCTTCCAGACTTCTTCCTGCCACGAACGACTTTACTCCGAACTTCTTTCGAACTTCGTCAATGTCCGAGCTTCTCCAACAGCAGGACTTCTACAGTAACCAGACTCCATCCAAATTTCTACGGTGGTTGATCGCCTTTCGGATTTCATCCGAGCTCCTACAAGAGCCGGATCCTAGCCGAACTTCTACAGCGAATGGATTCCAAACGAATTTCTACAACGGATGGGCTCCACCAGTCGGATCTCTACTCCGGACTTCTATTGCAAGCGAACTTCATCCGAGCTTCTATAATAAGAAGTCTCTATCCGAGCTTCCACGGCAACCGATCTTCGTCCGAGCTTCTACAATAAGCGGCCTCCTTTCAGACTCCTACAAGAGCCGGGCTCCGTCCGAACTTCTACAACAGAATTGAATCCCGAACTCCTCCAACGTTCGACCTTGCCCAGTATCCTCAAGACTCCTCCAGCGGATGAACCTCCATAGCGCCATTCGAACTCCACTGTCGGACGACCCTCTGCCGGATTCCTCATGAAATCGGACCTCTTCGGCGGACAATCTTCAGACGAGCTTCCATATCAGGCAAATTTCAAATGGACTTCTCTAGCAATCGGACTCCTACCAGATTTCTCCAACAGAAAGTCTCCGTCTGAGCTTCTACAGCAGATGACTTTCGCCTGCAGCATCAGCGCCCAAGGCACCCGACAACAGTGGATTCGTCAGCAATCTCAAAAATATTCGAGCTTCTCTTAGATTACTGAGACAGAGAGCCATTCCGCTCCATCAGACGTTCCAGCCGAGCTTCAGCCGTCAGGCCCGAACTCTCTGGCAAATCGCGACAATGGACACTACCCCACTCCGCCCTCTGTAACAGATCCCACGTGGCCCCACCACTCTCTGAAAAGTCGCAACAACGGACACCACTTCACTCTCCATAACAAACTCCACGTGGCCCTGAACGGCCCCCTGATGCCACTATTCTCCGTAACAAACTCCACGTGGCCCTGAACGGCCTACTACCAGGTAGTTACAGACGTCGCTGTCAATCAGTTACGCTCTCCGTCTATAAAAGAGATCTCCAGATACGTTCTTCTCTAAGCTCTAAACTCTATCTCAAAACTCTGCTAAAATCCCATTCGAGTGCTCCATTTCTGTTGAGGCAGAGTACTGACTTGAGCATCGGAGGGTCTTGTCGGAGCACCCCCAACTCCGATTTAGACTTTCCTTGCAGAACCCGATGGCGGACGCGATCCCCTCGACTCCAGCTTCTCCGACGTCGGCAAAATTCTGCACCAATTATATGCATGCTAGAATTGTTTGTTTGCAATCATCAACGAGTTCCTAGGATTTATGTTCCGATAGTCATGTTTTAATTGTTAGAACTTATTTTCAATAGTTGAATGTATGTAAAAATTTTTAAAAACTAAATTTCGCTGCGTCATTAGAATCTAACAGTAGTATCAGAGCCACCCTTGATTGATTCAATCGAACATCATGTTATTATTGTGTTATGGATTAGATCTAGTTCATTTTATGTCAAAAATCAAATTTTCTGAACGATGTTTAATTGATGTTTTTGATGCATCCTTTGTTAAGGATAAAAGTTATCAGTTTATGATTGAACTTGGGTATGAGATTTCATAGTCTTTAGACTTATGAGACGAGTTTAGGTTAGATCCTATTATCTAATTTTTTATGAAATTGTAAATCTTGTGCATGTGATGCGCGGAGCCTTGGAATGATACATTGGATGTACATTGCCAAGATTTACGGTTCTTGCATATGATGCATTCATCCAAGATCCAAGGGCCGACCATCATGTAATTAGGCATTCATCATTATGGATCTTTCATTATGATTATTACCTTAGGTATGTGTGGAGCCAAAAAAATTTGATCATGAAAAGGATGCTTCAAGACATGGATTAGGATTTTTGCTGATGTATTCATTTTAACTATAATTCATTGATTTAATGTGATTAAAATTTATAATTATTGATTAAATTAAATTTATAGTTCTAATTTGATTAGAAATTATATTTAATTAAGATTGATCAAATTGTCATTGACCTAATTTGATTAGGGCTTGAGTTATGGTTGACTGGATCTTTTGCTAATCTAATTGGATTATGATTTAATCTAAGAATTGGTCAACTCAATTTGAAAGGATGACAAATGATTGACTTAAAAAATTGGATTAAAAGTTGAACCCGAATCAAAAATTCTACATGAGTCCTATGCCCATATATTTAAACATCTCCATTGACATGTTCCTGAATGATATTACAATTAGAATAACATGAGAAGCTTATTATTATGATTTATAATTACTATAAAATATATGATGAGTGGTTATGGACTATGGTACATCCATGATGGATGTATGCATGAATACTTTCATGTTGGTTAATTATATAAATGTATCTGCAATAGTTACAATAGGGGCTGAGTGCCTTTGATATATTGTATTTTCGACTGTACCTTTCTTTTGTTTGTTTTCAACTGTTGATTGAGACTTTTACATATAGATGTAAAATTGTAGAAATTTTTTTTTTATTTGAAAATAGATAAAAATTATTTCTTTCTATTTTCTGATAAAGGTGGAGCATATGTGAAAGACTTCATGGAGATGAAGGCTACCAGGTATTTGGAGAGCAGAGGCGCATTAAGATTGACCTTGAGATGGTTCAATCTATGATGCACCTAAGGTTTGACCCATATATCATCCTGTGTGTCGGATGATTTTATTCAAAAGTCCATAACCATTTGATTTCCTTTATATGCTCTTACATACTGGTAGTTAAAATTAAAATTGCGTATGATGTATTTATATATATTTTGGATGTGCATGAGACCTAAGTTCCTCATTTAAATTATATTAAGTCATAATGGCGAAGTGTTGAGAACACTATCCATGCCTTTCTTCATGACAAGCCAGTATTATGTGAAGAACCATAGTAGGTTTGTTGTGCTATCCACAAGACTTGCTGTGGGGATTGATGTGATACTATCTTGGTGCATAATGATGCTAATGGTATTTAGCTTATACTAAATCAATAGAGTATGCCAAAAACTGTAGTAAGTCTGTTATGCTATCCACAAGACTGGCTATAGAGATTGATATGATATTGATTTGATGATGCTTATGGCATATTTTAGTAGTGCTGTCTTGTTGTGCTATTCACAAAGGTAGTATTATTCAGATATGACCACATAGGATTGAAGGATAAGATTTAACTAAAATACTATAGTTTGTTGTACTATCCACAAGGCTATAAATATTTTAGAGGTAAAAGCTATGTTGAGAGTTGTATGAGATACAATTGGTAAAGAGTTATCTACCTTTGAACTCATAGAAACTTATTATACTATCCACAAGGCTTTTTATGAGGAATTGAAATTTCAACCTCACTAAGAAACTTGATGATAGGTTTTCTTGTTTTTCATATTTGAGGGCTGTGAAATTTGCTAAAATAGTGGGAGATACAATTAGATAAAAAATCTCGTCTAAATTGTGTATATCATCATGAGTAGTCCTTTTATATTCTTATATATTCACCTACATCTTCACTATCATTGCATGGTATATTTGATGTTTTTTAAATTGATCGAACTTCATGGACTGGTTGAAGAACCTGAGAATAGTTCTCATGTAGGAGATAGTCTTCTATTCTCCTGATTTTGATTTGATCGGAGATGATACTATAAAAAAAAATAATCGCATATGAGATATGACGAGGGTTGATAGTATGACTGTCAAGTGTATCCTGATTAACTTAATCATGTGATCAAGTCAATCAAGTTCTTATCATGGATGGTGAGTTAATCCAGAATTTGATCCTGCTAACTCTCCCGGATTCTTGCTTTAGCATATCATAGGAGAAAAAAGCAAAGAATATCTTCACCAAAAGTATCAATTTTCATTACAACAATGATCAACATTAGAAAGAAATTGTAAAAGTTGTTTTGCAAGTGTGAAGCAGTAGTAGGATGCAAAAGTTGTATCTACCAATGGTTTGCATATGATACAAATTAATTTATCATTGAGTGCTTCAGCTTTAGATTTTTGGATATGTGATACCTTATATGGGTCCCACTTATGCAAAGTATTGCTGGGCCTATAAAGTTGAAGAGAGGTGACTTTATGTCTTTTTGTCTTTGATAGATAGTCCATCTAAGCTAAGGCTGAAGGAACCTACTTATATATATAACCTTCTAGCAAGATTGAGAAACTAGTAAACTGTTGTTATATGCCTAAATTTATCAGAAATATTATTTTAATTCTTTGTTATTATAGCATGGTTTTGAAATTAACATAAAGAGCAAAAGTTGCTCTTCTTCTAAAAATTTTATGGCATAGATTTATGATGGTGGTTTCGTGTTTCTATCAATCAATGATATTGTTCTTCATGTTGATGAGAACAAGAAAAGAATATGTGATGGTCACATATCTCTGGTATTACCAACTTGATCATTTTTGTGAGTCAAAGATAAACAAGTAATACAAAAAAGAGTTCTTTGATCTGTATGATTTTTGAATCATATAGAACTTGTAAATCTTATCTCATGGATAAAATAACCAAGATCCCATTGATTAGACATGAAAAAAAGACGAGCAAGCTATTAGGCCTTGTACATATGGATGTTCGAAAGCTAATAATATCTCGATCCAAAGATGGACACCTCATATGAGATATGGTGTGTTTCTTAATATGCTTTACAGACCTTGTTATCTCTTTCTGGGGATATACCCTTGAAATTATTGCATGTGTTCTAAATTAGATACCATCAAAATCTGTTACTAGTACTTCATATGAGATATGAAAAAGAAAAAAGATAGGTTGCCCAGCTCATGTGAAAAGAGTTGACATACATAAGCTTTTTGCTAGATCAAATTAGTATAAGTTTATAGGTTATTCTTAGAGTAGTATGTGATACTACTTCTACTATCCTACTGGATAAAAGGTATTTTGTCAGTAGGTATACCACTTTTTGAAAAAAAAAATTTATCTAAGAAGGAGACAGTGGGAGGATAATTGAACTTGAAAAATTCAAGACCTACAAACTATCCCATCATAACCTGTGGAGTGTCCACAAGTTGATCTTCGACCTGATGTGCTCACTGATGAGGCACTATCATGACACACACCTCCTCTCCGAAGGTCAATTAAAGTGTGTAATGTACCATTCATAATATGAGTTTGTCATTGAGAATGACAATATGCCACACATCATTGTGAATGATGTTCCTTCATCTATTCGAAAATAGTCATGAGTAGAGACTCTGACAGATAGCTTGAAATCATGAAATCTAAAATGGACTCTTTGTACATCAACCAAGTATGAATTTTGGTTGAAACATCTATGAGTATGACCCAATTGATTGCTAATAGAAATGTCAATCCGGATTTTTGCTTGCTTTAGCCGCACACCATCTAGATAGTTTGTCTCTAGTGGAAGAGCAAATCCATTTATAGATTAAAATAGGTATTGAGGAGTTGGTACTTCTATTTTTGATGAGATAGTCAAAATATTAGACTTTATCAAAATATAGATGAACCATGTGTGTGTAGAAAGACAAGTGAAAATCCTATTAACTTCTTAGTTTTGTATGTGGATGACATGCAGCATATTGGGAAGCTTTTCTCGATGTTGCAATCGGTCAAAGATATGCTTATCACAAAAGTTTTCTTTGGAAAGACTTGGATGAAGCATCCAATATACTTGGTATTTATAGAGATAGATCTAAGTGGATGCTAGACTTTTCCCAATCTAGGTATATAGATTTTATGTTGAAGAGGTTCAATATGAATGGATGTAAAAGGGTTTATTTACCCATATATTTAATGTACCAAGCCTGATGTAGTTTATGCCCTATGCATAATCATTGATTTCAGGCAGATCTATGATAGGATCTTTTGAAAACTTTGAGAAGTGTTCTCAAAGTACTTGAGAAGTACTAGAAGAGCTGTAAATTGGAAGAGTTTCAAACAGTAAATTATGTTGGACTTAGTTAATTGCTGTTAGTAAAAATTGCTAAGAAAAGTTGTCCGATGAAAGGGTTCATCGTTAAGTTGGGTGAGGTCTCATCAGAAACCCACAAACATCCTATGGCACTTTCACCTTATTCATGATTAGATCATAAAATGAGTTGATATAAAGAACAGTATACTGGACCAGTTCATTAAGCCTTTACACAGCAGTAGTATGTTTGCCACCTTGATTGCATGGGCATTAGGTACCAGGGCGATTGTTTTAGTGTAAGTAGGAGATTGAAAGAATAGTGTCCTACAAGCCAATCGTATGAGTGATGTAATAGGGACTTTCTTGTATTATCTTCTTGCTCATTTACATGATATTAGTTATTTTATTTATGAGATATTATGTTTTATCATTTACTGCATCATATTTTATGATTATGATAAACCTTATAGATTAGAAAAATGATTTTAGGACTATGATGAGATCATGCCAGTGAGACCTAAAATCTTGATAGTCCTAATCTAAAATATTTTCAATCATTGGATCATCGTGTCGGGAATCGATGATGCCGGTAAGATTGGTACATCTTATGTATGCTCAATGGAGAGGATGATTAATCTCATAATTACTTGTGTGGTGACACTAATACAAGGATGTAGGTGCTCATTAGAGAATGAGTTCACTGAACTGATCTACAGAAAGAACATCTGATGGAGCCTTACAGCATGTCGATAGATGGTTCTCCAGTAGAAGTGGTGCAAGTGATCTTTTGACCTGAGATCACCATGGTACCTTGTGTATATAGATCTTTACTTTGATTGATTCCTTAGTATGCCATTTTAAGATGTGTATGAAATATTCTAAATTTGGTGAAGTATGCATGGAGGTTGTAAGTGGTCAATATGGAATCGATCACTTCTTGTAGGAGGAGAAAATATCCTATGTGATCTCATAGAATGATGATTCTGAGTCTCTGACCAGAGCAGGGATGAACAGTAGAAAAGATTTCTACTGATTCATTAATCGAGTCATCATTATCTGATCGAGATACATATGGATAGGTATTTGGGCTTCACATGATTCCATGCCCATGGTCTATCTGAAATGTTGTGTGATTGAATGATTGAATTGCACGATAACTCGTCACGGAAGGATAATTTTGGTATTTTTATCAAATTTCATATCTTCTGGATAGTCATGACATATTGCTAGACGTCAATCTTGACTTGTAGACTTGCAAGAATTAAAGGAGTTTAATTCGAGAATTAATTAGAAAGTGTTCTCATTAATTGATGCCTTTGGGCTGATCTAATCGGATTAGGTCATGAGTCTAAGTCCACTGCTGGTTAGATATGGAACCCAATGGGTCACACACAATAGAGATTTGATCTTGGTCTAATCTATTTAGATTTATTATAAATTCTATGGGTTAAATAAATTGCTAGCAAATGAATTAATCTAAGTTTTCAATTGGATTTGGTGCAAAGGTGTTTGTGCTAATCCTAAAGCTTGATGCCTTAACCTAATGGGATTAGATTTGAACCTATAAATTATTAGGTGGCTTATTTGATTTTTTTTGAAAGTGTTCCATATGAAGTCAACTACCTTCATGCCAATCCACATGCCAAAATAAATTGGCACCCTATTTATTTTTGGCGTTAAGGAGGAGTCCTTCTGGTTTACTCCTTTTAATTTTTCTTTCTTATTTCCACATGTTTTTTTATTTCTCGCACCATCAAATGGTGCCTTGGAATGTGTAGACGTAGAAGAGAAGGAAGAGTCCTTTGTGAAGGGACTCACACGCCAAAAAATTTTGGGATGCCCACATGTTTTGTGCGATGAGAATGGAAGAGTCCATCTCATTTAAAACCCTTAACCACCTTCCATTTTCCTTATTATTCCATGCTAATTCCTAAAAAGTGGCGGCATCAGATGGTGCCTTGGGAGGTGTGCGTAGAGGAGAGTCCTTCTGCTGATTAAAAACCCAACAAACTCTCTTAATTAGAATTAATTCACCAGTGAAAAACAATGAGATGCCAATTGTTGGCGTCCCTTAAATGTGCCCTTTTATTCCTTATAAAAAGGATGCCCCTTATGTGATAAGGCATAGATTTTCTCTAATTGTTAGGCATGGGAATGAAGAGAAAAAGATAAAAAAAATTCAAAAAAAAAAGACAAGAAAAAATAAGGAAAAAAAATAGAAAGGAAGGCAAGAAAAAATTAGAAAGCATGTGATGCTTGTCTTAAAATTCAGATTGTTCAAGTGTTGAACATCTAAAATCTGACTTTTGTGTGGTGAGATCTTTGGAGAAAAGTTCTCTAGTGTAGTTCTAATGGAGGTTTTGAAGGCTTACAGGCAGTGGTGCAATCTATTTTTGAGAAGGACGATTGGCAGTGGATTTGTGAAGATGGCTGCAGCACTACGTCGAATTGGGTAGGATCCTGATCTGTCCAATGTGGATCACCATTGGAAGACTTCTACTTTGGAGCCTTGTGGAGATCACTTTATTACTAGATTTTTGTCTTCATATTTGGTATATGATTTCAAATCTCTCATTAATATGCATGCTAGAATTGTTTGTTTATGATCATCAAGGAGTTCCTAGGGTTTGTATTCCGGTAGTTATGTTTTAATTGTTAGAATTTATTTTAAATAGTTGAATGCATATAAAAATTTTTGAAAACTATATTTTACTGCGTCACCGAAATCTAATAATTTAGTTATCGGAGAGGGACAATTAAATTTGAAGTGTTTTATTTGAAATATCTTATGTGTGATCTCTACAGGGACATATATCTATATAATTGTGTGAACGTACAGTTTCTACTTATGATTCTACTAATATGATTGCCGCTTTATTCCTAGCTGCAGGTGTTCTGATTATGCTCATCCATCTTACCTTTTCTGTTCAATGAGCTATTTCTAAGTTTACAATTTCTATGCATTTTGTAATTTCTCATTTCTATGTCACTTATTGTTAGGAATGGAATTTTCAGTGCAACTTTTGTGAGGTTTCTGCCAGTCTAATGGGATGATTCATTTGTTTCCTTCCTTTCCAATTTTGTGGGGAATTAAGCTTCAAAAGCTAAGTACATCCCAACCGAATAAGGTTTAGTTATAATTCACTACGCTATATTTGCATTGTTGCACATACGAGTGTGCTTCATTTTTTTGGTAGAATGCAAGTGTCCTTCATTGTTGAGCTATTCTTCTCCTAAATACGACAAAATTTTAAGACGTTCAGTGTTGACTGATCAATAACCTTGTCAGCATTCATTCCAAAATTACTTTAGTTATAATGTCTTACAGATGGATGTCACCTCAATATTTTGGTGGCCTGTTCTGGCTGAAGCACGTCAGGAATCGCAGGTCTGGCCTGGTGATACATTTTCCATTCCATCCCTTTCTTCTTCTCTCGATTGGTTTTGAGACAGTAGACACTCTGGAGTATATGGTAAAATAGCCCTTGTTGTCTTCCTCATAGGCATTGCATACTATATGAGGTGTTTTTTTTATTATTTTATTTTTTATTTTGGCTGATCTTTGGAGGGAGAGACTACCATATATATATAGTAAGCATTTTACATTATATTGTGAAACAAAAGGATGTATTTTTTGCTCATATTTATAGATACATTTATTTTATTTAGATTAGATATCCATTTCGTGATTTGCCCCTGTAACACTCTCTGCACTATTAATGAACGTACCTTTCCCAAAGTGTCATTTCATCAAACGATACAAAAACAATTTATTGATTTAATTTATAATGATATGGCAGTCCTAAGGGATGTCAATGGGGTTGATAATCTCCTAATATATTTTAAAACCCATCCGAAATATAGAATTTAGGTCCAAATGTTAAGAGTTCCATATTGGATTTGAATTTAGATGGATCCTTACACACAGAGTGTAAAAATGTTCTAGGTTTAAAGACAAGTCTTCACATCCACTACAAAATTTCCGAAATATAGAATTTAGGTCCAAATGTTAAGAGTTCCATATTGGATTTGAATTTAGATGGATCCTTACACACAGAGTGTAAAAATGTTCTAGGTTTAAAGACAAGTCTTCACATCCACTACAAAATTTCATTATCCAAAATTCAAATTGCAAACTGAAAAAATATAAATTTTTGGTGTAATCTAGATTATATATATATATATATATATATATATATATATATATATATATATATATATATATATATATATATATATATATATATATATATATATATATATATATATATAATTTTGTGTTTCTTGACGTTTTTAGTCTGTGTATCAACTCATTTTATATGCATATTTCAATTATATACTATATCTAAAAGTCTAGATGTTTGATTTGTGACTCAAATCACAAACTCTACAACCAGTGAGCATTTGCAGCATACCTTTCCTAAATTATGACTTCATCGGACTGTATGAAAGCAATTTGTTTTTCAAATTTTATAAACGCACTTTTTATTGGTAGCCACACTAATCATAATTTCTTGCCAAGAAAAGGTAAAATAAGCAGACTTAAAAGGCATAACTTCAAAAAGTATATTCAATCTAGTATTTTAGGTTCGAGTTTTTTGTTCGTTCCATGCATTGGAAGTGACACAAGTTAACATATTGGTGCAATACCATTCTCTATATTTTTCTCACACTTTTCAAATCCACAAAGGGTTGTTTTCATGACAGACAAACCATGCAATCAATTCTCATCTCTGTGGCTCATCACGTCTATTGGATCCTGTCCCTATCGATGTGAGAGCGGGTCACCCATCCCCTTGCCAGGACTTCTGTTTGCTGGCCACTTGGAAGGATCAGAAGGCCAATACCTGTCATCCACCTCTTGACAGCTGTTTATTCTGATGTATATAAAATATCTGGCAGGTATAATACTCCATCAGCATAGGCATCCCCTTGACCAATTTCTTTGAACAGAGCCTTTCATTTTAAGTGGATCTTATGATCTAACATCAGCAATGATGGCATTCGTTGCCCCTCCATTGGCTCAAATTCCCCAAGAGATTGCCTCAAATGTATTCCTCGTTCAAATTGTGTTATGTTATGCTTTTTTATTTGTTGATTGCTCCAATCTTTGGATCTTTTACCAGAACAAGCTGGTCATTCGCTTTTGAATTAATTATAGAGAGATTAAGTAGGTCAAAGCAAAAAATAATGAGATTTGAGAAAGGATAAATTATCTATGCACCCGTAGTACATCCCCAGGAAATGTGGTGGAAAGTAAAACTGGGGAGAGTTGAAAATTCACTACTGCCAAGGGTAAGGCTGCTCCTAATGTTTGGGGGAGCTATGGTTTGTTCCATAAGGGGCCTTTACAGCTAGCTGTGCCTTTCTTGTTGGGGTTGGTGACTTTGTTTCATGGACCAGTTCTTTTAATCTCCTTAAAGAAAATCCTGTCTCAGTGGAAAATGCCTAGAAAATTTCTCAGGCAAATATTTCTTCTGGAGGAATTAGGTATCGGCCTGAGCATAAAAACCTTTAGCCAGGCCAGTTGTGTCAAATTAATTTGGACTGCAAGTTCTGAAAACAAATAGAATCTAAAGCTTTATAGTCTAAACCATTCTTGTATTCAAATTCCAAATCCACATCTAATTTGTAAACAAGGCGCCAGCTCGGTCTCGAAAATTGATTTAACCATGTCAAACCTTGAAGTATAAACTTGGTGTTCAGTAGGTCTAAGCCAAGAGCAAATTCCTAGAGAAAGTGGATGCATCATGGATTCTATAGTTATATATCCCCATATGTAATCTAACTGGAGCAAGTTTGGGTTACATGCAAGTAATTAGCATGAGCTTGGACCATAAACATAAACAGACCTAAAACTGTGTTAGTGACCACCAAGTAGCTTCAAAACTAGTGAGGCCTTCAGTCAAATGCATATATCAAACAAAATGGGTTGGCATGGACTATCCTTGTCCTCGGCTTTCTTGACCCAGTTGATTGTAGTAATGTGGTCTTCTTACAGTTGAATAGCATTTACCTGTGGGAGTACAATAGCCAACCTGAAACCCTCCCAAGCTCCTTGTAGTTCAGCTTTGGGGACCAAACACCCAGTGCAAGAGAGTTCCACAACTAATAAAAATGCTCCACCATGAGAATCCCAAACAACAAAACCAGCACATGCTTCATTGTTCTTAACTCCACTATCAAAATTCACTTCGAGTACATCTGCTGATGCCATCGAAAAGAAGAAGAGCAGCGAAGGCCAGGTGAGGAACCCCATAGAGACGAAGATGCCAAAGAAAAAAAGTGAAGATCAAAGGCTCAGAGCATATTTCCTGAGACACATTCATAGTATCTGTAACAATTCTTTGGGCTGATATGTGCTCAGCTTCAAAGCTATGGCGATTGCGAACCAGATGCTATAGGCACCAAAGCAGAGAAGGTAAGACAGCTGCTTACCTTCATCCATTTTCCCATGATTTAGTGCCTGAAGGAAATCATCCAGAGTGTGCCAAGTGAGACACTTGGCGGAAGAGGGCGCCTAACTCCATCAAAACATCTTCTGAACTTGAGCATCATTTTGAACACAGGCTCAGTGGTCGCCACTTTGCCAATGCATCCATTGCATTTACCTGTAGTGAAAATACTAATTGAGTAAAATAATATGATGTAGGCCATCATTGGTAACTGTGAAAATCTAATACCTCATCCAAAAATACTAACCAAAAGATGTTATTTGGATTCCTTATATTTGTATAAGTATCTAAGATCTACTCGCTGCATAACCAATATAGGACTCAACGCATGCCTGCATGGGCCCTCACAGAAACACTAGGTTCGGCCATAAAAAGGTTGCAGCAATCAATCTCTATGATCAATTACCGACATATAAGGGTGAATTGGGTGCCATAGCGTACTTAGGGATAGAGATCAGTACTGACTGACCGGAAGTAACGTGTCCAGCCATAGTTAAGAGCTTTCCATCTCCAAGAGAAGGATTGAGATTCCACCTTCTCAATGAGATTCATGAAATCACACATTTTTAATACCTAAATATTTACATGAGTAGAGGAGTATGTGATACTAAGCTTGACGCTGAAAGTGCTTTGAAGCTTAAAATAAAAGGTAAAAAGGAATTTGTCCATACTCACCATCTCACTGGAGAGAAAACAGTAGAGAGACGATGCATCTAAAAGCTCATGGCATCAAAAGAGATCAGCTGGAAAGAAAAGGAGTCAATCATCTGCATATAAAAGATCAGCAATAGGTCCCACGTTCTGATTGAAAGAAATACCAGAGAGAGTGCCAGCTGAGACTATTTGAGGCAGAATCCAAGATAGAGTGTGGGCACAAATAATGAATGTAATGGGGATAAAGGACATCCCTGCCGAGCAGAAGAGATATAATTGGTTGGCATGCCATGAACTAGAATAGCAAAAATGGAATAGAATGCGGCCTTTCACCCAAGAGTTCCATTTTTCATTGATGCCAAGGTGCACCAGAACCCCTTCAGCAAAATCCCATCTCAGTCTATCATGAACCTCCTCAACTTAAGAAGTATCAATATGCACTTAAAGCATTTCCAACTATAGTTGCGTAAGAGAAGAAATTATTGACTTCGGATTCCTTTCCATGTTGACTTAGAGAAGATTTATGCATCATTCATTAGCAAGCCAAATATTATCTATGATAGAATGGTGGGGCACAGAACCAGCTTGATCTTCTGAAATCAAGTCAGAAAGAAGAGGCTTCAGCCTATTAACCATGATCCTAGAAACCAGTTCATAGAGATAATTGCAAGTGCTTATTGGCCTAAAAGGGGAGGGTTCAGTGGGATTAGGAATCTTAGGAAGAACTGTAAAACAGCCTTATCTACGTCACTCCTAACAATTGGCCAGGAAACCTAACAAAGCATGCAGGAAAACCAGCGAAACTTGGGGCTCTGTTTGGAGAAGGAGACTTGAGACTAGCTTCAATCTTCACAACAGTGACACATCTTGCAAGAGATAAATTATTATCTACAGATAAGAAGTAGTTGGACAGAGGGAGATCACCACTAGAAGGCTGCAAGTGAGGATTCCATCTATCATTGAAATATAACAAGAACGCATCCCTGATATCAGAATCATTGGATTGACAATTCCTATCTTCTTTTATCAGAAGAGTTATTTGATTGGCTTGACATTGAAGAATGATAGACCGAAGGAATAATGGAGTGTTCTGATGTCCTTTGGCCAACCATTTGATTCGAGATTTCTCTCTCTCAAAATTTCTTATTGATGAAGAAGGGCAATATACCTAGGTAAAAGTAGCCAAATCTTTAGTAGATAGACCAACTTCTACATCTTCTTGAGCCTGAAGGGCAGAAACCTTGGTTTCATTCTTTTCACATTGATAAAAGATAGCTCCTACAGCCTCCATGTTCGACTACCTAAAGATTTGAGAAAAATTCTTTGATAAGTTACACAAAAAAGGATTGAAAGATACTAAAAATCACTTTCCTTGCAACAATCAAGTTCTTTGTCCATCACTAAACAGCCGCCTGAATTTCCGGTCTGATTAGGTCTTAGGTTTGGTATTATAGTTTTAATTATAGTCCTTCATGAAGAACATTGCATGTTAGAAATTATTAATATCCAATAATATCACCAAAATTATAATGGATTAGAGGCCGGCACATCTTCCCAAAATTCTCATCCAATCTGACTTTGATTGTATGAATTTTCTCAGGCATATCGTTTATATTTCGCCATCATTCATGTTGTTTATATTGCACCAAGAGCTCTGTATATTTCTATTGGTATTTCACTATTTCTTGATTTTGGGGATCATCCAATCAACTTTATCTAGAATCATCATTACATTGAACTACTTGAAGCCTAGTAGAATTCTATAATATCCTACAATTATCTATCAAGATCACTGAGATCTTAAAACAAGATCTTGAACAATCTCTCCAGCATATAACAGCCGAAAGTGACCTTATCCGTTCTGCTATTTTGATGCAATAAACAAAGAGAAGGGATCCTTAGAAAGCATACAAAAGCTCAAAGCCTCGAAGTAATGCAATCTCCTTTAGATTCTCTTGAACGGGTCTTTATCGCCAATCTTTTTTAATGCGTTCAGCGGTTGGTTGCCTGATTGTGGGACCTATTTCCCTTTCAATACAGTCGGGTGGTTCCTAAACCTTGCCGGCCCGCGCCGGCAGCGACTGATCTTGACCGTCCAACCACTAAACCATTCAGGATGGACGGACGGATTTCACAATGGCACGTGGACAGTACGTGCGTGCTCGTCCTTTTGACTATTCTAGGTAATGTTTCGGGGCCCAAATCATTTACCCAGTATGACCACCATTACGTGGCATATAAAGATTGCCGAGTTTTACTGAGTGAGCCAGTCCGCTCTTACCATGTGGCTTTGGTATTGTAGTTAGCCTATTTTAATAATACACGAAAGGGTCCGTTGTCTCCTAGTGCTACTGGTCACGAAACAAATACTGCCGTTAGACTTTTCGGAAGCATTAGGAGATGTTCTGCTGTATATTTAGAACACGAAACAGCGTTTTTTTTTTTTTTTAATGCTTAGTTACTAAGGCATTGGTGTATTGGACTCACCCGGTTTGAATTGCTGCAGCTGGTCAGCACTCGATGGTACGATTCAAAAGCCAAGGTTCCTAAATGTCAGATGAATGGATTCCATAGAAATGATATTTTACAGATTCTATGAGGATGATATTTATATTGTTTTTCTGCCACGCTTTGACGGTTGGGTGATGGACAGTAACGGAGCGTAGGAAGGACCGGAAGGAGATACTGTCCCTTCTAAAAAAATTTAAAAATATTTATTATTTATATATTTATATATATAATAATTTTTTTAATATTTTAATTTCACATACATTATAAATTAATCAATTTGAAAAAAATTATATAATTAATTTATATATTTATTTTTTATTAATAATAATAATTTTTAAAAAAATATTTATTTATTTTTTAATTGTTTATTTATTTATTTTTGGATTGAATAAATTATTACGATTTTTACCCAATCAAAATTATTTTATAAATGATATAAGATAATATTTTTATTTATTTTTATTTATATATAAAATTAAATATTTATTGATATTTTTATAATATTTTGATTATATATATATTTTTTATTTTATTATTTATTATAAAATATTTTATTTAAAAATTATTAATAAATTATTATTTTGACCCTCCAACATTTAATGTCAGCTCCGCCACCGGTGATGGTTGAGACAAATGGATGGGACGGGGTCGAGTAGTGCGCTTGGAAATTTGTATGCGAGCTCGGAGACTTGGGGTCAGGCAGGAGCCGCGTTCATCTGACGCAATCGCGGGCCCAATTGGCTCGCCATTTTTGGAGGGATAGTGGGTGTGTTCGTCCCGTCTTTGGCCGGGTCTTTGCCTCCTAAATTTCACATAAAAAATTTAGTAGTATCGGACAAACCGGTGACTCCGGTCCGATCTGCTTCGGTTCATGCCTAATATAGACAAAAAAAAAAAAAAAAAAATCTTGGTCAAATCCCAGCCTATCTTCTAAATTTTGTCCGCATATTCTCGTTGACAATCAAATAAGCTTTATTTTCCGGCGAATATAGTCTGACACAAGTCAAAATATTGATCCAATGTATCAATATATTAGTCAAAGTTATTTAAATTTATCTTTTATTTTATGCTAACTCAGTTGTTTCTTTCTTTAGTAACAAAGTCCTAAATTAAGTGACCATGATGATTAGCTTGGTTTGCCTACATAATTCAACATTTTGATTCATTCAACCATTAAAAAAGAATCAAGGTCAAATAATTTTTAATATTTTATTTTACTATTCAAAAATAAAGTCATACTATCAAGTTTCGTTCCATTCTCGTACAAATTTTTACCTAGTAAGCTCAAGATTAGTATAATAGGACAATTAGCAAAACCCATTGCATCAAATAGAGGAATGAGGTAGTTGCTCCTCCGAGCAATCATACCTTCAATTTCATCCAAAATAAAAAAAAGAAAAAAAAATGAATTAGGCAATAGCTTTGCCCGATGTTATTATAACTATCAGTCCTGGGCTTCTACCAAAAATGGATACCATAGTAACAGGAGTTGCCAATCAATAAATGAGATTTATTTATGGACCGGTTCAACTGAGATGGTCTGAGTAGCATTGATGACCAAAACCGGTCCATGGACCTTGATCCGGTCCAATTAGAAATACAGCCTTACAAAAAACAGAAAAAAAAAAAAAGAAAAAGAAAAATAGCAGAGCGCTAACCAAGTCAGCTTGCAATGCAAGGAAACGGTCCAGTCCACTGCAAGCCAATCTCCCTCTCTCTCTCTCTCTACCCTTCATCCCACTATAAAATTCAGCCGGCCATCCAAATCTTTCACCAAAAATTTCCTCCACGCCCTTCCACACAATCATGGCCTGAAACCATACTCCAGTTTCTCCTCCTCCGAGTGAACTCATATTGCTTCCCCTCAAATTTCTTCTCCTTAATTCCCTCTCTCCAGGCCAATCGTTACCACGGAGTACCAAGGCGGGTCCTCCCTCTCCATGTCCTTCCGCAGCCGCTCCCTCATCAGCCTCCGCCGCAACCAAGTCGCCTCCATGGAGCAAGGCCAAGAACACCAACTCCACGAGCTCGACCTCTTCCTCTCCCACGTCGCTGACCGCCTCCTCTCCCTCCTCCCCCCGGATTCCCCCAAACACTCCCCCCAGAAGCCTCACCCTCAGCCTCTCCTCTCTCTCGCCTTCCTCTCCAACCTTCTCGACGCCCTCCTCGCCATCGACGCCGAGTTCCGCCCTCTCCTCCTCCTCCTCCTCAACCGCGGCGGCTCACCCGCCACCGCCGCTACCTCCCGCCCCGTCGCCGACCTTCTCGACCGCGCCGTCAAGTCCCTCGACCTCTGCAACACCGTCTCCCTCTCCCTCCACTCCCTCTGCCACTGGCTCCGCCACGCCCGCATCGCCTCCTCCGCTCTCCTTCTCCCACGACCCGCCCTCCTCCGCGCCCACCGCGCCCTCTCCAAGCTCCTCCCTTCCGACGCCGGCATCCTCCGGACCGAGCGATCGGGATCCTTCGGCCGGCGGGAGGCGAGCTCGAGATCTTCGTCTTGGAGCGTGTCGAGGAACTGGTCGGCGCACCTCGCCGCCCCGCGCGGTGGCGAGGGGGGAGGGGGGGGGCTGGCGGCGGCGGTGTACACGATGAGCGCCGTGCTGGTCTTCGCGATGTGGGCGCTTGGGGCGGCGGTGCCATGCCAGGAGAGAGCCGGGCTGCCCGTGGCGCCGCCGCGGCATCTGCCGTGGGCGGCGCCGATGGTGGGGCTGCAGGAAAGGATCGCGGAGGAGTGGCGGCGGAGGGATCGGAAGGCGACGGCGGGGCTGCTGGCGGAGATGCAGGAGGTTGAGAGGTGCGGAAGGGGGCTGATGGAGGTCGTGGAGGAGGCCACCGGCGGAGGCGGAGGAGGTGGGGCGTTGCTGGAGAGGGAGAGGGCGGAGGTGGTGGCGGAGATGGCGGTGGAGCTGGCGGAGGCGTGCCGGAGGCTGGAGGATGGGCTGGGGCCGCTGGAGAGGCAGGTGAGGGAGGTGTTCCACCGGGTGGCGGAGAGCCGCGCAGAGGTCCTCCGGTGCTTGGAACAGGGGGCGCCCCCTGCCACTGCTCCCAATCCCCTTTTTTTGGTAGACAAAAACTAAAATCTAAAGGATTAGGTTTAGTTTGGCTTTTTCCTTTTTAGGAGTTTCTAGTCATCAAATTCTTTTGTTGTGTTTATACATGAATGAAGTAACATTAATTAGATTTTTTTTTTTTTTCCAATCTTTTGGTTGGAGTTTGGTGAGTTAACAAGGACCAGAGACTAAGGCTTCTAAGATCCAGAGCAATCTAGGAACTCCATTTTAGGTTTGTCAATTTGGTTATTGATGACATGGAAATGTACCATGTGTTTGGGATTGTGATTTTATATTCTTTTTTGTAAATATACTTGAAGTTGATTTAATTTGTGGATACAATGTTTTGCTTATAATCCATTTGTTCATTGTGCTTCTAAAGAAAGGAGGTATCATACTGAAGTATTTCTTGGTTTTTCATTGGATCAAATTTAAACTGATGCCATGCAATGAGAGATATTAATAGGGATTGAAAATAAAAAATTGAATTTTTTGACTTATGTTGCCGTTCAAATCTGGATTGCGGTTGGAAGAAGTTGGAGTGGTGGTGCATCCTTTCGGTTAGAAAATCTGCGAGCAAATTCTAAGTGGAGTTGACTCCGACGAGGATTCTGTGACGCTCAAGTCAGATCATAGAGAAATAGATGAGAAGGAGTGTTGATGAGATTATGATTGTCCATCTTGGGAGGTCTCATGTGGATTCTTTTGGAGGTTAGAGTCGTGTTACCGTTTGGAGAGATCATGATGCGATTCAGGTGCAACGTGGTAAGACTTCCAATCGAGATCGATGGGGTGGTTATTGCATCTTCTTTTTCCGTTTCGAAATCAACTGAAAGTCATGGACGATTTCGAAGTTTGAATTAAGGTGCAGGTGAGATCAGTCCTACCTCTTTAATTAAGGGTTTGGTGTAATTTGACGAAAGCAGATGTCGAGGGAAGGAAATGGCCGAGTTGGATCTCACCCAGCAAGATGAGGATCGATGCATGCTCATGATCGAAGTTAGAGCTCAGTATGTGATTTATGTCACAAATTGACATAAAAAGTATCAATTAATATCTAAATTATCTAATTTAATTAGGAAATTGATACTTGTTATTATATTTTACAGAAAAAGAGGTCATCAATAGAAAGAACAAGGAAAGAGGATTCCAACGACGCAAATTTTACGCAAAACGAAGTTAAATTGACCCAGAAATTGAAGAATGAAGAAAGAAGACTCAATTGGGTCAAACTCGAGTCAAATCAGATCAAAATTGGTCAAAAATCAATTTATTTAGTGATCTGGTTAGCCGCCTGGTCCACAGCAACAGGCGCATGGACCATGGACCCATCGGCACACAATAAACCAACCAATCAGCGAGTCTCGGCTCACCGCAATGCATCGCGAACCCGATCTATGCGCGCGGTCCAGGGCTCATGAGGAGAGAGAAGAAGGTCCGAAGGGCAACCTGGTAACTTCACATCACTCAATGGTCCGATCTTCTCTGATCAAGATCCAACGCTTCACATTTTTGCGCCATCGGATGGCCACCATCGCAGCCGGTCAAGATCCAACCGTAATCAAGGCAATTGCAAGAAGCAATAAACACTAGGACAACACGGGATCCTTCTGCTGCGCGATCCAACGGACGAAATCTTCCAGCACCTTGATCGGACGGTCCGCAACGCATCCGACCTGATCCCATCTCTGCAGCGCGATCCAACGGCAGTGCTTCATCCAGATCTTGATCCGACGGCCAGAATCGTTTCCAGCTTGATTTATTAGATGAATTGGGTCCTTTAGATGAAGATCGGATGGCTGAAATAATTTTTAGGGTTTCTTGATGGATTTAAGTACTTTTTGAGCGAGATTTGAGGCCCTAAACCCTCCTAACAACCCTCTAAAATCTCTTAGTCCCACATCTAAAGTTTTGAAAACCTGATAACCCCCAAATGCCTATAAAAAGCCCCCAAAGGCCCTTGTGTTATTATTCTTCCTTCCGATCAAGCTTGTAACCCTAGATAGTGGGGTTTTTAGCTCTCTTTTCAAGCCTCGAGCTTTGAGGCTTTTGTAATAATTTTTTTTTTATATATAAAATCTTATTTTTATGCAATTTCATCTCTTTACATTATGCAATTTATTTTTCTTGCAATAAGGATAGTTTAATTTATGCAATTTAATTTTATGCAATTAGGTTAGTTTAAATTATGCAGTTTAAATTTATGCAATTAGGGTAGTTTAATTTATGAAATTAGGGTAGTTTATTTTTCTGCATTTAAATTTTGCAAGTAGATTTAGATCATGTCTAGCTAAGCATCCCTTCTAAGGTTTGCGATGAAGCTAGATCATGAGTAGGGATTTTACATAGGGTTCTTTCTTTTTCTTAGGGTTTCTTTTTCTTCCTCTTTTGCCAAGAATTTTTGATGAACTACAGTTGGGTCAGAGTCCCTTCATAGTTCATGCTTGATTCAGTGCATAGGAGGAGAAAACCCTAAGGGATCCTAGTTACTACTCCCCTGTAAAGAATCTTGATGGGTTATCGTTGGGCCTTAGTCCCTTCATAATCTATGCTTGGGAAAGACAAGAGGAGTAGTCGTTAGGATCAATAAGAAAAATTCTAGGTAGAATTCCCTAATCTAGATCTAGTGGATTCAAAAACCCTAGATCCTTAGTCTTATTGTCCTTAGCAAACAACTTTCGACTTTCGATTTTTGTTAAAGCTTGCTTGAGCATAGATTTGAAAATCGTTTTTAAAATCAAGTTTCTGTGGGATCGACCCGTACTCGCTGGTCATGCTACTCTGCACACCGTGCGCTTGCGGTTTTATTTACAAATTTTAAGATTTGCACATCAAGTTTTTGGCGCCGTTGCCGGGGATTTGGCGTTTTAAATTATTTTCAAATATTTGTTCTTTGTGCTTTATAACTCTCTTTCTTTTTCCTTTAGGTTTCTATATTTAGTTGGTGATTGCTGGAAAACTCAGGTGCGCTTCTAATTTCTCTTTTATTATTTTTAGTTAATTACTTTTTCTTTAGACCTAATCATTTGAATTTACTTAATCAAAAAAAAAAAAAAAAACAAAACAAAAGACATTTCATAATCGTGAAGTAAAATATCAAGATAAAAAAAAAAAATTTCTAAATTAAAATCTTTTACATTCTTGGTCATCTTGTTTATTTGCATTTGCATTTTCATAATTAATCTAAGGGCATCAACCCATTAACAAGATAAGGTGGGGATTTCATTACCCTTCCTTAGCCCAAAAACCATCTCCATCATATTGCATTACCTAGACCTTTAATCTTAAAATCAATTAGACGTCAACCTTAAGGAATTCGAGCTCAATAGGATAAGAAACCCTAAGAGTTCTACCAAGTTTGAGTTGTTTGATTAGTTGGTGTCTAAACCAAGTCCCTGAGGGTGGTTTGTTAAATTGGTTCAGTTGCTGGCCTAGCCAACTCGTTTGGTGTCTAGAAAGGCAACGATGAGTGAACCTCCCACCTCTTATACTTACCTGGCTAACTAGTTGATCAATCTCCACTTGGAAGGTTTGAAGGGTCATCTTGGAACAGTTAGGAGCTGTCTAGATTTAGGTTAATCCTAGGATAGATTGAATTTAATTTATTGTTTCACTTGTTTGAAAAAAAAAATATTAAAATTTAAATTAATTTGATTACTTTTCTTTAGATTTAGGACTCCTTAGGATCTTCTCTTTAGAATTTTTTTTTCTCTTTCTTTTTCTTATACATAAAAATTTTATAAAAAAAAAAAATTGTATAAACATCGAGAACCGTACACCTCGTGTGTGGAGAAGAGTGTCGGGTCGTCTAGTTAGGATTGAGTGAATTCCTGTTGTTCCAATGGCTGAACCAATCCAACCCATGACCCTTAAGGATTTGTGTTATCCAGTTGGCTCCATCCAACCATCTTGTATCAGGTTGCCACAACCCACAGCTAACAATTTTGAAATCAAACCTCAAATCATAAATATGCTTCCAAAATTCACAGGATTAGAGGATGCTTATATATTTATTAGAGAATTTGAGGAGGTATGTGCAACCATGAAACTGCAATTAACAGAGGATGAGGTCAAACTTAGATTAATCAACTTTGCCCTTAAGGACAATGCTAAGAAGTGGCTTTATAGTCTGCCAAACTATTCTGTCACTACCTGGGAGGGCTTTGTGAGAACATTTTTAAAAAAGTATTTCCCCCATCATAAAACAGCTAGGATTAGGAATGAAATAAATCAATTTTACCAACTAGCTGGTGAATCATTTTGGAAGTACTTTGATCGTTTCAAGAATCTTTTGACCCAATGCCCACACCATGGAATAGAAACTTGGAGACTATGCCAGATCATCTATGAGGGGTTAGATTCAAACTCAAGAACCATGCTAGAGTCCATGTGCCAAGGCCAATTTATGGACAAAGAAACTACTGAAGCTTGGCAATTCTTAGAAGACATAGTCGAGAAAAATTTACAGTGGGAAACAACTAGGGAACCTGATAAAGCTACACCTTCAAGAGGAGGAATGCATCAAATTCAACCAACCCTAGCATCAGAGGCCAAGATTGCAACCTTAACACGTAGATTGGAAGCCTTAGAATTACAGAGACCAGCCAATGTAAATCAAATATTTGCACCCATGTGTAAAGGGTGCAATGCACCAGACCATGTCTTAGAAGAATGTTCCTACTCGAATGAGTGTACACAGGTGAATGCCACCTATCAAGGACCATTGAACAATCCTTATGCACCCACATATAACCCAGGTTGGAGGAATCACCCGAATTTCTCATGGTCCCAGAATCCTAATGTAGGCAATCCAAATTTCAATCAGCAAAATCTAAGGTCCAACCCAGTAATGAACAACCCGCCAGGCTTCCATGATAATGACAAGAAAATTACCTCTTTAGAGAAAAGCCTAGAAGCCATGATGAAGACACATACCAGCTTTATGCAAACCACGGGTCAACTCATAAATAATAACACCCAAGCTATAGTCCGTCTGGAAATGCAAGTAAGTCAGCTGGCTTCGACCATTAGTGAACGAGAACATGGTAGGTTACCTAGCCAACCTGAGCCAAATCCTAGGAACCAAAATGGTCCACGACCCCAACAAGGAAACCAAGTTAATGGTGTAAATGCCATTCATACCTTAAGATCAGGAAAACAAATAGACAATAAGGTAGTTGCACTTGATGATATAGATGACTCATCTGCCGAGTCACCTTCTAAAACTACTACCTTTCAACCTCAAGCACCAGAAACTGAAAATTCACCTAGTCCAGTACTTAAAAGTCCTAGAGCTCCTTTTTCAAACAGACTGAAATCCAATAAATCTGAACATTTAGACAAAATTTTAGAGGTATTTAAACAAGTCCAAGTTAATATTCCTCTTTTAGATATAATCCATCAGGTTCCAACTTATGCCAAATTTTTAAAAGATCTCTGCACTAGGAAAAGGACCACTAATGTACCAAAGAAAGCATTTTTGGCTGCAAGTGTCAGTTCATACCTATCTAGCCATGTGCCAATTAAATATAAGGACCCTGGAGCTCCAACAATTTCTTGTGTTATTGGAGAAACCAATATAAAAAAGGCCTTGCTAGATCTAGGAGCTAGTGTGAATATCCTTCCATATTCGGTGTATGAACAACTAGGATTAGAAAAACTTCAACCTACTGGGATCACATTACAGTTAGCCGATAGATCTCTCAGGATCCCTAAGGGAATGGTCGAGGATGTTCTGATAAAGGTTAAAAATTTCATTTTTTCTGTAGATTTTATTGTTTTAGAGACTGAGCCAGTTGCGAATCCTAAAGGACATATACCTGTCATTTTAGGAAGACCATTCTTAGCTACGGCCAATGCTGAAATCAATTGTCGAAATGGCCTAATGAAGTTATCCTTTGGGAATATGACCATTGAGCTTAATGTTTTTAACTTAGAACAGGAATCCTCTTCTCATGCTGATGTCAATGTAGTCCAAGATGGTATTTATGAATCCATTGACATTAGTGATGATGAAGTCGACCTAGAGTCTAACCCCTGGTTAATCCATGAGTCTGAGGATGTCAATGAAATACTTAAAGAAAATCAGATTAATCAGGAATCGACACTTCCTACTGAACCAATCATTGACATGGTGAACTCATCACCTAAACCATCGATAGAGGAAGCACCCATTTTAGAACTAAAACCCCTCCCAGAACATCTCAAGTATGCATATCTAGGACCCAAAGAAACTTTGCCTGTAATTATTGCATCAGACCTAGATCCCAAGCAAGAGGAGGAGTTATTGTCAGTTCTAAAAGCAAATCAAGAGGCAATAGGTTGGACCATAGCAGATATCAAAGGAATAAGCCCTTCTATAGTTCAACATAGAATATACTTAGAGGAAGAGGCTAAACCAACAAGAGAAGCCCAAAGAAGGCTTAATCCAGTTATGAAGGATGTAGTTAAAAAGGAGATTCTGAAACTCCTAGATAGTGGAATAATTTATCCTATTTCTGATAGCTCTTGGGTAAGCCCAGTTCAAGTAGTACCCAAGAAATCTGGGGTAACAGTGGTCCAAAATGATGCAAACAAACTTATCCCAACTAGGACCCAAACGGGATGGAGGGTCTGTATAGACTATAGAAAGTTGAATGCTGCGACAAGGAAAGATCACTTTTCTTTGCCATTTATTGATCAAATATTGGAAAGACTAGCCGGACAAGAGTTTTACTGTTTTCTTGATGGATACTCCGGTTACAACCAGATCCCCATAGCCGCTGAAGATCAAGAAAAGACTACATTCATCTGTCCATTTGGTACTTTTGCCTATAGACGAATGCCCTTTGGACTATGTAATGCACCGGCAACCTTCCAGAGATGCATGATCAGCATGTTTTAGATATGATAGAACGATTTCTAGAAATTTTTATGGATGACTTTTCTGTTTTTGGCCTAACCTTCTCTGAGTGTCTGAATCACCTGCAATTAGTTCTAGAACGATGTAAGGAGAAGCACTTAGTTCTCAACTGGGAAAAATGTCAGTTTATGGTCAAACAGGGAATAGTTCTTGGCCATGTCATTTCTAAAAAGGGGATTGAAGTGGACAAGGCCAAAATAGATCTAATTGCAAGTCTTCCACCACCTAAATCTGTGAAAGAAATACGTTCATTTTTAGGTCATGCTGGATTCTATAGAAGGTTTATTGCCAACTTTAGCAAAGTAGCACGTCCACTGACTAATCTTTTGGCAAAAGATACCAAATTTGAATTTACTCATGAGTGCTTGGAATCTTTTGAATTTCTAAAAAATGCACTTGTATCAGCTCCAATCATTCATCCTCCCGTCTGGTCTGAACCATTTGAATTAATGTGTGATGCGTCCGATCATGTTGTGGGCGCAATCTTAGGTCAACGAATAAATAAGCTGCCTAGAGTGATATATTATGCAAGTAAAACCTTAAATGATGCGCAGCTTAACTACACCACAACTGAGAAAGAGTTCCTTGCCGTTGTCTTTGCTTTAGAGAAATTTAGATCTTATTTGGTTGGGACCCACACCATTGTTTACACCGATCACTCAGCCATTAAACATCTCCTAGCAAAGAAGGATGCCAAGGCACGCTTAATCAGATGGATTTTGCTCCTTCAAAAATTTGACCTAGAAATTAGGGACAAGAAAGGCACTGAGAACGTTGTAGCAGATCATTTGTCCCGAATTCCAGTTGCACCATCTAGTGAACCACCCATCAATGAATCTTTCCCAGATGAGCAACTCATGTCTGTATCTACTGAATCTTGGTTTGCTGATATTGTAAATTATTTAGCCATAGGCAAGATACCTTCTCATTGGACTAAGCAGGATAAATATAAATTCTTTGCCCAAGTGAAGTATTTCATTTGGGATGATCCTTATCTTTTTAAACAATGTCCTGATCAAATTATTAGAAGGTGTATCCCAGATAACGAAGTCATGAATATTTTATCTTTTTGTCATGATCAAGCATGTGGGGGTCACTTCGCGTCTAAGAAAACTGCTGCTAAGGTTCTCCAATGTGGTTTTTATTGGCCCAATTTATTTAAGGATGCTCATGAATATTGTAAAAGTTGTGCTCAATGTCAGAAAATATGTTGAATCACCAAGCGACACATGATGCCACTCAACCCAATCTTGGTAGTTGAAGTTTTTGATGTTTGGGGGATCGATTTCATGGGACCATTTCCAAATTCCTTTGGAAATGAATACATTCTAGTAGCAGTTGATTATGTTTCAAAATGGGTAGAAGCAATTGCATGTAGAACACCCGATAGCAAAATGGTCATTAAGTTTCTTAAAGAAAATATTCTATCCCGTTTCGGTATTCCTAGGGCAATCATTAGTGATCGGGGAACCCATTTTTGTAACCGACCTTTTACAACATTGATGAAAAAGTATAATGTCACCCACAAATTGGCCACACCATATCATCCTCAAACTAGTGGGCAAGTTGAAGTGTCAAACCGACAAATCAAACAGATCCTGGAAAAAACTGTTAGTGCCAATAGAAAGGATTGGTCTTTGAAATTGATTGATGCACTTTGGGCATACCGAACCACTTTCAAGACCAATCTAGGAATGTCTCCTTATAGGATTGTGTTTGATAAACTATGTCACTTGCCTATTGAGATAGAACACAAAGCCATGTGGGCCATCAAACAACTAAATACAAATTTGAACGACGCTGGAAACCATAGGAAGCTTCAATTGAATGAATTAGAAGAACTTAGAAATGAAGCCTATGAAAATGCAAGGATATACAAGGAATGAACCAAAGCATTTCATGATCAATCAATTATAGAAAAACTTTCAATATCGGACAAAAGGTGCTCTTATATAACTCTAGATTACATCTGTTTCCAGGAAAGCTTAGGTCTAGATGGACAGGATCATTTTTAGTAAAGGAAGTTTTTTCACACGGAGCTGTTGAGATTGAAAACCCAAGTAATGGTGTTATCTTTAAAGTTAATGGTCAACGATTAAAACCATTCTTGGAATTACCTGTCAGACTGTTGAAGATGCCATGGTTCTTTATGAACCAACTTATTCTGATTAAGTTGCTTCGAGGTTTGGTCTGGCTGAAGACATAAAACTTAGCGCTTCTGGGAGGCAACCCAGCTTATTTAATTTCTAAAGCTTTCTTTGTTTTCAGTTTGCTTAGGACAAATAAATTAGATAAACTCCATTGGGGACAATGTCGGTCAAGTTGGGGGGAGAGCTTGAACAAAATCAGGTGTTATCATTTCTTTTCCTTCCACTATGAGTTATTCTTGCATTTAATATATTATTTTTTTTTAAATCTTATTTTTATACAAAAAAAAAGAAATAAATTAATCTAGAAAAGAAATAAGAGTAAGTTAGAAAGTATTTGCTAATGTAGTGAGTCACGGAGAAGATTAGCTGGTTAGACTCTTGGTGGCTTAGGTCATTTAAAGACTATTAGCACTTCCAATTGCACATGCACACTAACAAGGTAAAGTAGGTGTTAATTGTAAGGCTAATTAAGGATTTGAGTATTATTTAAATTAGATAATTTTCTCTACACCCCAATTGAAGAAATTTGAATTTAAGAAAAGAGCTACCTGCCTGAAATAAAATACAAAACACAGAGTAAATGTGGATTGCCCTAAGCCTAGTAACCGGGTCTCTTCACCTAAGTCAAGTGTTGAGATTCGCATCAAACGGTGGTGGGAAGGCCAGGATGCTCAGCAAAAAAAAAAAAAAAAAAAAAAACAGTGTGAAAGCTACCTTAGTTCTTTGTTTAATCTGGATTGTATAGAAAATTAATCGAACTAAGTTATGAAAAATGATACAATTGGCCTGTACAAGTTAATACTGAAATACTAAGTTAGTTATCACTCACACAAGTGTTATAAAACTTTAAGTATACTCTAAGAAAGCTCCTAAGTAGACTGACTACCGATTCTAATTCAAAGCTCATTACTTAGTAATACTAGAAAACTTCTTGAATTTCGATCTTAAATTAATTTGCAAAGGAAGGATCTTTTTGGAATATGATCTTATTTTGGTACATTGCTAAGGGACTAGCAATGATTAAGTTGGGGGGTTGATTTATGTCACAAATTGACATAAAAAGTATCAATTAATATCTAAATTATCTAATTTATTAAAAATTGATACTTATTATTATATTTTACAGAAAAAGAGGTCATCAATAGAAAGAACAAGGAAAGAGGATTCCAACGGCGTAAATTTTACGCAAAACGAAGTTAAATTGACCCAGAAATTGAAGAATGAAGAAAAAAGACTCAATTGGGTCAAACCCGAGTCAAATCAGATCAAAATTGGTCAAAAATCAATTTATTTGTGATCTGGTTAGCCGCCTGGTCCACAGCAACAGGCGCATGGACCATGGACCCATCGGCGCACCATAAACCAACCAATCAGCGAGTCTCGGCTCACCGCAATGCATCGCGAACCCGATCTATGCGCGCGGTCCAGGGCTCATGAGGAGAGAGAAGAAGGTCCGAAGGGCAACCTGGTAACTTCACATCACTCAATGGTCCGATCTTCTCTGATCAAGATCCAACGCTCCACATTTTTGCGCCATCGAATGGCCACCATCGCAGCCGGTCAAGATCCAACCGTAATCAAGGCAATTGTAAGAAGCAATAAATACTAGGACAACACAGGATCCTTCTGCAGCGCGATCCAACGGACGAAATCTTCCAGCACCTTGATCGGACGGTCCGCAACGCATCCGACCTGATCCCATCTCTGCAGCGCGATCCAACGGCAGCGCTTCATCCAGATCTTGATCCGACGGCCAGAATCGTTTCCAGCTTGATTTATTAGATGAATTGGGTCCTTTAGATGAAGATCGGACGGCTGAAACAATTTTTAGGGTTTCTTGATGGATTTAAGTGCTTTTTGAGCGAGATTTGAGCCCTAAACCCTCCTAACAACCCTCTAAAATCTCTTAGTCCCACATCTAAAGTTTTGAAAACCTGATAACCCCCAAATGCCTATAAAAAGCCCCCAAAGGCCCTTGTTTATTATTCTTCCTTCCGATCAAGCTTGTAACCCTAGATAGTGGGGTTTTTAGCTCTCTTTTCAAGCCTCGAGCTTTGAGGCTTTTGTAATAAATTTTTTTTTATATATAAAATCTTATTTTTATGCAATTTTATCTCTTTACATTATGCAATTTATTTTTCTTGCAATAAGGATAGTTTAATTTATGCAATTTAATTTTATGCAATTAGGTTAGTTTAAATTATGCAGTTTAAATTTATGCAATTAGGATAGTTTAATTTATGAAATTAGGGTAGTTTATTTTTCTGCATTTAAATTTTGCAAGTAGATTTAGATCATGTCTAGCTAAGCATCCCTTCTAAGGTTTGCGATGAAGCTAGATCATGAGTAGGGATTTTACATAGGGTTCTTTCTTTTTCTTAGGGTTTCTTTTTCTTTCTCTTTTGCCAAGAATTTTTGATGAACTACAGTTGGGTCAGAGTCCCTTCATAGTTCATGCTTGATTCAGTGCATAGGAGGAGAAAACCCTAAGGGATCCTAGTTACTACTCCCCTGTAAAGAATCTTGATGGGTTATCGTTGGGCCTTAGTCCCTTCATAATCTATGCTTGGGAAAGACAAGAGGAGTAGTCGTTAGGATCAATAAGAAAAATTCTCGGTAGAATTCCCTAATCTAGATCTAGTGGATTCAAAAACCCTAGATCCTTAGTCTTATTGTCCTTAGCAAACAACTTTCGACTTTCGATTTTGTTAAAGCTCGCTTGAGCATAGATTTGAAAATCATTTTTAAAACCAAGTCTCTGTGGGATCGACCCGTACTCGTTGGTCATGCTACTCTGCACACCGTGCGCTTGCGGTTTTATTTACAAATTTTAAGATTTGCACATCAAGTTTTTGGCGCCGTTGCCGGGGATTTGGCGTTTTAAATTATTTTCAAATATTTGTTCTTTGTGCTTTATAACTCTCTTTCTTTTTCCTTTAGGTTTCTATATTTAGTTGGTGATTGCTGAAAAACTCAGGTGCGCTTCTAATTTCTCTTTTATTATTTTTAGTTAATTACTTTTCCTTTAGACCTAATCATTTGAATTTACTTAATCAAAAAAAAAAAAAAAAAAAAAACAAAACAAAAGACATTTCATAATCGTGAAGTAAAATATCAAGATAAAAAAAAAAAATTTCTAAATTAAAATCTTTTACATTCTTGGTCATCTTGTTTATTTGCATTTGCATTTTCATAATTAATCTAAGGGCATCAACCCATTAACAAGATAAGGTGGGGATTTGTATTCATTATAGAATCTCATTTATCTTTGAATTAGAGTCTCCTGATCCCAATGGTAGAGTAAGCGATCCTCCTCCCAATAGAATAAGCTTGTATAAAGAAGTCTTTAAAGCCGAACTCAAGCTTCCTATTCACCCTTTTATTGTCAAGATTTTTCGCTTCTTTGATATTCTTTAGTGCTCTGTTATTCCAAACTCCTTTCACTTTATCATCGATTTTTTGGTTCTTTGCTCTAGAGTCAGGGTCCAACCTTCTTTATTTCTTTTTCAATCCTTCTACACCGTGAAGAGGCATATCAGAGATTGATGGTACATCTCTCCGTCAAGAAGAACTCCACATTGATAAAGGGGGCTCCATCTTCGATGCATAATTGGAGGATTCGGTTCTTTTTTGTTTCTGATCCTTTTGTAGAGGAGTGGGGATGTCCACACTGGGGTCAGTCGAGAAATTCTAACTTCCAGATCCTGAAGTTGGGAGATGAAGATCAAGACGCTTTGAGACTTTGAGGAGATATAAAGTTCTCCCGCTAAAGGAGTTGCTATCAAAGCAGTCTCTCTTTAATATTGGTGTTAATCTGGCTGATCCCAGAGGTGAGGAGATCTCTATTTCTCCTCCTGATGCCTCTTTTGTGGCCTTTCACTGACGTTGAACTTTTTCATAATAATGATGAAATTCGAAGAAGTAAAGAAGTTATTGAGGAGATCGTTGAAAAGGATGGCACATTCTTCGTCCATTGGAGTTTCGAAAAAATCCAAAGCTTCGAATAAAGGTGAAAAGGAAAGGGTTCTTTTGACTTCAACTCAGGAGGGAGCTATTTCGGCTCTTCTCCCCCAAAACCAGCTTCCAAAACCCGAAAGGCTTCCTAACCCCAAGTTGGCTTGATAGTGGCGGAGTTGGATTCTGCTAGAGAGCCGATGGATTAGGAACAAGATCTGGGTTCATCACCACCAAGAGGATTTTTTATAGTTGGAAAAAACTCTAATTGAGCTTTTAAGGGTATGCTCCTCAATGATGGTTTGGAGGAGATCGAGAAAGAAAATAGTGTGAAGCAGCAAAGACAGATGATTTCACCTTTTGTGAAGGTGAGTTCACTTCTATTTTTTGCTTCTCTCTCTCTCTCTCTCTCTCTCTCTCTCTCTTTTTCTCCTTATATTGTGAGTGCAAGTAGGGCATTATGCGGCGACCATCATTACCAAAATGAATGACATTGAAAAAGAACTGGCTATAGTAAGCAAGAGATGCAAGTTGATCGAAACTGCTGAAGCCAAAGCCGAACTAAGGATAGAAGCAGCTGAAGCTAAGGTGGCCCAGTTGAAGAATAAGTTGAAGAAAATTGAAGCCGCATTGGCTTCGAAGAAAAAAGAGAGGTTGCAAGCGCAAGCTAAGGCCATTGACATTGAAAGGAAAGCCCAAGAGCAAGCTGTTAAAGCAGGACGTATAGCTATAGAAGCATTCCATGCATCCATCGAATATTCAGATGAAAAACTCACCTTA